>NC_140011.1:16379462-16800606 GCF_964263955.1 Coregonus lavaretus
GGGAGTGAAGGATGCTTTGACAGTAGAGTTCTTCCCACACTGCTGCCCTGTGCCTGTCTGGACAGCCTTTTAGAACACCTCGTGGGAAAGGTACCCTCCCATAAAGAAACCCCCAAGTACTGCCAGGAAATGACTGGAGAGAAAAAGATAGATGAGAGTAACAAAGAGCACGGTCTCAACAGATGCACTGCAGTTTGGCTTCGCTCTCTCCCCCTGGTTCCTCTTTGGGTCTGCGTTTCCTTGACAAAGATGGCTCCTCCCCCTCTTTGTCTTCAAGGCTTTCAGTAGAATTCTGGAAGTCCTCTGCACCAGAGTCAACACTGTACAGCTCAGGAACCGATGATTCCTCCTCCTGCCCACCCACCAAACATACATCACTCGATATTGGTACCAAATCCCCTGGGTCAGGGCCCATCTGAACCACCACCATGGTCAATGCTTCTCCCTCCCGCTCTACCCTTGTTTCACTCTGTTCCTCCTTCAGGAGAGTCATCTCCCCAGGGCCAGTGGCCTCACCGATAAGGCTGACGGTGAGCTCTGAGTGGCCGTTGATGGGTGCTGCGGTTCCTGCCTGGCGCAGTAGCTCTGTCCTCAGGGAGGCTAGCTGGGTGTGGATGAGAGTACGGTGCTGCTCCTCCAAACTCTTCACCTGAGAGACAGACAAGGAAACAGCTGTCAAAGACTCTCTTATATCATCCAATGAGCTTCAATGATGTGTGATGTTCAGTGGATTTACAAAAGGATGGCTCCTTTTAAACGAGAAACCACTTTGCTTCAGTAGGCAATAAAGCCCTTTGACATTCCAGCTCATTAATACTATTAAAGCTCATGAATTTTAACTAAATCATACAGAATGCATAGCTCTTCTAAGAGGCTTTACACATCATTTTACATCTGGCATGTGGCCTTGAGAGTATTCAACAAACACTTTGGATCATCACTACAGTAGCAGTTAAAAGCCTCCATTCACCAGCTGATTGATTCTCTGCTGGCTGTTTTCTGCAGAGCGGTACAGCTTCAGCTCCTCAAACATCTTGACGTTGGCCTGCACCACACTGGCCACCTGGGGGGCACCACAGCACAGGGGAGGAGACACATCAACCATGGCCACGTCAGAAGTACAGAAGTTGGAATGGACAAATTAAAATTGTCTGTTTCCCATTCAACCAAACATGTCAAAGAAGGGGGGGGGGGGGGGGGGGGGGGTCTGGCATTTAAAAGAGATAACGTTAGTGCTTTAAAGATGTTAAAATTAAACACTAACATGTTGAAATAGATTACTATTAATTTATCTTTCACACAAATTCTAATTATGATAAATGATCCTCCACAAAATGAGTAATCATGTTATGTTAACCATCTCTTTGCTGCTGTGCTGGTCAGTGTACCTGGTTTCTGAGTCTCTGTAACTCTTCCCACTTTGCGTCTCCAAGTAACCTGGCCACTTTGTCCCTGTATAGCATCTTTCACATAGAGAAAATTGTAAAACACTTTGTCCCCACTCTCACAGCCCTTGACTTTTTTCTTTATTTCATTTAAGCCCTCTCTGACACATGTCAGTGCAATGCCAGGAAAGTGGTAGGGTGGAAAAACTGTCTCACATCAGACAGCTCAACTAATCTATCTGCAGTGATTGAGGGACCAGGGAAAAGCACCGCACAGGGATGCCACCTGACGTAAGAACAATGGTCTTTGAGTATCTCAGCCTTCACGCCTCCTGTCAATGTACCTGTTCGTTAAGTCTCTGGATCTCTGCCCTAAGCCTCTTCTCCATGGCGTCCTTCTCCTGCCGCATGGTCTCGTTCTGCCGGTGGAGCTCCAGAAGATGCTTCTCCATCTGCAGGGCCTGCTCCAGACCCTCCCCGCCCTGCAATGGACAACCATAAGTACAATCAGGGCTCTAAATTAAAAATGTTAATTGGTAGCACTGATGCTCCCAACTTAAAAAAGTTAGCACATCATAAAATTTAGGAGCACCAGAAAAGCAGACTTTTAGCTTGATTGCGATAAAACCTATGTTATAGGGATGCGCGGGTTGACTCAACACGCAGTCTCTGCGGTTACATCCGCGGGGCGTGCGGATTTAGGGTCATGAAATATTGTGTGGATGAAGGGCGGGTGGGTGACGGTCGGTTTGAATTAAAAAATATATATATATTAAAATATCCATAAATGTATAATTCTTGTGCAATTTTATTGCCAGTTTATTAGGTACACCACACCGTTCACAAAATTGTTCGCTCCTACAGACAATGTGTCACGTGGCCGTGGCTTGCTATATAAAGCAGGCAGACAGGCATCAAAGCATTCAGTTACTGTTCGATTGAACGTTAGCATAGGCAAAACGAGTGACCTAAGCGACTTTGAGCGTGGTATGATCGTCGGTGCCAGACGCGCCAGTTCTAGTATCTCAGAAACGGCCGACCTTCTGGGCTTTTCACGCACAACAGTGTATAGGGTTTACCGAGAATGGTGCGACAAACAAAAAACATCCAGTCAGCGGCAGTCCTGTGGACGAAAACAGCTCGTTGATGAGGTCGAAGGAGAATGGCAAGAATCGTGCAAGCTAACAGGCGGGCCACAAACAGAAAAATAACGGCACAGTACAACAGTGGTGTGCAGAACGGCATCTCGGAACGCACAATTCGTCGGTCCTTGTCACGAATGGGCTACTGCAGCAGACGACCACACCGGGTTCCACTCCTATCTGCTAAAAACAAGAAGAAGCAGCTCCAGTGGGCACGCGATCACCAACACTGGAAAACTGAGGAGTGGAAAAACCTTGCCTGGTCCGACGAATCCCGGTTCCTGTTGACTCATGCTGATGGCAGAGTCAGAATTTGCCGTAAGCAGCATGAGTCCATGGCCCCATCCTGCCTGGTGTCAACGGTACAGACTGGTGGCGGTGGTATAATGGTGTGGGGAATGCTTTCCTGGCACACGTTAGGCCCCTTGATACCAACGTTTTAATGCCACAACGTATCTGAACATTGTTGCTGACCAGGTGCATCCTATCATGGCTACAGTGTATATCTATAGGCTACATTTAGTTTTTTTGTTCATTATATTTTGGCGATCTGGCATTAGTGCATAAGCCTAAGCTTTAGCCTACACGCAAATCACGAAACGCTTTAGGGAACGGACAGAAAGAGTTAAAGGGATACTTCTCGATTTTGGCAATGATGCCCTTTAGCTACTGCGTTAGCATGCTAGCAGATACCCATTAACTTCCAGTCATTGCACTAACGCTAGTTAGCATTGGCTCGCAAAACTACCTCTAACTTCCTTCATAGTGGCCACAGAGACATAAAAATGGTATCCACGAGTGCATCTGACTCTGGGGAAGTAGATAAAGCGCCTCATTGCCAAAATCCCGAGGTTTCCCTTTAACATCAATCCACTGAGGCAAAAAGGACAATGTCGGAGTTTAATTCAGTAACAGAAATGCTGCAAAATGGAGAGTTGAAAATAAAGAGAAGGGAGGGCCAGAAAAGTAATGATTGGGAAAGATTTGGTGAATTGGAGAATGCGAATGCGCAGTTAGGGACCGTAGAGAGCCATCTTTATCAGCATCATAAAAGCTTTCAACCACATAAAATATGCATCCAAGCCGAATTTTCACTTTATCACATATAGTCGGGCGATTGCGGATGGGTTATTAGCAATTGTGGACGGGTGCGTTTGAACAAACAGCTGACTCGCGCACCAATACATAAGTATTCAGACCCTTTACTCAGTACTTTGTTGAAGCACCTTTGGCAGCGATTACAGCTAGAGTCTTTGGTATGACGTTACAAGCTTGGCAAACCTGTATTTGGGGAGTTTCTCCCATTCTTCTCTGTAGATCCTCTCAAGCTCTGTCAGGTTGGATGGGGAGCATTGCTGCACAGCTACTTTCAAGCCTCTCCAGAGATGTTCAAATCGGGTTCATGTCCAGCCTCTGGCTGGGCCATTCAAGGACATTCAGAGACTGGTCCTGAAGCCACTTCATCAAGGATCTCACTGTATTTTGCTCCGTTCATCTTTGCCTAGATCCTGACTAGTCTCCCAGTCCCTACCGCTGAAAAACGTCCCTGCCGCTGAAAAACATCCCCACAGCATGATGATGCCACCACCATGCTTCACCATAGGGATGGTGCCAGGTTTCCTCCAGACGTGCCGCTTGGCATTCAGACCAAAGAGTTCAACCTTGGTTTCATCAGACCAGAGATTCGTGTTTCTCATGGTCAGAGTCTTTAGGTGCCTTTTGGCAAACTCGCCATGGAGAAGAGGCTTAGGGCAGAGATCCAGAGACTTAACGAACAGGTACATTGACAGGAGGCGTGAAGGCTGAGATACTCAAAGACCATTGTTCTTACATCAGGTGGCATCCCTGTGCGGTACTTTTCCCTGGTCCCTCAATCACTGCAGATAGATTAGTTGAGCTGTTTGGCCTTTTACTGAGGAGTGGCTTCCACTGTGTTTTTGGGGACCGTCAATGCTGCAGACATTTTTTGGTACTCTTTCCCAGATCTGTGCCTTGACACAATCCTGTCTTGGAGCTCTACGGACAATTCCTTCGACCTCATTGCTTGGTTTTTGCTCTGACATGCACTGTCAACTGTGGGACCTTACATTTGATCCCCTGCTGATTTTGTAAGTTTGCCCACTGACAAAGAAATGATCAGTCTATTATTTTAATGGTAGGTTTATTTGAACAGTGAGAGACAGAATAACAACAAAAAAAGCCAGAAAAACGCATGTCAAAAATGTTATAAATTGATTTGCATTTTAATGAGGGAAATAAGTATTTGACCCCCTCTCAATCAGAAAGATTTCTGGCTCCCAGGTGTCTTTTATACAGGTAATGAGCTGAGATTAGGAGCACACTCGTAAAGGGAGTGCTCCTAATCTCAGTTTGTTACCTGTATAAAAGACACCTGTCCACAGAAGCAATCAATCAATCAGATTCCAAACTCTCCACCATGGCCAAGACCAAAGAGCTCTCCAAGGATGTCAGGGACAAGATTGTAGACCTACACAAGGCTGGAATGGGCTACAAGACCATCGCCAAGCAGCTTGGTGAGAAGGTGACAACAGTGGAATGGAAGAAACACAAAAGAACGGTAAATCTCCCTCGGCCTGGGGCTCCATGCAAGATCTCACCTCGTGGAGTTGCAATGATCATGAGAACGGTGAGGAATCAGCCCAGAACTACACGGGAGGATCTTGTCAATGATCTCAAGGCAGCTGGGACCATAGTCACCAAGAAAACAATTGGTAACACACTACGCCGTGAAGGACTGAAATCCTGCAGCGCCCGCAAGGTCCCCCTGCTCAAGAAAGCACATATACAGGCCCGTCTAAAGTTTGCCAATGAACATCTGAATGATTCAGAGGAGAACTGGGTGAAAGTGTTGTGGTCAGATGAGACCAAAATCAAGCTCTTTGGCATCAACTCAACTCGCCATGTTTGGAGGAGGAGGAATGCTGCCTATGACCCCAAGAACACCATCCCCACCGTCAAACATGGAGGTGGAAACATTATGCTTTGGGGGTGTTTTTCTGCTAAGGGGACAGAACAACTTCACCACATCAAAGGGACGATGGACGGCGCCATGTACCGTCAAATCTTGGGTGAGAACCTCCTTCCCTCAGCCATGGCATTGAAAATGGGTCGTGGATGGGTATTCCAGCATGACAATGACCCAAAACACACGGCCAAGGCAACAAAGGAGTGGCTCAAGAAGAAGCACATTAAGGTCCTGGAGTGGCCTAGCCAGTCTCCAGACCTTAATCCCATAGAAAATCTGTGGAGGGAGCTGAAGGTTCGAGTTGCCAAACGTCAGGCTCGAAACCTTAATTACTTGGAGAAGATCTGCAAAGAGGAGTGGGACAAAATCCCTCCTGAGATGTGTGCAAACCTGGTGGCCAACTACAAGAAATGTCTGACCTCTGTGATTGCCAACAAGGGCTTTGCCACCAAGTACTAAGTCATGTTTTGCACAGGGGTCAAATACTTATTTCTCTCATTTTTGACATGCATTTTTCTGGATTTTTTTGTTGTTATTCTGTCTCTCACTGTTCAAATAAACCTACCATTAAAATTATAGACTGATCATGTCTTTGTCAGTGGGCAAACATACAAAATCAGCAGGGGATCAAATACTTTATTCTCTCACTGTATAGACAGGTGTGTGCCTTTCCAAATAATTTCCAATCAACTGAATTTACCACAGGTGGACTCCAATCAAGTTCTAGAAACATCTCAAGGATGATCAATGGAAACAGGATGCACCTGAGCTCAATTTCGAGTCTCATAGCAAAGGGTCTGAATACTTATGTAAATAAGGTATTTCTGTTTTGAATGTTTTATAAATGTACAAAAATGTCTAAAAACCTGTTTTCGCTCTGTCATTATGGGGTATTGTGTGTAGATTGCTGAGTATTTTTATTTTTAGTTAATCCATTTTAGAATAAGGCTGTAACGTAACAAAATGTGGAAAAAGTCAAGGGGTCTGAATAATTTCCTAAGGCCTATATGAATTCTAGCTACTTTTGAAGCACATGCTTTGCCCTAAAATTAATAACCCTTTAAATACATTGTTTATTTTAAAAACGCTAAAATATTGATACACATACTTTGAAGCAGAGATCTACTGCTCAGATATTTTTTAAACATGACTTAAAAAACATACGCCTAAGCAGCATTAACCTATTAAAAACAATACTGTAGCAATGAGGTTTGTGCAGTATGCTATAGGCCCAATACATTATTGGGCTCATGGTAATGACTGGAGCGTAATCAATGGAATGCTATTAAATAAATCAAACACATAGTTTCCAGGTGTTTGATGCCATTCCATTTGCTCCGTTCCGGCCATTATTATGAGCCGTTTTCCCCTTAGCAGCCTCCTGTGTTATCACTGCATATTGGCTTTGCTTGAATTGCCCTGCCAATGCATTGTTGTTTGGAAAATATTTTGATTTTTTGAGGTAGGCTATATGATCACACCGGTAATAGATCGGTTGTATTACTTGTGAGGCACAGCTGAGTGAGCATAAATTGAAATCATTTGCTTTATTTTATTTTACTGAACTGATGGTGCCTGCATCTGATGGTCAGTTTCAGCGGAGGTAGGGAGAGAGCAGCAGAGGGTTTGCCTCTCCTCGACCGTGACCAAAAAGGCGACACGTCTTCCAGCTGATGGTGAGACTTGAGTCGCATTATTTCTGCCTCACGCACAAATTCATGTTGTTACTCCTATGACCAGAGAAAGTGAAATATTACTCGATATTAAAATGGACAAAAGCCGCTAATAATAACAACAATTATTCTGGCTGATTTTTATTCCTAGTCACACTGGTGCTCCCAAAAGAAAAATACAGGTCGCACAGCAAAATATTTAGGCGCATATGTGACCAAAATGGTCGCACTTTAGAGCCCTGGGTACAATATTAGCAAACATACAGCTCAATGCAGACAGCCCAGAGCACTCAATCCTTCAAGAAAAGGGCCCTAGTACTATAGCAGAATCTGCTTACACAACAAAAGTGAATGCTGTTACCGGTTCGGTGATAATGCTGGCCGCCTCCTCGTAGATCAGGCTGCCTCCCTGTCCATCAGGGTCCATGAGAACAAGCGTCTGGGTCCGGTCCAGGGTATGCTGGGAAGGCCCCACCTCCCCTTCGGCCATCACTAGGATCCTGCTGTTCACTCTGCTGTCCTTCAACCAGAGCAGGCACCAATCACCAGACATAAGTTACTTGACATGTACACCTCCTGTGTTGGGCTCTAGGTTAACCTTTTTAGCGCCGGTGGCACTACCGCTGTAGAAAATTCAGTGGCACCAATAATAACTTTTGTAGCACAAGCAACAGGCCATGTAACACACACTGCACAATAAAACATTAACACATCTCCCACCCACACACCAGTCCCGTACTACTACACAGTGCACACTTTACAACTACTACACAACACTTCACAATTTCAACCCACCGCACCCTCTCCACATGTACCCACCACAAATCATGAGTGCATTCGGAAAGTATTCAGACCCCTTCCCTTTTTCCAAATGTTGTTACATTACAGCCTTATTCTAAAATGGATTAAATACATTTTTTCCCTCATCAATCTACACACAATAACCCATAATGCCAAAGCGAAAACAGGTTTTCAGCTATGAGACTCTAAATTGAGCTCAGGTGCATCCTGTTTCCATTGATCATCCTTCAGATGTTTCTACAACTTAATTGGGAGTCCACCTGTGGTAAATTCAATTGATTGGACATGATTTGGAAAGGCACACACCTGTCTATATAAAGTCCCACAATTGACAGTGCATGTCAGAGCAAAAACCAAGCCATGAGGTCGAAGGAAATGTCCGTAGAGCTCCAAGACAGAATTGTCTCAAGGCACAGATCTGGGGAAGGTACCAAAACGTTTCTGCAGCATTGAAATTCTTAAATGGAAGAAGTTTGGAGCCACCAAGACTCTTCCTAGAGCTGGCCGCCCAGCCAAACTGAGCAATCGGGGGAGAAGGGCCTTGGTCAGGGAGGTGACCAAGAACCCGATGGTCACTGTGACAGAGCTCAGAGTTCCTCTGTGGAGATGGGAGAACCTTCCAGAAGGACAACCATCTCTGCAGCACTCCACCAATCAGGCCTTTATGGTAGAGTGGCCAGATGGAAGCCACTCCTCAGTAAAAGGCACATGACAGCCCGCTTGGAGTTTGCCAAAAGGCAGCTAAAGGACTCTCAGACCACGAGAAACAAGATTCTCTGGTCTGATGAAACCAAGATTGAACTCTTTGGCCTGAATGCCAAGCGTCTGGAGGAAACCTGGCACCATCCCTACGGTGAAGCACGGTGGTGGCAGCATCATGCTGTGCAGATGTTTTTCAGCGGCAGGGAATGGGAGACTAGTCAGAAGAGGGAAAGATGAACGGAGCAAAGTACAGAGAGATCCTTGATGAAAGACTGCTCCAGAGCGCTCAGGACCTCAGACTGGGGGCGAAGGTTCACCTTCCAACAGGACAACAACCCTAAGCACACAGTCAAGACAATGCAGGAGTGGCTTCAGGACAAGTCTCTGAATGTCCTTGAGTGTTCCAGCCAGAGCCCGGACTTGAACCCAATCTAACATCTCTGGAGAGCCCTGAAAATAGCTGTGCAGCAAGGCTCCCCTCCAACCTGACAGAGCTTAAGAGGAACGGCAGAGAAGAATGGGAGAAACTCCCCAAATACAGGTGTGCCAAGCTTGTAGCGTCATACCAAAGACTTGAGCTGTAATCGCTGCCAAAGGTGCTTCAACAAAGTACTGAGTAAAGGGTCTGAATACCTATGTAATTTCATATTTCAGTTGTTTAATTTTTTTATACATTTGCAAACATTTCTAAAAACCTGTTTTTGCTTTCTCATTATGGGGTATTGTGTGTAGATTGATGAGGGGGAAAAAACGATTGAATCCAGTTTAGAATAAGGCTGTAATGTAACAAAATGTGGAAAAAGTCAAGGGGTCTGAATACTTTCCGAATGCACTGTATATGAAACCTTGTGTTCGACAGTGAGCAGGGTCTCAGTGTTGAGGACTGGCTGGGCCACGATGGTCCCCACTGCGCCCCCCTCTGCCCCAGAACACACTTCCAGCCCTCCATAGGCTTTAGGGTGGGCCTCCGGATTCTGGTCATAATACTGTCGGCTGTTCACCTCCTGAAAGCCGAGAAAGGAGATTGTGAATGGACAGAATATACCCTGCCATTGATAAGCATTCTAAGGTCTCTGCTGAGAGTTTACCTATGGCACTGAGGGTACTGTGCTTGCATATACACTGCTCCAAAAAATTAAGGGAACACTAAAATAACACATCCTAGATCTGAATGAATGAAATAATCTTATTAAATACTTTTTTCTTTACATAGTTGAATGTGCTGACAACAAAATCACACAAAAATTATCAATGGAAATCAAATTTATCAACCCATGGAGGTCTCGATTTGGAGTCACCCTCAAAATTAAAGTGGAAAACCACACTACAGGCTGATCCAACTTTGATGTAATGTCCTTAAAACAAGTCAAAATGAGGCTCAGTAGTGTGTGTGGCCTCCACGTGCCTGTATGACCTCCCTACAATGCCTGGGCATGCTCCTGATGAGGTGGCGGATGGTCTCCTGAGGGATCTCCTCCCAGACCTGGACTAAAGCATCCGCCAACTCCTGGACAGTCTGTGGTGCAACGTGGCGTTGGTGGATGGAGCGAGACATGATGTCCCAGATGTGCTCAATTGGATTCAGATCTGGGGAACGGGCGGGCCAGTCCATAGCATCAATGCCTTCCTCTTTCAGGAACTGCTGACACACTCCAGCCACATGAGGTCTAGCATTGTCTTGCATTAGGAGGAACCCAGGGCCAACCGCACCAGCATATGCTCTCACAAGGGGTCTGAGGATCTCATCTCGGTACCTAATGGCATTCAGGCTACCTCTGGCGAGCACATGGAGGGCTGTGCGGCCCCCCAAAGAAATGCCACCCCACACCATGACTGACCCACTGCCAAACCGGTCATGCTGGAGGATGTTGCAGGCAGTAGAACGTTCTCCACAGCGTCTCCAGACTCTGTCACGTCTGTCACATGTGCTCAGTGTGAATCTGCTTTCATCTGTGAAGAGTACAGGGCGCCAGTGGCGAATTTGCCAATCTTGGTGTTCTCTGGCAAATGCCAAACGTCCTGCACGGTGTTGGGCTGTAAGCACAACCCCCACCTGTGGACGTCGGGCATTCATACCACCCTCATGGAGTCTGTTTCTGACCGTTTGAGCAGACACATGCACATTTGTGGCCTGCTGGAGGTCATTTTGCAGGGCTCTGGCAGTGCTCCTCCTGCTCCTCCTTGCACAAAGGCGGAGGTAGCAGTCCTGCTGCTGGGTTGTTGCCCTCCTACGGCCTCCTCCACGTCTCCTGATGTACTGGCCTGTCTCCTGGTAGCGCCTCCATGCTCTGGACACTACGCTGACAGACACAGCAAACCTTCTTGCCACAGCTCGCATTGATGTGCCATCCTGGATGAGCTGCACTACCTGAGCCACTTGTGTGGGTTGTAGACTCCGTCTCATGCTACCACTAGAGTGAAAGCACCACCATGCATTCAAAAGTGACCAAAACATCAGCCAGGAAGCATAGGAACTGAGAAGTGGTCTGTGGTCACCACCTGCAAAACCAGTCCTTTATTGGGGGTGTCTTGCTAATTGCCTATAATTTCCACCTGTTGTCTATTCCATTTGCACAACAGCATGTGAAATGTATTGTCAATCAGTGTTGCTTCCTAAGTGGACAGTTTGATTTCACAGAAGTGTGATTGACTTGGAGTTACATTGTCTTTTTTGAGCAGTGTATATCATGCTCACAGTGCCTTCAGAAAGTATTCATACCCCTTGACTTATGCCACATTTTGTTGTTATAGCGTGAATTCAAAATTGATTAAATAATTTTTCTTCTCACCCATCTAAACACAATATCTCATTATGACAAAAGTGAAAACATGTTTTTAGAAATTTGCAAATTTTTTGAGAACGAAATACAGCATTCTAATTTACATAAGTATTCATACCCGAGTCAATACTTTGTAGAAGCACCTTTGAGTCGTCTTGGGTATGTCTGTGTCAGATTTGCACATCTGGATTTGGGGATTTTCTCCCATTCTTCCTTGCAGATTTTTCCTCAAGCCCTGTTAAATTAGATGGGGAGTGGAGATGAACCGCAATCTTCAAGTCTTTCCACAGATTTTCAATGAGATTCAAGTCTGGGCTTTGGCTGGGCCACTCATTGACTTTCACATTCTTGTTCTGAAGACATTCCAGCGTTGCTTTGGGTCATTGTCCTGTTGGTAGGTAAATCGTCACCCCAGTTTAAAGGTTGTTTGCACTCAAGCAGGTTCTCCTCAAGGATTTGCCTGTATTTGGCTCCATTCATTGTTCCCTCTATCCTTACCAGTCTCCCAGTCCCTGCCGCTGAAAAGCATCCCCATAGCATGATGCTGCCAACAATAATGCACTAGGGATGGAGGTGTGAGCATGCGGATCTGGGCAGATTATATGTAGTCATTGTGTGTGTCTGTAAGTTGTTGTTTGTATAAGTTTGTATCTGGAGCAAAACTTTTTTTTAAAGATGGCGCTTTGCGTTCAGGCCAAAGAGTATAATGTTTGTCTCATCAGACCACAGAATCTTTTGATCTCAGAGTCTTTCACGTCCTTCCACTCTCCCATAAAGCCCAGTTTGGTGAAGTGCTGTAGACTGTTGTCCTTCTGGCAGGTTCTCCCATCTCAGCCAAGGAACTCTGTAGTTTTGTCAGAGTGGTCATTGGGTTCTTGGTCACCTCCCTGAACAAGGTCTTTCTTGCCCGGTTGCTCAGTTTAGTCAATTTCAATTTCCCAATGGAGACCATTGTGCTCTTGGAAACTTTCAACACTCTAGAAATTGTTTTATACCCTTCCCCAGATATATACCTCAGCACAATTCTCTCTCAGAGATCTACGGACAATTCCTTGGACTTCATGGTATTGTTTCTGCTCTGACATGCACTGTCAACTATGGGACTTTATACAGTGAGGGAAAAAAGTATTTGATCCCCTGTTGACTTTGTACGTTTGCCCACTGACAAAGAAATGATCAGTCTATAATTTTAATGGTACGTTTCTTTGAACAGTGAGAGACAGAATAACAACAAAAAAAGCAAGAAAAACGCATGTCAAAAATGTTATAAATTGATTTGCATTTTAATGAGGGAAATAAGTATTTGACCCCCTCTCAAGCAGAAAGATTTCTGGCTCCCAGGTGTCTTTTATACAGGTAATGAGCTGAGATTAGGAGCACACTTAAAGGGAGTGCTCCTAATCTCAGCTTGTTACCTGTATAAAAGACACCTGTCCACAGAAGCAATCAATCAATCAGATTCCAAACTCTCCACCATGGCCAAGACCAAAGAGCTCTCCAAGGATGTCAGGGACAAGATTGTAGACCTACACAAGGCTGGAATGGGCTACAAGACCATCGCCAAGCAGCTTGGTGAGAAGGTGACAACAGTTGGTGCGATTATTCGCAAATGGAAGAAACACAAAAGAACTGTCAATCTCCCTCGGCCTGGGGCTCCATGCAAGATCTCACCTCGTGGAGTTGCAATGATCATGAGAACGGTGAGGAATCAGCCCAGAACTACACGGGAGGATCTTGTCAATGATCTCAAGGCAGCTGGGACCATAGTCACCAAGAAAAGAAAATGAACGTGGTACCTTCAGACGTTCGGAAATTGCTCCCGAGGATGAACCAGACTTGTGGAGGTCTACAATTGTTTTTTTCTTGTGGAGGTCTTGGCTGATTTCTTTTGATTTTCCCATGATGTCAAGCAAAGTGGCACTGAGTTTGAAGGTAGGCCTTGAAATACATCCACAGGTACACCTCCAATTGACTCAAATGATGTCAATTAGCCTATCAGAAGCTTCTAAAGCCATGACATAATTTTCTGGAATTTTCCAAGCTGTTTAAAGTCACAGTCAACTTAGTGTATGTAAACTTCTGACCCACTGGAATTGTGATACAGTGAAATAATCTGTCTGTAAACAATTGTTGGAAAAATTACTTTTGTCATGCACAAAGTAGATGTCCTAACCGACTTGCCAAAACTATAGTTTGTTAACACGAAATTTGTGGAGTGGTTGAAAAACAAGTTTTAATGACTCCAACCTAAGTGTAGGTAAACTTCCGACTTCAACTGTAGGTAAATGAGATATTTATGCATTTCATTTTCAATACATTTACACCAATTTCTAAAAACATGTTTCATTATTGGGTATTGTGTGTAGATCAGGGGTGTGAAACATACGGCCCGCGGGCCGGATCAGGCCCGCAAACGGGTTTAATCCGGCCCGCGAGATGATAAAAAAAAAAAAAAAAAAAAAAAAAAATTGGTAAAGTATAAAAATGCGCTGTAATTTTTCAATAAAATAAACTGCTGTTCCAATTGCGTCCACTGGATGGCGCAATAGCAATTGTGTTAAGCAAGCAAACTGTTTATACCGGGGCAGAGCAAGTAGGTCAAGCACGTGCAGCCAATGAGCTACTTTGTTTTGCCCGCAATATTTATTACGGCTTCTACTTTTAACATTATGTGCTTTGGCACCCTCATTGCCCCAATATGTCTCTGTCAAAAAAGAGAAAAGTGGACGCAGAGTGCAGAGTGTTCCAAGAAAAATGGTCATCCTATTTAATCACGGAATTGAATGGGAAAGCTGTATGTTTGGTGTGTTCACAGCATGTTGCAGTGCTGAAAGAATATAACCTTCGTCGCCACTATGTGAGTCTTCATGCCGACAAATATGACAACTTTCAAGGACAGCGGAGATGAGAGAAGGTGAATGAACTGTTGGCGGGTCTGAAGAAACAGCAGTCTGTGTTTACTCACAGCCGAGACATCAGTGACGCTGCAGTGAAAGCTAGCTACCTCATTGCTAATGAAATCGCAGTGGCTTCAAAACCATTTAGTGAGGGTGAATTTGTAAAAACATGCATGATGAAGGCAGCAGAGATTGTGTGCCCTGAAAAGCACCAGGCTTTTGCAAATATCAGCCTGACAAGAAACACAGTTGCAGACAGGATTTCCGATCTTTCAGTGGATTTGGACAGCCAGTTGAAGCAAAAAGGAAAGTCATTTATTGCGTTTTCGGTTGCAATTGATGAAAGCACGGACATTACAGATGTTGCACAACTGGCCATTTTCATCCGCGGAGTTGATGACACATTGACCGTCACCGAGGAGTTCGTGGAGTTGGTGCCGATGACAGATACAACGACAGCAGCTGATATTTTTACCGCACTCGTCGGCGCGCTGGACAGGGTCGGAGTGGACTGGTCCCGCGCTGTCAGCCTGGCTACAGATGGTGCGCCCTCAATGATCGGGAAAAAAGCAGGCGTTGTGACAAAGTTCAGAGAGAAAGTGCAATCTGCAAATGGAGGATGTGATTTTTTGACTTTTCACTGTATTTTGCACCAGGAGGCTTTGTGTTGCAAGTCATTAAAGATGGATAACGTCATGAAGGTGGTCATCCAAACTGTTAATTTCATCCGATCCAGAAGCCTGAATCACCGTCAGTTTGACAGCCTTCTCAGAGAGAAAGACCACATCTATGGCCTGCCATACCACACTGAGGTAAGATGGTTAAGCCGAGGTGCTGTGCTGAGGCGTTTCTTTGATTTACGAGAAGAAATTGAACAGTTCATGGAAGAAAAGGGCAAACCAGTGTTAGAATTTCATTCCGCAGAATGGATGCAGGACCTTGCATTTATGGTGGATGTTACAGAGCACCTGAATAACTTGAACAAACAGCTGCAAGGGCGCAACAAAGTTGTCACGCAGTATTATGACAGCATACGTTCTTTCAAGTTGAAGCTGTCATTGTGGGAGACGCAACTTGCCGGTGGTGATGCAGCTCACTTCCCCTGTCTGAAAAATGTGTGCGCGACCCAACATGTGGCAGACATGAAGCGGTTCAAAGATAAAATAACGGGACTGTTACGGGAGTTTGAGCAACGCTTTCAGATTTATGTTTATATGTTTTTATGTTGATGTGCTATTGTTTTTAATTGATTTTATTTTATTTGTATATTTAACCTATTCTTGACTCTGTGGTTCTTGCACTTGTTTGGGGAACAGGATTTCATTATTTGTATCTACATTTCTGCCTGAGAAATGACACCCTGATATAGTTCTGTGATCTGTGAAACAGTTCTGTTAATCACTGAGGCATTGTGTGTTTGTGTTCTTTTTCTTTAGAATTTTCAAATAAACTTGACGTGTTTTATGATTAATAGTGATGTTGTGCTTGTACTATTTTGGACACAATGTCCTCAGGCTCCAGCTTTATGTTGTATGTTGATCGTATTAAAACAAAGAAAACAATCTGAAGTTGTTGTTTTTAAGTTATATATACCATGATTTTTCGGGTCCGGCCCACTTGGGAATAGATTTTCCTCCATGTGGCCCCTGAGCTAAAATGAGTTTGACACCCCTGGTGTAGATGATAGAGAAAGAAAATATTTTATCCATTTTGAAATTAGGCTGCAACAACAAAATGTGGAATAAGTCAAGGGGTATGAATACTTTCTGAAGGCACTATGTTCTATTACAGTTGTCTGGTGCCAGTACCTGTGTGACCTGTATCTGGAAGGTGGTGTGGGGGTTCCGGAAGTGGGTCTTATAGTGTTTAATAGCCTCATCTCTGCGGTTGAAGCCGTTTCGGCAGCGGTAGCAGTGCCAGTGGGCTCCCTTGAACCTCTTCTCCCCTTTGATGGTGCCCACGATCTCACAGTGATTGCAGCATCGAAGCACTATTAGGCCTGAAGGGGAGTAATGTGGGGGACAAAAAGCTTGCTATAGGGTGTTTTTTTTTTTCTTCTTCTACCAATAACTAAATATACATTTTAGTGAAAGATCTCTCACTGAAACCTTTTGGCAAAGTCATACTACCACTGAATCTATTATCTTATGTGTACTCCTTTGTATAGGTGTTAAAGCCTCTCACCAGCAAAGTCAATGCCCTTGTCAACATGTTTGATGCGGTAGTGAGCCAGTAAGATGACGGGGTCCTGATAGGCCTCAGCCACAGTGCAGAAAGGGCAGTGCGTATGTGTGCCCTTGTCCTTGCCTGAGCAGTTGTCATCCTGACATAGTACTGGGTTGTAGGTGTGCTCTGTGCCCCTGATCCGCACCGAAGGGTGGGCCTGAAACACAGCAGGGCAAGGAGGTCAATTCAGGCTAGACTGTGTGAGGGTGACTGTTGCTGCAGCAAGTTAATCCTTATATGATGTCATTTTTAACAATACAGGCCATTTACTGTCTGTAGTTAGTATATTCTTTTGTCACTAATTACATAGGTACATACTGAGCTGAGCTCTAATGTTGACAACAATAATGCTCCGTAACTTGCACTAGCTACGATTTCGGCTAGAATATTATTTATTTTCGACTAGTGGTAAATAAGTGCGTTACACTTACGGACAAACATACATGAAATAAACTAGCTACTGAGCCTATCCCCTCACGTCCAAGTTGCCACACAATTTCATAGTAGCCATTTGGGCAGAACATAACTATCTAGCTAGCTACAGTGCAGACCACTTAATAGCATTTGTTTGGCCATTAAATAGCTTGCTAATGCACAACATTACAGGCGCTGGTTAGCATGCAATAAGCAGTTCCAGCTAGCTAAATTTGCTAACTGTAAACAAGACTGTCCATCCATGGCTTTCAGGACTCGACTTCACTAGACGTTTAAGAACTATGACTGATCAAGCGAGACACTTACAATAAAAGCCGACATTTTATCTGCTGAAGCTAGTATGTTTCTTCAAACCAATGGTTCAAACACATGCAGCTTAAAAATGAAGTTACCGGTTAATTTGTTTATTCAAACAAGCGAGCCAAATCACTACTTCTTCAAGTTTTATTGGCGAATCGCAACAAACGGATAGGTGCATATACCGCCACCTACTGTACTGGAGTGTAAGGCCGTTCACGACCTATATTCTCTTAACTAGCCCTACATTTCAAATTAAATCAAATAATTCCCTACAAACCTCACTACTCCCATCACCCTTGAGCTCAATTTCGAGTCTTATAGCAAAGGGTCTGAATACTTACATAAATAAGGTATTTCTGTTTTTTATTATTCTGTCTTGCCATAGAGATCCGGCATTTACAAAATTACACTGATAGGCCCAAGGCAGGTGCTATAGTAATCAACTGAAATTCCAAACTTTGAACAAGCATATCTCCTGTCCTGTTTGAGCTTGAATTGTTGTCACTAATTGGCCCAAGGGGGGGGGGGGGGGGGCATCATTCATGGGGGACAACATATTTACTGTTGCCTTGTTTAGTTCTTAGCATACACTACACTTCCACACCTCATCCCTATCGGGCAGTGGCAACCGGACCACCACCAGGCGCTGCCAGGCCTGATGTGTTGGGGAACGCCAATCAGGTGGCAGGAGCCTCTCGGCCTGGTGGCCTGCCAGTGTTTGTTTGTGGTTAAATGTTTTGTTTTGGCATGCCAGTTTTGTAACAAATACAAATTAGACCAATCATTATTGGTCACCATATTTGAACGTCATTGCTTGGGGTGGCCGACGAGAGCGTCAAGACCGATCTGGCCCTGTATCCAGGTATGTTTGCTGTCTCCTGAGTACACCCACATACAACATGGTCCGCTTACTTCTCACATTAATGCACACATTTAATCAGGTTACAGATCATTCAGTCAGGCCTAGGACCCCAAGACTTAGCGAGTATAGCAACATCAGTAGGCTAGGTCATGGGGTAGAGACCTGACAAAGACCATTCCCCTGGTCTTCCAGATTGGGGGTTGTGCGCAAAACATGGTTACAGAAACCTCAACAGACTATGTATGCACTGATGAGGCCCTTTGCGCCACTAGAAGCTAAAAGGAATACGTCGTCATAATTATTGTTGAATAACTGATTTTCATATCAGCATTTGGAAACTTCTTGTCCTTCTCACAAATAAGTGCATTTTATCATGTTTGTATCATGTTTGTAATATACTTATATGGTACATTTTTCCATTGGTTGATCTGTTCAAAAGTACTACACAGAATTGAAAAAAGGTGTGCATCAATGAAACAACATTGATTGTTTTGCAATGACAGACTTTTATTAATTAATGAGGGAAGCTTTCCATTTTCTTTCTATTTTCATCTATGGAGTAAAGTTGGCTAAGTGGAATGACGATCATGCTGCTATTCACCCAGTCTCTCCACTTTCCTCCGGTTCACTCTTCTTAGTCGTTTGACAGCTTCAGAAAGCATCTTCTTATTTTGAGATTGCTCCCTCCTCATTCTCTCAATTTTATTCTTCAGTTTCAGGTTTTCCCAGTAGAGGTCCTTAGGAAAACATAGAGAAACATAAAAATACAAATTCAGAATATGCATTGCAGCATCTATAAAATCTATATTTTTCACTGGCAGAAAGATATGATCACGAAGTCCCCAGCTTACATTTCCTTCCCTCACCACCTAATTTTACAATGTAGCTCAGACCAAATGCATATGAGGTGAGCTGCAGTGTTAACATTTTAAACCATGACTGCTACTACATGGGAAGGATATCTTTACCTCTTGGCTCTGGTTGTTATTCACAGAGTCGCTCTGTAGGTGAAAACACCTCTCTTGGAGAATCAGAAGATGACAGGCTTCCTCCAAAGCATGCTGGGTAGCACTGATGGTTGACGAGAAATGCTTGATGAACTTCAGGTCCACCTGAATCGGAGGGACATCAAACAGCACCAGTGTGAGATGAAATTATGGAAGGAAAACTGAGTAGTGCTTTTATCACATTTGCATACATTCATCGTAAACATAACATCTCAACTATATAGTGGTTTGGGGATTATAATAATCACAATATTGAAGCCTGTGGTATTTCAATTTCCACCTAGGGATCACAAAAAATTCAAATTCCGGAAGACTGACTGTGACTCGGGATGGGAGTTGTTGTGTAGTGATCTTATTGGTCAGTGTCTTCCCTTCTGATATTAGTCTCTGCAGGTGATGTAATTGTCTTCCTGGCCAGTGACATGAGGGCTCTTGTCATAGACCCACAGTTGGGATAAACTACTGTTCAGTAAGGATGTGGCTGAGTCGTCCATGCTGGAGTAATGGCTGCTTTGAGAAAGGTTGTCCTTCTTGGCATGATCTCTTCTACCTGATGTAACAATAAAAACAGTGGTGATAAAGTCACTGAAATTAGTTGAATTTTATATTCAAGTCAACTAAGGTTTTGCCTTTCCTAAGCGGAAACGTGCAGTATCTTTGACTTGATTACTAAAATGTTACATTTCTGTACACTTCATGGTGATATGAGGGTCATCAAAGCCATTTCAATGGAGCTTCGACTGAAAATATGCTGGCATTTCTTTTTACCCCATCATCATACTTAATGATCACTTAGACATTTCACAGTTCTTACTTGTACCTGAAGGACTGCTCCTGTTTGAATGCCTGGACGCACCACACGCCACATAGTTGATATTGATGATTTTTGGACGGCACTCGGGCCAACCAGAATGCTCAGGGAGTTTCTCCTCTGTGGCTTTAGTCTGTGCCGTGTACTTATCGGCAAGCTGTCCTCTGATTTGCTGGATCTCAGAGAGGAGTTGATTTAGCTTGGGGTTGTCCTGGAGAACGCCTCCAAACTCTGTTGCTGGGTAAGAGAGTAGCCAATGTCACTCAACAGAATCAATGTCACATCTATCAAGAATAACTATATATGGAGAGAGAAAGTGAGGGACCGTCTTTTATACAGTACCAGTGGCGTTGACTGCAGCAGTCCTCATCTGCTTGGACCCCTGCATCTCCACACACAATGACTTGAGGAGCTCATGGCAGTTGGTGAGCTGTTTTTGATAGGCATCGATCTCTCCCTTCAACCTGTGAAATAAACTCACATCAAGTCTTCGATTTTGACTGTCGACATCTAACTCAATCCGCCTGATAGCCAGTATTTGTGTTTTAGCTTTCGCCATATCCTCTGCATTTACGTTGTCAAGCCAAATAAGCTCTGCCTCAGGCTATAATTCAATGGATTACTAACAGCCAAGGCTGGGATGAAGGAGTCTGGAGATTGGACGCTATTTCCTATACTTATTCCCTCCTACCTGTCTATTTCTTTCCGTGTGGAGCTGAGTGAGCCCTCCAGGCTCCTGTTGTCCTCAGAGCGTGCGAGCCCCTCTGTCAGCCTCTCTCTCTCCTCCCTCAGCGCTCCACTCTCTCTCGCTCCACTCTCAACTACAGCCTCATTCAGTCTCTCTGTCTCAGCATGCACACATGGACATCAGGACAAAAGCATGTACAGTAACAGTTCACTCCTGATTATTCCCTCCGAACAGTCACGCAGTTAAAGTGTGTTCACCACCACTTGACTAACTAGGTTGTAAAATAATTTGTTTTCGTGTAACTCTTCCATTGATATTAATGCATGATTTACGTGAAAGTTAAGCGTGCATTATGATTCGGCCCTAATTAAATAAATTATTAACCCTATGTCTGACTGACCTGGGTGGTTCTGCCTCATCTCTGTCCCTGCCTCCTGAGCTCCTGTCTGGGCTGCTGCCTGCTGGGCCCTATGGTTCTCCAGTTGCTCATGGAGCCTCCCGTTGGCCTGGGTTATCTCCTCCAGCCTCTGTCTCAGCCTCAGGATCTCCTGCTGCTGCTCCTCCATTCCTTCCTCCATTGTGAGTGAGGTAGAGGGAGTGAAACTGCATCCATCGCCTCCCTCTCTCTGAGCCATTATGGCTCTGCATAGGTCCAGCTGGCTGTGCAGGGTCTTGTTGAGTCTCTCGCTAGCCCTCAGTCTGTCCAGCAGACTGCCATTCTCCTGCTGCAGGAGCTGGAGACACCTCTCACACCTAGTCGGGCCAGCCTTAGCAGGAGGAACTGAGAGGAGGACAGAGTGAAACAGAAAATAAGAGAGAGGTAGGAAGAAAGGAAAAGAGGAATGAGAGTGTAAGGAGGTCTTTATGAGTCTGCCACAATTACATACTTCAGCTACAGACAGTCCCAGACCACAGACAGACCGCTTACACTCACCTTCACTGTTCTCTCGGATGGTGTGTTTGTCAGGGTACAGAGTCTCTCTCTGCCACAGATTACTTCTACCCCTCTCCCTCTGGACTGCAAGCTGCTTTAGGCCCTGATCAAAAACCCACAGTAAGACAAGTGTAGGAAATTAGAAATTGGAACTTCAGTTTACTTCCTGAATTTATTGAATTACAACGGAAATTAACCCAGTCCTGATAGTCACATCTACAGTACCTTGATGACCTGCTCCCTCTCAGTCAGGAGTTGTTTGAGTTCAGAGACCTGAGTCTGTGCTGTGGATTGCTGCTCCTGCCTCTTTCCCATAGTCCTTAAGCTCCAGCGTGTGCTTGGCCAGAATCTGGCTGTGATGTTCTCTCAGCTTCTTCAAAGAGAAAATATAAATGTGTTTCTGGCAGCCTTGTCTCAACGTCTGTGGTTAAAGGAAAGAGAGGAGACAGACAATTTTGGCCACAGGTAGTGTACTATTATGCATAGGGAATAGGGTGACATTTGAGATGCACACCTACAGTGGGGAGAACAAGTATTTGATACTTGTTCTCCCCACCTACAGGAAACGTATGATCTCTGTAATTGCAAACAAAGGTTTCTGTACCAAATATTAAGTTCTGCTTTTCTGATGTATCAAATACTTATGTCATGCAATAAAATGCAAATTAATTACTTAAAAATCATACAATGTGATTTTCTGGATTTTTGTTTTAGATTCCGTCTCTCACAGTTGAAGTGTACCTATGATAAAAATTACAGACCTCTACATGCTTTGTAAGTAGGAAAACCTGCAAAATCGGCAGTGTATCAAATACTTGTTCTCCCCACTGTATCTGTGGCTCTGGCGGAACCTATTCTCTTTACCTTGAACATCTGTTCATTGACAGTGATGTAAGACATAAGCTTCTCTACTGTGAGTTTGTAGTTTGTCAGCTGCCTCGCCTTGTCTGCTGTGTTCTGCATGAACAGGACGTCCTTCTCTTTTAACATCTGATCCAGTTGCCCCAGCTTCCTACTGCTGTCCTCAGTGTAGCTCTGTAGTTTCCGTTCTGCCAGTTGATTTTCTATTAACAGTTTGTCCTTATCGTCAATGGTTTGAGCCAAAATGTCAGTCTCCTTGAGTCTCTGTTCCAGCTGCTCCACCTTCCTGTCACTGTCCTCTACTTGACCCTGTAGTTTCCTGTCTGTGAGTTGATTGTCCTGCAGCTGTTTGTCAGAGGTTTGAGACAAAATGTCCTCAGTTTCCTTGAGTTTCTCCTCCAGCTGCTCCAATTTCCTGTTGCTGTCCTCAGCTTCACCTTGCAGTTTCTCAATTTCAAGTTGATGGTCTGTCAGCTGTGTCTCCTTTTCCTGGGTTGTCTGAACCAAAATGGCTTCCGTCTCTTTGAGCCTCTGTTCCAGTTTCTCCAGCTCTTTGTTGCTATCCTCAGTCTGGCTATGCAACCGGCCAACCATGATCTGGGGAGAGAGATGTGAAAAACAGTCCAGAAATAGGTTGATTAATTTCACAACATTTTACTTGACATTTCACCAGAAATGAAATTGTTAAATGGAAATTACATAATGACCAAATAATGACTTGGATTGTCACTCTACCTCTGATTTCCTGTTGACCACCTCCTGTAGCTGGGAGATGATAAAGTTTTTCTCCTGGAGCTCCTGGTCCAAACCCTTCATCACAGACTCTAAAGACTACAGGAAAGTGACAGGAAATTATATTTAATGTTCTATCACTTAGCACCATATATATTGCAGTAGGTTGAGTAGCTGTATCATCAACTAAATTAGTGGCATATTATAGTAGACCATGGGTCTCCACTCCACCGCAATCACTTGAGAGTTATGCACATACAAAAAGTCCATATAGACTAGGGGTGTCAAACATACGGATCCAGCCCGTGAGGGGATCCAATCCGTCCCGCGGGTGGTTTGAGTAAAAATAAAATATATAAAAAACTGGATAATGGACCTACATTTATGATTTCTTGACTGTGTCCAGCTTGCTAATAATCACTGAAATGAAAGCTAGACAGTCTAAAAATTATGGATAGAGGACTATCTTTAGCATATTTTGACAGTGAGGAAAAAATAACACATTTTCAGTGCAGCCCTCCAGAACTCGTTGAAGACCGAATGCAGTCCCCGGGGCAACATTTATTTGGCACCCCTGATATAAACATAGTTACAAAATAACAGCTTCCTAGGTTTGAGACCCGTAGTCTATGTGACTCTTGTATGAGGAAATACATTCCTTATAGATTTGCTCTAAAAGGCGTTAAAGGGATACTTCGGGATTTTACGTTAAAGGGATTATTTGGCAATGAAGCCCTTTATCTAGTCAGATTAACTCATGGATACCATTTTATGTCCCTACATCCAGTATGAAGGAAGTTAGAGGTCGTTTTGCGAATCAATGCTAACTAGCGTTAGCGCAATGACTGGAAAACTATGGTAACAGCTAGCATGCAATGACTGGAAGTCTATGCTAGCTGTTACCACAGATAGAACAATGAGCCAGATGTTTCATCGGATGTATAAATCTGAACCATCCGGCTGGCATTTCCACTCACCACCAAATATGGTGATGAGAGGAAGCTCAGTGGCTGGCAGTGGGAGAAGATGAAGCGAGATGGATTTTGTCCGACATTCTGCAAATTTTCTCATCGATTAAACATTTGGTCTCAATACAGTTTTCTATTCCCAAAACTAGAATCTGTTACGAACATAGTGGACTAAGATTTGTCGACTTTATCCTTTGCCAAAGTTTTTTAATGTTTTTGTTGTTTACAAGGATTGCACATGTGCACTTCACAGAGTAGGTGTTCCCTAACGGAAATATGCAAATACATGCTAGAACACGCCAATAGGATCTCACTAGTTCATGCTTGGCTCTGCCTACCTCCTTGCTTGTTCTATGATTAATTTGCTCCCATTGGAAACGACGGGCTATCGTCTATCTTGGGTTAGTTAAACAAATATTTGCTGTTACCATAGACTTTCAGTCATTGCGCTAACGCTAGTTAGTAATTGCACTACCACTAGTTAGCAACTCCCTTCAAACTGCACTCAGAGATGGTATCCACAAATTCATCTGGCTCTGGGGATGTAGATAAAGGGCTTCATTGCTAAAATCCCAAAGTATCCCTTTAAGAGGTTTTATGTTACCTTTAGCATTGATACTAATAATAAAATATGCCATTTAGCAGACGCTTTTATTCAAAGCGACTTAGTCATGCGCGCATACATTTTATTTTGTGTATGGGTGGTCCCGGGGATCGAACCCACTACCTTGGCGTTACAAGCGCTGTGCTCTACCAGCTGAGTTACAGAGAACCACCTGATACTGATGGCAGACTGGAGCTCTTCTACTGTGAGTTGGTGATCAGTCAGCTGTCTCTGCTTATCTGCATTGAATTGAGCCAAAATGTCCTCCGTCTCTCTCAGTCTCTGTTCCAGTCGTTCTAGCTCCCTGGTGCTTTCTTCTGTCTGGCTATGGAACTGACCAGCCATGACCTGAAGAGATATTACCGAAAATATGAGAGAAACTCTGAATGAGTTTAAGCTTAAAGAGGTAGTTAATTTTTGTTTTTTTAGCTCATTTTTTACTTCTCTAGGGTGTTGTTTCCTCCAAACCATTTTTACATTCGCTAGCTGTTTATTTAGCAACATCCAGAATCTCCTGGCTTGCATTTTTGGAGAATATAGCAATTCAAGTGGATGGTGGATTGTGTCCGTTAGCTCTGCATTCAAATGCATATGTGTCCTCCTGTACCTCAATGTCCTTGTCCTTTGTGTCCAGAGCATCCTGCAGGTGTGCAATGGCCTTGGCCTTGTCCTTGTCTTGTAGTGTCTGGGACAGGCTCTTCTCCAGTTCCTGCTTGGTTCCCTGCAGGCGCTCAAACACACCCCTGGTCTGATCCATTTCCACCTCTCGCTCTGGCGTCAGAGCACCCACACTCTGCTCAACTCAACACATTGTATTATTAACATTAATAACATACAACATCAAAAAATAAAGACGAATGAATATGATATATCAATTCGTTATGATATATCACAGGGGAGATAGTATCACCAGAGGGGCAGGCAAGTGAGGCAAACATACATTTATCAGATGTTGACAGCAAGACAGCTGGTCGTTCCTATCTTGCAGATCGGTTAGCTTCTGCAGCAGTAGAGACAGCTTTGAAGAGCTGTAATTACCTTTCCCTTTAATGGCAGTGAGGATTTCATCCTTGGCTCGCTAAGAAAATATAGGGACTTTCTTATCCATTAACAAACACAATCAATATGTGGTTAAGTACTGGAATCACCACAAGGAAATAACAGTATGCATTGAGGCCAAGTATTGTATGTTTATAGCTATTAGCATCTTGGATGTGGGACAGGAGCTTTCGATCTATTCTATTTCTAACAAAAAACAAAGGTATGGAAACTTACAATGAGCAAAAGCCCAATGAAAGTGTATGTGACTTTGGGAGAATCTCAATTGCATACATGCATCCTCTCTCCTTTCCTCCTTCTAAAAACCCATTGGATGAGAAAGCCAGAGGTAGCCTCCTTCACTTCTTCAAGCTGCTGCTGTAACACTGACTCCTGCTGGTGACGAGTGGTAATCTCAGGGCATGTGGACACGGCCCTCCTGAGAAAGAGAATGTTAAAATTGGTTCACTTTCACACTCCTGTGTAAGTTATCCTGTGAGTGAACATATGCATTGACAGTCCATGGACATTATATAATACCGTACGTGTATGCTTTTTTTATACAGTGCTTGATTCTGGCTTTTTGTAGGCCTAATACCTGTGGCAGTTTATATTTTTCCGGCATTGTGCAGTTGAGTGTCTTTACTGTGGCTTCCAGCTCCTTCAGTTTAATCTCATTCTCTGTTAGGAGGAAGTCTTTCTCTGACATCTCTTTGTTGGACTGTTCCAAAGCATCCTGGAGCTCCTGGTAGACAGAGGAACATAAATGTATGTAAGTTACAGTACCTTAACAGATGGCATATAATAGTGATCTGCTTATCTATGCTGATAAAGCTGATCAGTTTATCAGTTCATCAATTTAATGTATTAAAAAAAATATGTGAAGAATTAAACAAACATGTCACAGCAGAAGTGGATAATTTAACTATATTAAAGAACAGAGGACCCGGAGGGAAAAGGGTCTGTGTGTTACCTTCATCTTTGAGTCATATTTGATCTTCTCATTGGCCAGTTCATTCTCAAGAGTCTGGGGGGAAAACCAACAACAACATACTCAGGGATGGATATACAGTATAAGAGCTACACAATAGATTGATGGATCTATACACAATAGTTTTGGTCAGTATGAATAGCTGCGAGTTCTTACATGGATTGTATCCTCGTGGCTAAACAGCAGGTTGTTGAGGGTTAGCAGTTCCTTCTCCTTCTCCTGCAGATATGCCTGGAGCTGGCCTATCATGTCTGTCTCTCCATTGCTTGACTAAATGAGAAAAGGCACAGGGGTTAAAGATGGGTCAACTTGACAATATATAACCTCAATAACTCCATTACATTGGAATTTAATTAGCATTTATGTCATTTAGCAGATGCTCTTATCCAGAACAACATATAGTCAACGCATTCAACTAAGGTAGATAAGTCAACCACAAAACAATTGTGGAGATGCCAGGGATTGAACCCGGGGCACCACACATGCAAAGCATGCACTCTACCACTGAGCTCTACCACTACTGCATCCCCTTCTATTCTTACCTCAACAGCCTGTTGCTTGTCACTGTCTTTTTCATGTAGCTTGTGGTTGAGTTTCTGGATGGCAGCTTCCTGCTCCTTGACTTTAAACTCACACTCAGCCAGCTGAAAATCCTTCTCTGCCATCATATCCCGCAGCTCCTGAATAGTAGAGTTATCAACACCATTACTTTCATCATCACAAAAGTATTATAGATTCAGGATATCTAGTGATTCTCTGTTCTTGCAACAAACAAGTTGTACTACGTTTGTTATGTTAACTTTCGTTTTTGATTGGGATGCCCAATTTGGTTGCATAGTGCCTTCAGAAAATATTCACACCCCTTGACTTTTTCCACATTTTGTTGTGTTACAGCCTGAATTTAAAATTGATTACATTTAGATTTTTGTGACTGGCCTACTACACACAATAGCCCACAATGTCAAAGTTTCATAAAGAATGAAAAGCTCAAATGTCTTGAATCAATAAGTATTCAACCCCTTTGCTATGGCAAGCCTAAATACATTCAGGAGTAAACATTTGCTTAACAAGTCACATAGTAAGGTGCGTGGTGAAGTTATTAATTACACTTTGGATGGTGTATCAATACACCCAGTCACTACAAAGCTACAGGCATCCTTCCTAACTCAGTTGCCGGAGAGGAAGGAAACTGTTTAGGGATTTCACCATGAGGCAAATGGTGACTTTAAAACAGTTACAGAGTTTAATGGCTGAGATAGGAGAAAACTGAGGATGGATCAACAACATTGTAGTTACTACACAATACTAACCTAATTGACAGAGTGAAAAGAAGGAAGCCTGTCCAGAAAAAAAAATATTCCAAAACATGCATCTTGTTAGCAACAAGGCACTAAAGTAATACTGCAAAAATGTGGCAAAGTAATTAACCTTTTGTCCTGAATACCAAGTGTTATGTTTGGGGCAACTCCAATGCAACACATTACTGAATATCACTCTTCATATCTTCGAGCATAGTGGTGGCTGCATCATGTTACGTTAATCGTTAAGGACTGGGGAGTTTTTAAGGATAAAAATAAATGGAATGGAGCTAAGCACAGGCAAAATCCTAGAGGAAAACCTGGTTCAGTCTGTTTTCCACCAGACACTTGGAGATGAATTAACCTTTCAGCAGGACAATAACCTAAAACACAAGGCCAAATCTACGCTGGAGTTGCTTACCAAGAAGACAGTGAATGTTCCTGAGTGGTCGAGTTACAGTTTTGACTTAAATCTACTTGAAAATCTATGGCAAGACCTAAAAATTTGTGTCAAATCAAATCAAATCAAACCAAGCTTTATTTAGTCAGCACATTTCAGACATGGAATGCAACGCAATGTGCTTCACAGGAAAAACATTGAAAAACAATGAAAATAGAAACTGAAATATTTACTACACAACAAACATAAGAGGATAAAAAAAGAAATGAATAACAATAAAAACTGAACTACTAAAAATCAACCTAAGGAAAATTAATGATCAACCACCAATTTGACAGAGCTTGAAGAATTTTGAAAAGAATATTGGGCAAATGTTGCACAATCCAGGTGTGGAAAGCTCTTAAGAGACTTACCCAGAAAAGACTCACAGCTGTAATCGCTGCCAATGGTGCTTCAGGGCTGTGAATACTGTGAATACTTATGTAAATGAGATATTTCTGTATTTCATTTTCAATACATTTGCTAAAATATCTAAAATGTCATTATGGGGTATTATGTGTAGATGGGTGAGAGAGAAAAAAAAAATTCTGGTTGCAAAATGTGGAATAAGTCAAGGTGTATTAATAATTTCTGAAGGCACTGTAGAATCTTGAATATAGAACTACGTCCAAAATGATGTGGCTCATCCAACCTTCAGGTGTCTGTCATATTTCCTCTTCTCTCTGCCATGATCCTGTTTCAGAGCCTGAGAAATAAAGGTTTTAAAGGTCAGTGACTGACACACACTCACACACACACACACACGCACACGCACTGACCTGCAGGTCCATCTCTCGCTGAGTGATGAGATACGACAGCTGACGGTTGGGGTCTGCTGTTGGCTGGTCTCCGCTACCCTGGCCAGCACCACTGTTCCTCAGCTGGTCTATTAGAACCTCCTGGGACTTTACAGATGCCTGCAGCTGCTCTATCAGCCTGTGTGAGAGAGAAGGAGAAGGAGGTGGAGGAAGAGAGAGAGAGAATTAAAGAGGGAGAGAGAGGTAGTCCATTGGTGTAATGTGTAAGGTCAAACTTTGTTTGGTGTGTGATTCTATGGAGGGATTAAAATAAACCAGGAGGTCTCTAGTCTCTCCTACCGGTCTCTCTCTTCCAACAGGCTGAGCAGGTCCTGGTACTGCTCCAGGTTCTGATCTGGGTTCTGGTCCTGGGGTAGAGGGTCAGTCTGGTTGGGGGCGTCCGACTGGGAGTGACCCTCCCCCTGAAGCTCGGTAACCAGCTCCAGGCAACGCATCCTCTCCTGCTCCAACATGGCCGTCACCTTTCCCACCTTCACTCTGGACGAATCCAGATCCTGGAAATAAATGGAAACAATATTCAGCAACTATTGGAGGACATTGGAGAACACTTGTTTATGGAATACGCAGTGGCGTGTATTGATGGATGCCGAGGGAAGCCAGGCTTTCCCCCCCAAAATAGAAAAAAAAGATATAAAAGATTGTATCTTTCGTCTCTCTGTTTTTCATATTTTCCTTCAATTCGCAAGAGGCTGAATGTATCTCACCATAGAAAGCCTCCGAGCGAGCGAAACAGCGCCCCTCTGTCTCTGTATGTGTAGCCCATCTATCTGATGCTGTCCGGTCAAAAATAGTAAGATATTGTTGCCACCCGTAGCATTGAATTCAAGGGAAGCCAGTTAGCATTTGGCCTCCCTTGATTTAAAAAAATGCAATAATAGCCAATCACCGTCGAGCTAAACTAAATGAACTGAACTGTGAATGGTCCTGGCGCACCAAAAAAAGGTGTCAAGGGAAGCCAGTTTGGATTTGGCTTCACACCAAACGTCACTGACAGAAAAAAACATGAATTGTTGCATCTCGTTGTTGTCCTCCAGTGGCTAGCTAGCTAAAATTGGCCCTTTCCTAAATTAGCCATGGATGGAGATAGGTATTTGGACTTGTGGTTTTACTTAATTATCCGTACTGGCCAATGATTATAACGGCGATTCTGATCCAACCATAAATTCATACATTGTGCCCCTGGCCTCAGAGGATAGAAGTTCAATATGTAGCTATATGTAGTAGGCTAATGTTAACTAGCTGGCTAATCGTTGCCCATGAAAGGAAGTTAGGCTAGCGAGCAAGCATTTTAGCCAGGTAGCCTAGGACAACAAAAACTAAAAGCGTGTACTGTATAACAGAGTCATAGACCGGGAAAGGAGGATGGCATTGGCGTTTCTCTACAAGTAGGGTGAGTCAACCTGTTGTTTCTACTTATGCACACACACACACACACACACACACACACACACACACACACACACACACACACACACACACACACACACACACACACAGAAATAAGAACCATAGCCAGCCACATGATATTTAGCTTATGTTGATTGGACTAAATTGTTTTGGGAATCTTTTTGTTACTGTAACTAAGCATAGGTTTGATGATGTTGAAATGCTGAAGTTGAAATGGTGCTGGAATAGTGGAGGCAGCTCCTGTTTTCTTTGCGACTCGTGGAAACTCTCCGGTGTTGGTTTAGTAGTCCGAAAATGTCGGAAACATTAACTTGATTGACCATGCTGTAGGTAATGTACTGTTTGTTACATGCAATATGCTTTGTGGGCTCCCCTGGACAAATGTTTCTCTCCGCTTTTGTGATTAAACAAAGGCTTGGCTGAATTTATTCTACCACTGTGTCTTCTCATTATCTCGGCCTTAGGCCTATATATCATGGTGGCAAGGCATATGAACTAACAGGTTATAGGGCAAACAATGCAATTATCACAACAAATACAGGTTGTACTATGGCTTTCTTTTCCTGGCTGGGCTTCCCCAGTGATTTTTCCCATGCACCGCTACTGGGAATACGTCTTCTACGTCTTCATTCTAAATGCTAAGATTGAACTGTTTTTTTCAGATACCTTCTCTAGCAGCTGGATCTTGGTGTTGCCGTACTCTCTGTGCTGCTCCATTTGCTCTGGGTAATTTTTACTAGATCATACAAAACGCAGGCAGATTAGATACAATACCAACCAATTGTATTTCTATTCGGTCAAAATGAAATATCCTCGACCAAACTTACAGTGCAAGGGCAGAGACACTCTGCAGCTCCCTCATTTCCTCTTCCAGTGTTACAACTTCTACCTTTAGGTCAATGTTCTGTGTTGACACAAAAATACATGGAGTTATTCAGTAGGCCTACCATTACAGTATTTCTTCAAAGTAGTTACATGACTGTACATTACTTTGTTAAGATCTGTCTCTGATCCCGATCACTCACTGTTTTGTACATTTCCTCGACAGAGTCGTCACACCTCTGCTGCAACAGCTCCTCGTAGAAGAAGATGCGGAGCCTGAGGTTGAAGTTGTCCTTCTTTAGGTCAGAGATGATATGAGAACAAGTGTGAGGAGAACCAGTAGTGTTAGCACCAGAGCTACACTATACAGTGGGGGAAAAAAGTATTTAGTCAGCCACCAATTGTGCAAGTTCTCCCACTTAAAAAGATGAGAGAGGCCTGTAATTTTCATCATAGCCTGTAATTTTCATCATAGGTACACGTCAACTATGACAGACAAAATTAGGAAAAAAAATCCAGAAAATCACATTGTAGGATTTTTTATGAATTTATTTGCAAATTATGGTGGAAAATAAGTATTTGGTCAATAACAAAAGTTTCTCAATACTTTGTTATATACCCTTTGTTGGCAATGACACAGGTCAAACGTTTTCTGTAAGTCTTCACAAGGTTTTCACACACTGTTGCTGGTATTTTGGCCCATTCCTCCATGCAGATCTCCTCTAGAGCAGTGATGTTTTGGGGCTGTCGCTGGGCAACACGGACTTTCAACTCCCTCCAAAGATTTTCTATGGGGTTGAGATCTGGAGACTGGCTAGGCCACTCCAGGACCTTGAAATGCTTCTTACGAAGCCACTCCTTCGTTGCCCGGGCGGTGTGTTTGGGATCATTGTCATGCTGAAAGACCCAGCCACGTTTCATCTTCAATGCCCTTGCTGATGGAAGGAGGTTTTCACTCAAAATCTCACGATACATGGCCCCATTCATTCTTTCCTTTACACGGATCAGTCGTCCTGGTCCCTTTGCAGAATAACAGCCCCAAAGCATGATGTTTCCACCCCCATGCTTCACAGTAGGTATGGTGTTCTTTGGATGCAACTCAGCATTCTTTGTCCTCCAAACACGACGAGTTGAGTTTTTACCAAAAAGTTCTATTTTGGTTTCATCTGACATTCTCCCAATCCTCTTCTGGATCATCCAAATGCACTCTAGCAAACTTCAGACAGGCCTGGACATGTACTGGCTTAAGCAGGGGGACACGTCTGGCACTGCAGGATTTGAGTCCCTGGCGGCGTAGTGTGTTACTGATGGTAGGCTTTGATACTTTGGTCCCTGCTCTCTGCAGGTCATTCACTAGGTCCCCCTGTGTGGTTCTGGGATTTTTGCTCACCGTTTTTGTGATCATTTTGACCCCACGGGGTGAGATCTTGCGTGGAGCCCCAAATCGAGGGAGATTATCAGTGGTCTTTTATGTCTTCCATTTCCTAATAATTGCTCCCACAGTTGATTTCTTCAAACCAAGCTGCTTACCTAATGCAGATTCAGTCTTCCCAGCCTGGTGCAGGTCTACAATTTTGTTTCTGGTGTCCTTTGACAGCTCTTTGGTCCTGGCCATAGTGGAGTTTGGAGTGTGACTGTTTGAGGTTGTGGACAGGTGTCTTTTATACTGATAACAAGTTCAAACAGGTGCCATTAATATAGGTAACGAGTGGAGGACAGAGGAGCCTCTTAAAGAAGAAGTTACAGGTCTGTGAGAGCCAGAAATCTTGCTTGTATGTAGGTGACCAAATACTTATTTTCCACCATAATTTGCAAATAAATTCATAGTTGACGTGTACCTATGATGAAAATTACAGGCCTCTCTCATCTTTTTAAGTGGGAGAACTTGCACAATTGGTGGCTGACTAAATACTTTTTTTCCCCCACTGTATATACAAAAGCATGTGGACACCCCTTCAACTTAGTGGATCCGCCCATTTCAGCCACACCCGTTGCTGACAGGTGTATAAAATCGACCACACAGACATGCAATCTCCATAGACAAACATTGGCAGTAGAATGGCCTTACTGAAGAGCTCAGTGACTTTCAACATGGCACCGTCATAGGATGCCACCTTTCCAACAAGTCAGTTCGTCAAATTTCTGCCCTGCTAGAGCTGCCCCGGTCAACTGTAAGTGCTGTTATTGTGAAGTGGAAATGTCTAGGAGCAACAACGGCTCAGCCGCGAAGTGGTAGGCCACACAAGTTCACAGAACGCGTCCGCCGAGTGCTAAATATTGTCTGTCCTCGGTTGCAACACTCACTACCGAGTTCCAAACTGCCTCTGGAAGCAACGTCAGCACACAAACTGTTCGTCAGGAGCTTCATGAAATGGGTTTCCATGGCCGAGCCTAAGATCACCATGCGCAATGCCAAGCGTCAGCTGGAGTGGTGTAAAGCTCGCCGCCATTGGACTCTGGAGCAGTGAAAATGCATTCTCTGGAGTGATGAATCATGCTTCACCATCTGGCAGTCTGATGGATGAATCTGGTTTTGGCAGATGAGAACGCTACCTCCCCCAACGCATAGTGCCAACTGAATGGAAGCAAGTCCCCGCAGCAATGTTCCAACATCTAGTGGAAAGCCTTCCCAGAAGAGTGGAGGCTGTTATGGCAGCAAAGTGGGGACCAACTTCATATTAATGCCCATGATTTTGGAATGAGATGTTCGACGAGCAGGTATCAACATACTTTTAGTCATGTAGTGTACATGTACTGCCAATATATGGCTCTGGTGAGAGCAGCGTGAAAGTTTTATGATTGGAAAGAAATCCCTTCCATTCATGGTCCTATTTTAAACTACAGTAACTAAACTTAATGAAGCCTTCATAAATCCTTTATAACACCCATATAAAAATGATTCAAAAATCATTAATTAGCAAATGTCTATATTGGGTGCATTGTTGGGTTTTGAGTTTGCAAGAAAGGCATTTCACTGTTGTGGGGATCTATTTTCTCATAATTTGATCTGTATGTGATGAATAGCTTAGAAGGAATGCATTGGTGATTAAACATAGAAGGTTTGTACTGTACTGATATAAATTGTTTCACATAACAAGCTGTGATTCATGTGAGGAACGTTAGGGGCTAGGATGAGATAAGACTTGTATTTCTTACAGATACGAACACTGCCTCTTTGTTGTCTGTGAACCGTCCTTGAACGTAAGTACTTACAGTACAGTGGAACGGTGTCTAGGGGAGCTGACTCTACAGGTTGTTATAACAACTTATGCCTGGCAACAGTGTGCAACAGTGGAGCGCCAAGGGGCTGGGACCAGCCGGTGCGCCAACGGATAGGCTGAGTAAGTCTAAACCACGCTCAGTCTCTACTCTGATTGGCCAGCAGGGAGTGGGAACTATCTCTGTCAGAGTATTTTAAGAAGAACTCATAACAATGGATCAGTTCTCTGTCTGCCCTGCGTGGTATTTCAGTGAGCCCGTATACGAACCATCATACTTATCATACATACATTTTGCATATAATAAATTTAGCTTGGATTGAATATCTCTTGATTATGTTTTCTCTTATTCCAATACCAGATTTGAATTACGCAATTTCTAACACTGTACTTGTGCATGTGACATTAAAACTTTAAACTTTAAATGGTAAATAGGTGGTCACATTTGGCAAAGCACCAGATCACCTGTTATATATAGTACCTGTTAGTATGACTTTGCTTATAAATTATTTGCGAAGCATTTATCTAGTTGTGCTTATCAAGACTTAATGAGTATGAATAATGTATGCACTCACTAACTGTAAGTCGCTCTGGATAAGAGTGTCTGCTAAATGACTAACATGTAAATGTAATGAAAATAGGCTAGTGTATATGCCCCTGTGTTATTTCCTTCATGGTGAATGGTCCATCAGTGGTCAGTGGGCCCAATTGCCCCTGGTCTTCTGTGAGGTCAATTTCTGCTGACCGTTTGATTGGGCCTAAACACTGCCTGGTCTGGTGTTTTACAAAAAGTATAAACCAAGCAGTAAAACATATGACCATGAGAATTCCCCATAAAATTATATCTCGTCGTGTACACTCATTTCTTGGAGTAATTATGACTGTTTAAAGCAGCAAAACCATGTTGATTTGAATACTTCTTGCAGCCAACGGTTCCTCCTGCCTCCTCCCTCATTGAAGGCAATGTCACCCGTGCACGTTCTAGAACTCAGCAAAGCATTTCCCGCCTGACTGATGTGATGTAACATTTGTCTCCTAGGTAACATAAAGCTTCGACATTCTAAAAGTGATATAATCAAAGAAACCTTTCCCACCTTCTAAAATAAGTTATATTATATACATTCAGAGAGGAAGAGGAGAAGCAAAGTTTGAATTAACCAGAAAGATTTGATAACACCGATATCCAATCTCTCTGGTGATATCAAATCTCTCTTGTGAAATCAAGCTTTGAGGTTGATATGTAACGTAAATATGGAGATAACGTTCTTACTGGCATCTTGTGCAGAAAGTGGAGGAAAAGTCAACTTTTCGTCCTTAGGCAACTAACTATATCTGGGAGGGGTGGTGGGGATTGCAACTGCAAAGCGATACAGTTTGAGTGATGAGTGGGTATTTTTATAGTTTTGTATAGTGTATCTTTTTGGATTGCCTAATTTTGTGTATGCCTAATTTTCTCCACCCATACGTGGAAGGGGATGTAGCTCAGTGGTAGAGCGCATGCTTTGCATGTATGAGGCCCCGGGTTCAATCCCCGGCTTCTCCATATACATTTTCCCCAAAAAATGAAGTACCTTTGTTTATTATTTCGCAAAAAATATTTTGATTGTACATTAGCATAGACAAGTTTTATTAGCCAACAAGATATGTAAACACCCTGCACAGCTTGTTTATTTACGCCAAGACTTGTGCATTGTCCAATTGTGACCACTAGGGGCTCCCTCTCTGCATAAATAAAGACCACTGAGATTGATGAAGACACAGGATATCCTGAATGGCAACTAAACTTTATTAAACTTTTCACAAAACGCAACCAATTTTCGTATTAGAGTAATAGTGTATAGTAGGCTACATTATCATGATACAGTTTTAACAGAGGGAGCAGGAGCAGTCATGGACCCTATCTTGCTCTGACTCTATGCACACTCATAAGACTATACATGCTTAGAAAAAAATATGCAAGTAGAACCATAAAGTGCTCTTCTGTTTGTCCCCATAGGCGAAACCTTTTTGATGCTTGGTAGAACCCTCTATCTAGGGTTCTTCATAGAATCACCTGTAAATGAACCCTCTATGAAGGGGTGAACTGTTCTACCAATAACTCTTTCATCCTCTAAAGGTTCTTCCTAGAACCCCCCATGAAGGGTTCTACTGAGAACCCTTTTATGGTTGAAGATTTCTTCCTAGAACCCTTTATGAACGGTTCCACCAGCCTTATTAGCCTTTAAAATTAAACTCTTTATGACACTACATTACATATATTATAAGGTATTTCTTTGAGGGCCTAGATCGTTTCCTAACAGTGGTGTTAGGAAACTCCTGGTTTACAGGTCACATCAGGCATGCAAATGACATTATGCTGGATGCAAAGTAATTCCTATTGGAATCCAGCCAGATTGAGGATATCCAACAATTTGAACTTTTAATCACCCACAACCTGCATTCAGAATGACTGCCAAGGTAGAGAAGGTTGATTAATGGGATGACCTAAATCAACTGGAACAACTATTTCAGTAACGGGTGCAATACGTCTCACTACTAACAGATTGGATTTGTTTAGAAAATGTATGTTATTTATCTTTGTGTAGCATAAGATTAATCAATCAATCATTACATGCAAAAAACACAGATATTGAAACAATTCTGAAAATCAACCTGCAATAGAGCATTTTGGGAAATATGCTAATGAGGTGCCTGGTTTTGAGCGTTTTACTAAAAATGACACAATCACACTCAACTCTGGTTATTAACAACAACAAAACAACACTAGGGTTATTTTACACCGCTGAGTGTTACGTTAATTTAACTCCTGAATCAACACTATATGTTACACTGAAAAACACTAGGTAAAACTGGCCAATTTGCTGTGCACCATATACAATACGCTGCTGATTCATGCTCCCTTTTATTCTCCTACTCTCTGCTCAATAAAATCACAGAAAATACTAATTTGAAAGAGCAAAGATGTCAACTATGTCTGTACTGTATATGTAACATGATTAAGGGAATGCCAGATATAAAGTGCATTCGGAAAGCATTCAGACCCCTTGATTCTTTCCACATTTTGTTACGTTACTGCCTTATTTTAAAATTGGTTAAATTAATTTTTTTACTCATCAATCTACACATAGTACTCCATAATGACAAAGCGAAAACAGGTTTTTAGAATTTTTGCAGTGTTTTGCAAGTTGCACAGTCAACTTAGTGTATGTAAACTTCTGACCCACTGGAATTGTGATACAGTGAATTATAAGTGAAATAATCTGTCTGTAAACAGTTTGAAAAATTACTTGTGTCATGCACAAAGTAGATGTCCTAACCGACTTGCCAAAACTATAGTTTGTTAACAAGAAATTTGTGGAGTGGTTGAAAAACGAGTTTTAATGACTCCAACCTAAGTGTATGTAAACTTCCGACTTCAACTGTATGTGTGTGGAAGTCCTGGCATCACATTAAAGGACCACTTACCCACTCATCTTGTTTAGAGAAAGAGAAAGAGAGAGAAAAAGACAGAATGAACACTTACAATGTGTCTGTGTGTGTATGCAAAATGTCATTACCCAATCTAAATCTGAATGTAGGGCAGTAGCTTGATAATTACAGCAGGTTTTTATTCTAGCCCATCTATTGTGTAACATATCCGCTGTTGTGGATTTGTTGTGCTACGATGGGGAGTGCAGACCGAGAGAGAGACAACAGGGTTTTCACTCAACCAAAATGGGGGTTATAAAAAAAGAACTTGAGTCGATTGATGCACCCATGCATCAATCTAAGTAACAATAAAAAATCCCCATCAAAATCCATCAGTTTAAGCTAGAGATATCTGTTTTTGAGGTGGAAGGTGGCTGAGCTACAGCGGTGTTTGTCAGACCATGAGACATTCCGAAAATTGGTCCTCCGTTTTACTCTACGACCCCCACAAGTGTCACAGGACTTGTCTGAAGTCAGTACCATCGATGTGCCAACTTCTGTTTGTAGCGTCCAAACCGTTCGGACTACAAACTAATGGGAAAGGGGAGATTATCACAAACACGATGGTGTTCTCCGTTTTGCTCTACAACCCCCACAAGTGTCACTGGACTCGTCTGAAGGTACCTGTTTAAAAAAATGAATGGAAGTATGTAGGTCGTTTTGTGCCTACCCCAAAAAGGGGTTAAATATGTGCAAAAAAACAAAAAATATTTCCTGAGCTTTCTTATATCTCCTAGACATAGGATAGACACATCTAAACCTTGTTCCATATGATGTATTTTTTGACTGTCTTGCCAATTATGAATGTGTTATTCAATGCTTTTCTATAGGCTATAGTAGTAAAGGCCAAATTCAATATTTTATCAAAACATTTTTTGGGGGGGATACCTAAAGGGGTCCTAAAATTCAAAATCAAAAAGCTAAATTATCCATAGTATGACCATCTTAAACAATTCCATATGTCAGGAGGGAATAATCAGGGAAATCCGGAAATCTAAACCAGGATTTCTGGAAAACCAGGGAATTTATTGAAAGTTCCTGGAATTTTTGCAACACAACAAAGAACAAAGCAAAGCCAAACTCAAGCAAACTAAGCACATCGGTTAATACTGACGAAGCTATTCTTTCACCACAGGACAGACAGAGAGAGTTCTGAAACTATTGCACAGTCTGTGTTCTGGCCGGTCAATCAACGCCTCAAACCCAGACAGAGCTTGGTCATCTCTCTCTCACTCTCTCTCTCTCTCTCTCTCTGATCAGGGTTATCATATGCAGTTAGTAGGGCCACATTAAAATGACAGTTATGACTCATAATTGAATGACACACTCACTCATTGATATTCAACTAGGCAAGTGGTACCAAACGTGTTTATGCTGTGACTCAATCAAACTAAGTAAATACATTTCTTTATGATCATAATCTAGTCTTCCAGCAACCATGGCCTGCCATTTGGAAAACTTAGCCAAAACTTAATGGACGATTATCGATTCTTTTGTCTATTCAAGAATAAATGATTGAAAAATCAACATGATGGAGTTACTGTGAACTGTGCGGTATAACATACGTCTTCACCCAACTCCGACAACATAATGTTACTTTGAGAAAATGGCAACATGTAGCATACCAGCAGGTTCTGCTAAATACCTGAAAATCTCACTACATCGTGATACAAAATCAACCACCAGCTCCTAGACACTTTGAAATGTACTTACAGATAAAAAGAAAAGTGGGAGAATGGAAGTGGAAAAGTGGAAAATGCCCTAGCGTGTCCAATGCCTCCAGATCTATAAGAAGCAAACAAGACTTAGGGCTAGATTCGAGTTATAGAGCAATTTAAATTTAAAGGCAATGTTCCTGTGTTCAAGTTAAACGCTGCATATTACGGCTTAAAACCTCTTAAGGATCGTACCCTTTCTTTAAATTTTCACCTAAAATGACATACCCAAATCTAAAACTGCCTGTAGCTCAGGACCTGAAGCAAAGATATGCATATTCTTGATATAATTTGAAAGGAAACACTTTGAAGTTTGTGGAAATGTGAAATTAATGTAGGAGAATATAACACATTAGATCTGGTAAAAGATAATACAAACAAAACAACATGTGTTTTCTATTATTGTTTTTTAAAATCATCTTTGAAATGCAAGAGAAAGGCCAGTGATGTAGGAATCTACAGTTGAAGTCGGAAGATTACATACACCTTAGCCAAATACATTTAAACTCAGTTTTTCACAATTCCTGACATTTAGTCCTGGTAAAAATTCCCTGTCTTAGGATCAACACTTTATTTTAAGAACGTGAAATGTCAGAATAATAGTAGAGAGAATGATTTATTTTAGCTTTCATCACATTTCCAGTGGGTCAGAAGTTTACATATACTCAATTAGTATTTGGTAGCATTGCCTTTAAATTGTTTAACTTCAGTCAAACGTTTCAGGTAGCCTTCCACAAGCTTCCCACAATAAGTTGAGTGAATTTTGGCCCATTCCTCCTGACAGAGCTGATGTAACTGAGTCAGGTTTGTAGGCCTCCTTGCTCACTCACGCTTTTTCAGTTTTGTCCACAAATGTTCTATAGGATTGAGGTCAGGGCTTTGTGATGGCCACTTCAATACCTTGACTTTGTTGTCCTTAAGCCATTTTGCCACAATTTTGGAAGTATGCTTGGGGTCATTGTCCATTTGGAATACCCATTTGCGACCAAGCTTTAACTTCCTGACTGATGTCTTGAGATGTTGCTGCAATATATCCACATAATTTTCCTTCCTCATGATGCCATCTATTTTGTGAAGTGCACCAGTCCCTCCTGCACCAAAGCACCCCCACAGCATGATGCTGCCACCCCCGTGCTTCACGGTTGGGATGGTGTTCTTCGGCTTGCAAGCACCCCCTTTTTCCTCCAAACATAACGATGGTCATTATGGCCAAACAGTTCTATTTTTGTTTCATCAGACCAGAGGACATTTCTCCAAAAAGTACGATCTTTGTCCCCATGTGCAGTTGCAAACCGTAGTCTGGCTTTTTTATGGCGGTTTTGGAGCAGTGGCTTCTTCCTTGCTGAGCGGCCTTTCAGGTTATGTCGATATAGGACTCGTTTTACTGTGGATATAGATACTTTTGTACCTGTTTACCCCAGCATCTTCACAAGGTCCTTTGCTGTTGTTCTGGGATTGATTTGCAATTTTCGCACCAAAGGACGTTCATCTCTAGGAGACAGAACGCGTCTCCTTCCTAAGCGGTATGACGGCTGCGTGGTCCCATGGTGTTTATACTTGCGTACTATTGTTTGTACAGATGAACATGGTACCTTCAGGCATTTGGAAATTGCTCCCAATGATGAACCAGACTTGTGGAGGTCTGGCTGATTTCTTTTGATTTTCCCATGATGTCAAGCAAAGAGGCACTGAGTTAGGTAGGCCTTGAATACATCCACAGGTACACCTCCAATTGACTCCAATTGACTAGATGTCTTAACCAACTTGCCGAAACTATAGTTTGTTAACAAGAAATTTGTGGAGTGGTTGAAAAACGAGTTTTAATGACTCCAAGGATTACATCAGATTTTAGTCATTTAGCAGACGCTCTTATCCAGAGCGACTTACAGTTAGTGAGTGCATACATTTTTCATACTGGTCCCCCATGGGAAACAAACCCACAACCCTGGCATTGCAAGCACCATGCTCTACCAACTGAGCTACACGAGACTACAGGTCACACGGGGGACCAACACGAAAAATGTATGCACTAAATATCTGTAAGTCGCTCTGGATAAGTGTGTCTGCTAAATGACTAAAATGTAAATGTACACAATATTTTGTATCAAGTATGCCAGGAGTTTTCCCAAATGTTCCGAATTGGTCAATTTATACACTTTCAAAAATGCTATGATAATAAAACATTTAAGTTTACATACTCCCAGGAATGTCATACATGATGGATCATTAGCTTCCCTACAGAAAATACACTAACCTTCACACATCTAGATGGCCAGAGACAGCAGGGGGTCAAACTGTAGAACCCAGTTCCTACATTTGAATATAAAAATTTATTTTATCAAACAAAACTATGCTACATTTTATCTCTGGGACACTCAGGATGACAAATCAGAGCAAGATTACTGAATGTAAGTACATTATTTACCTTCAGAGGTGAATGTATCAAACCAGTTGCCGTGACAAAAGTGTTTTGTTGTTGTGCACTATCCTCAAACAATAGCATGGTATTTTTTAGCTGTAATAGCTACTGTAAATTGGACTCTGCAGTTAGATTAACAGGAAATTAAGCTTTCTGCCCATATAAGACATGTCTATGTTCTGGAAAGTTGGCTGTTGTTTACAACGCCATTCTAGTCACATAGTGCATATTGAGCAGCAACCATCCCGGTATAGGGACGCCGATCCCGTAGAGGTTAATGGGAAATTACCTTTCAATTTCAATCGTGCTATAATGTAGATCTTCCACGCTCCGGATTGAATCTAGCCCTTGGGGTACGGTTTTATGGGCTAGGGATGTTTCTGCTGATATGGACGGACATTCAGACCTTTAATAGAGCGTGCTACTACAATATATCATAATGAGTTTTTTTTGTCACTGATAACTAATTTAGTCTAGGATTGGGTAAAAAAAAGAGACTACAGTTTTTGTTTTTTGTTTTCAAACCGAGCTTACATCCTTTAACCCCTTCCCTTCCTCCCAGAAAAAGTATGACTCCTTGTATGACATCCACCACACCTGGTGCCTGGAGGTGTGACCTGGGCGCAGAAGAGGCGGGCCTACACCACCTGCCTATCGGTGCTGGTCTTCCTGGTCCCCATGGCCACCATGGGGGTCCTGTATGGACGTCATGTTCCAGATGCTGTTCGGCTCCGAGATCAACAAGATCACCAGGTGTGGATCATTGGGGATCTACCAATAATTTTCTACCAATCATAGCCTGGGTTATATTTATTAGGGCATGCAACAGAAACTTTTCAAAATGTTTTGCAACGGAAATCGAAAATGAGTCCAGGTAGTTCCTGCCTGATTCAGTCAGTTTTCTTTCATTTGGTGCCTAATTAACATTTTTATAGACAGGTGTAGATGATTAAAAGACGCATTGTGATCTGAATGTGATCAGATTGTGTCTGGATTTCATTAGACAGATCTAGTGTAGACGGAGCTAGACAGTAAAACCATTTAAATAATAATTATCCTGCACTCTAAAATCATTGACAGGTGGCACCATTGACTTACGGCATCAATATGTGTCTTAAAATAAATAAGTACATTTTATGTAGAAAAAATATCAGTGAAATAATTTGCATATTAGGAAATCTGGTCACAATGCAGACACTGTGAATGGATAAGAGACACATTTTAATACCATGTGTAGAAACGACAAATCTTGATCAGATAGTATTGATCAGATCACGAAACCCACATGTTAGCACATAGTGTAAATCTTAGGAATATGAGAACTCCAAACGAAACTAAGGAAATGGGGTATAATGTGGTTGAATGAGAATCAAAGCAGTTCCACCAACAACACAATGCACAGTTATTACATTTTGCAACCAAAAACTAAAATATGTGTTTGTATAGGACAGGTTTAGAAATGTTTCCCACCTACTGAACAGAACACAAGAAGGAGAGGAATAAGGTCATTGGCCACTCACTGTGGACAGAGCAGGTCACAGGTGAATGAGGCAGAGAACTATAACCAAAACTGACCATTGTCACAGCTGGATTTAATGCAAGCCCCACTCGCCTCCGTGCCTTCAATAATAATAGCAAAAAGGAGAACAAAGTCGACTGTAGGATGAACTTCTGTATTTTGGGAATATTTTGGGAGCATTTTGGTTCTTAGTTGCTCTTGACATGGGTAAGGCCTGATGCCACTCTGGATAAAGAACAATAAATTATGCATTGTTGCTGTCTGGGACTTTCTGCTTGGCTCCTGCCATCCTGCAGTGCTCTTTCCCTTTCCTTTCTGTCCCTCCTTCGAGCCTCCCTCCTCTCACTCTCTCACTCCTCCCTCCTCCTCTTCCTGCTGCACCTTCTCTCCTCCAGGATCAGTTGGTTCCTCTGGAGGACTGTGGTTCCTCTCGTCTCTATGGAGGCAGTGCGTTGTGGGTGCGGTCGTGACCGTGAGCGTTGTAGGTTGGCCCAGCACCTCTCCAGAGCTCCACAGATCTTACATTGAGTGTTCTGGAACCACTGGCCCCGTCCGTCCTCCATGGCTGCCCCGCAAGGGCCTGGTGCTGGCAGGGTAGGCTCTGGATATGCCTGGGGCTGGAGCTGGAGTGGAGATGGCTCCCGAAGGAAAGCTCCAGAAGGACCCTGCGGCTCAAGCTGAGTTAGCCCAGCAAGAGGCACCTGAGGTGGGGAAACGTGGGCAGGAGGACAGGTCTCCAGCTGAAGTAGGTGTGCTGGAGGGAATCTGAAGGGCTGTTGTTGTGGCAGCAAATCCTGTGGGTGTAGGAGCAGAGGGTAGACGGGGCCAGAGTAGTGGGTTGCCTTGTCCTCTCGTTTCACTGGAAATTCGTATTGGAATGCTGTCTCATCTTCACTCATTACTGTGGTCAATGTACACTCTGTCCCTGGTGTCCTAACCTAACCTAACCTAACCTAATGGCAATAACATAACGACTGTCCTGCGGCCCAGACTTCCTCCTGCTGCTGCGTCTGCTGTGCTGCTGGCTTCCCCTGCTTATTCTTCTCTCATGGTGGAGTCTCTGGAGAGGGAGGGCCTCTGGCTCTAGTTATAGCCCAGCCTGTGGCTGGTGGACCTCCCCCTGGTCCTGCTTCTGCTGGTTCTCAAGCAGGGAAACACACCTATGGCCAGACATCCGCCTTGGAAGATCAGCTACTGGTGTTGCCAACATGGACACACCATTCTCTGTACGTTTCCTCTTACCCGGTCCTAGTACAGTTCCCAGAACTGCTCCCGCTCGGCACCTGTGAGCCCTTACCGCTTCCCCCTCCTCCTCCTGGAACTCAGCCCGGAGACTTAGTGGCCTTTCCAGCAGGGCCCTTCTCTGCTGGCGGCCCCTGAAATGTACCAGGTTCCTGGCGTTGTCCAGCTGTCGAACGTCCTGCTCTTCCTCACCATCTGCACACCCACAAAACCACCAGGGCCAGACCGGAAAAGGTCAGTCTCTGCACTATCTTAAAAATTAGGCAGGACAACAAAGTGATGTGAATTTAACCTTTATTTAACTAGGCAACTCAGCTAAGAACAAATTATTATTTACAATGACGGCCTACCCAAGCCCAGATGACGCTGGGCCAATTGTGCGCGGACCTATGGGACTCCCAATCACAGCCGGATTGTGATACAGACTGGAATCGAACCAAGGTCTATAGTGAAGCCTCTAACACTGAGATGCAGTGCCTTGGACTGCTGCGCCACTCGAGAGCCCCATAGGAATGTTGTGGTATTTTGACATCACAGGCTGCCCAGTAGAATGGCATTATGACACCACTAAGGAACTAACTACACAGTGGAACAGCATTATGTGGAACAGGGTTGAGGTCAATTCTAATTGTCACTCAATTCCGGAAGTAATTTGAATTAAAAATTCAAAAATTCAGTTTATTGAGAAGTAATTGAAAGTAACCGCCTCTTTATTGAATTTGAGTTTCAGTTGACTTCCTGAATCGACAGAAGCATCCAGCTGCAAATTATGCGCGCTGAGACCGCCTAGTCTGCGAACCTCAAAGTGCATGCATCTCAGATGGTATGTGCGTGCGCAACCTGTAGATGTTTTTTGGTCACATGGATCTTCAGTAGCTTTGTTCCAGCGCTGTGTGCTATGCACATACCAGTCGGTACATTAACTCTGGTCCAGGGCATTATGTTAACCACTGTTACTAGAGCAGCTAGCTAGTACACACTATCTAGCTAGTACACACTAGCTAGCTAGTTTATTGAAATGAAGAAACAAATAGATCATGAATACTCTGTATATAACAATATTCTTAAATACTTCATAATACGCCATTCTTTCACTCATTGTTGTATAATATACAGTGAGGGAAAAAAGTATTTGATCCCCTGTTGATTTTGTACGTTTGCCCACTGACAAAGACATGATCAGTCTATAATTTTAATGGTAGGTTTATTTGAACAGTGAGAGACAGAATAACAACAACAAAATCCAGAAAAACGAATGTCAAGAATGTTATAAATTGATTTGCATTTTAATGAGGGAAATAAGTATTTGACCCCTCTGCAAAACATGACTTAGTACTTGGTGGCAAAACCCTTGCTGGCAATCACAGAGGTCAGACGTTTCTTGTAGTTGGCCACCAGGTTTGCACACATCTCAGAAGGGATTTTGTTCCACTCCTCTTTGCAGATCTTCTCCAAGTCATTAAGGTTTCGAGGCTGACGTTTGGCAACTCGAACCTTCAGCTCCTTCCACAGATTTTCTATGAGATTAAGGTCTGGAGACTGGTTAGGCCACTCCAGGACCTTAATGTGCGTCTTCTTGAGCCACTCCTTTGTTGCCTTGGCCGTGTGTCTTGGGTCATTGTCATGCTGGACTACCCATCCACGACCCATTTTCAATGCCCTGGCTGAGGGAAGGAGGTTCTCACCCAAGATTTGACGGTACATGGCCCCGTCCATCGTCCCTTTGATGCGGTGAAGTTGTCCTGTCCCCTTAGCAGAAAAACACTCCCAAAGCATAATGTTTCCACCTCCATGTTTGATGGTGGGGATGGTGTTCTTGGGGTCATAGGTAGCATTCCTCCTCCTCCAAACACGGCGAGTTGAGTTGATGCCAAAGAGATTGATTTTGGTCTCATCTGACCACAACACTTTCACCCAGTTCTCCTCTGAATCATTCAGATGTTCATTGGCAAACTTCAGACGGCCCTGTATATGTGCTTTCTTGATTAGGGGGACCTTTCTGATTGAGAGGGGGTCAAATACTTATTTCCCTCATTAAAATGCAAATCAATTTATAACATTTTTGACATGGGTTATTCTGTCTCTCACTGTTCAAATAAACCTACCATTAAATTTATAGACTGATCATTTCTTTGTCAGTGGGCAAACGTACAAAATCAGCAGGGGATCAAATACTTTTTTCCCTCACTGTAGTGCAGTATTAAAATAATTTGAAATTAATTGTTGAAGTTATTCAGTTTTGGAATACAAATATGCAAATTACAAAATATTGTTGTCCTTACTCTGTAGCAGTCTATGGACAAGGTATGACAGCAATCCATGCCTTCGTTTAGCCTCCCTGGCTCTGTCTCCACATGCTAATGTTTTAGCATTTGTGGCACACATCCCATTCAAGTCATATTAGCGTTTTTCTCGTATTATGTTCAAATCATCTATAAGTGACTTTGTGGAGCTTCACAATACATTTGAGATACTTTTAGATTATTTGGACATGATGCAAAAAAAATGCTAATATCAGTCCCATGACTTGAATGGGATTTGTGCCACAAATGCTAAAACGTTAGCATGTGGAAATATTGCCAGGGATACTAAACCAAAGCATGAATTGCTGTTATACCTTATGCATATAGGGTAAGGAAACCAATGTGTCATTTTATAATTTGGGTGAACTATCCCTTTAATACAAGATTCAATACAAAAGGCAAAGATGGGATATTTGTACAAAATGTTTATTTCAAATTGACATTAAACAAATACAATGGCTTTGACACATTCTTATCTGAAATCCAGACACTAGCAAACAATTGTCTAAGGGAGAAAATGACTTAAATAAGAAAAAACATTTGTTCATAAAACATTTACATAGGCAGTATAAACAAGTTTTGGAGCTATGCAACGAAATAAACAGAAGTGAGGTGTGAGACTGCCACAGAGCAAACATGATATGAATGCCAATGTATAATCCTAACTCCTAAAACTTCATAAAAAAAGAGCCAAAAGCAGTCTCAAAGGTACTATCGTAATGGAAGAGATGTGTTAAAAAAGTTTGTAGAAAAGCATTAGGAAGAATTAGGAAAAAAAAGGTCCCTTGAAATTGATGCAGGCTGTTTTTTCATTGTCCGTCACTAGATGGCAGTGCCAGCACTGTAGCTTCAAATCTGTTGGCTAAAATATAATTCTTCCCTCTTTGACATAAGTGTAGCCACTAGACTGGAGGGAAAAAGGGGCCAAACCAAGTTTAATGTGCTAGTACTTAGTAATCATATGCTAGTACTTAGGTCTAACAATTAACCACTTATGGCCTCGCTAGGTCTATTCTAAGCATCTTACTTCACACTTCATTTGGTTCCTTCTGTTTTAAGGCTTTTCTTTTTTTGTTAATAAAACTGTAAATATATATATATATATATATATATATATATATATATATATATATATATATATATATATATATTTTGTGAAGCACATAAATCCACTCTTTGTAATGTAGGTACAAAGGACGCTACAGGAAATAAACTTGGACTTTTCAAAAATTTTAAATAACTTGGGACTTAAATATCCAGAAAAGCTTTCCTTCATCTTCTCGACAGAGCCAAACAATGAGAAACAACGTGATTTGCGTACCTGTATATTCATGTCTTTGTTGACATGTATAAAGGAGTCCAACTTTTTATCAATACATTATTAACCTTTTCACACTACTGAGCCAAACCGAGCAGAGCTATACTGGACAATGTGAAAAGTACAGTTTACGTCGGCCCTACAGTGTGAATCAGGCATATAATTTGTGGCTTGAAAAGCCGGCCCTCTAACACAGAGAGAGACGTTTTCAATAGTCCACCAATGGACTGACAAATGTCGAGTTAAGCATAATTACAAGAGCCAAAACACAAAAGTGACATTATGATAACATGCTTGATTGAATAAGAAACTCTATGTGCAGAAATGGCATATGGTAACTATGAACTTCTTTGACTGTATGTGCACTGACTGAACATAGTCTTTGATCAGTTCGGCGCCATCGAGCAGGACAGGATTAACCCCAAATGCAGGTCAGCCACTCCTGTCTGTCTATTTGACCTCAGTCATGTTGCCCTCTAGATAAATGTAGTCATGATAATGTAGCAACACATTACTGCCCTATTTAGTTTTCCAGGGCTGCTGTGTTCGTAATTGCATAAATAATGACACGTAATTATAATTCGTTTAAAATAAATATGTCAATAAATACAAAAATATGAAACCTTGAGGGCTCTGAGTGTTTGTAGGAAACATTTGAGAAACATTTCACGAACAAAAGAAATAGCTACAGAAACTCCTTCCAACAAGTGTGAGAATGCATTAACACTGAAAAACTAAATAACTAACAATGCAGTCTATAAAACATTCAGTTTAGTCACTTATGAAAAACAAAAAATGTTTACGTCCTTGCCCTTACCTGCACGTATACACTTTAAATGAGCCTATGGCACGTTTTAATTCATAAATGAATTCTGGAAAAAAAACAGTAACAGTAACGGACCACCGTATGACACATATTTACACAGAAATATGTAAATATTGAAATGAACCATATCTAACTGTGGCTAAAATACTTCTAATATGGTCATGACTCATATTAACCTGCATTTTAAACTAACAGAGTACAATATGGTCCATATTTTACTGTAATTGTTAACAGCATTATGCTTAAATGGCCTATCTCTACCTGTAGTTTAAACATATAAACTTCTGCCTAATATGGGCATTTGTTACGTGTAGCTCTAAACCCTACATGTGCCAGAGGCCAGTGCATCAAGTAGACACAGTGGTTGCGTGCCACGCCATCGACTGTGTCATTGACTGACAGATTGGTATAACATATGATGTGGTTAGCTGATACTTAAAATACCTATCCAGGCGTTGTAATATCTGGCAGGCGTCAGCAACGCCTGGGCGTAAGAATGTGCTAGCTAATGCCACTCCTACAAACCAGTGTATGTCCCTGTCCCAGGGGTCGGTATTGGCCTATAAGCCATGTCAGTCGCTCAGAGAGAAGGGGCGGGGCGTAAAATCATGGAGGTCAAAGGTGAGCTCCAGACCCATCCAATCAGCTCTCAGCTTACATCAGGCCTAGCAAGGCTAAATAAATCAGGCCATCTTGGAAGACAACATCAACATCTATCAACAACATTTAACTCTTCCACCATTTTATGTTTTTGTTTTGTTTTAGAAAGCCATGACGACTGGACACACCAGGCCTTTTTGGACAATAATGCTATCTTCCAAAGAAAACAACGTCCATCTCCAACTCCTCCATTTTGTTTTTTATGTTTTGTTTTAGAGAGCACTGGCCTTTAGGCCAAATACACCAGACCATACACCAGCAGATATTCGAAAGACAACATTGTTGATCTCCAACTCCTCCATTGGTGTTGTTTTAGAAGCACAGGCATTTGGCAGAATACATCAGGCCATTTAGGCCGATAAGAGTTGAAGTTGTCTTTCAACAATGTTTTTGATTTAATCTCAATCCACACATGTCTCTGAGGCAGCGCCCCCCAGTAGGCTGGGGGTGTCAGGGCGTGTCTGCGTGTTTGTAGTAACCCTTCTGGATGGCAGCGAATGCAATGCTCTCAGCGGAGCGCCTCTGGTCCAGGCTGAGAAGGGCCTGGAGCAGGGCATTGATGTCCGCCTTCAGGCCCTCCTTCTGCATCCAGTTCTTCAGCAGGTCATACACCTTGTCGCCAGGGGGGGCACTCTCAGCCATCTTGATGTGGTTGTCATTGACGCCGATGTAGCGGAAAAACTTGTTGTGGATCCGTATGTCCAGGCACTCGTCGAAGAGGTCAAAGCTCTTCTTCAGGGATGTCTCATCCCCTGGGGAGAGAAAAGAGAAGAAGTGGTACCTTGGTTCATTGTTGCTACTATCAAAAATAGGGGATTTATTTCCTGTTTTCCACCAAGAAAATGTGGCTCTAGTTATAGACAATAACCGAGATCCAAACTTTTTTCCTGAACCAGTCACATGGTCAGGACAAAAACTTATTGTACTTTAATAATTCATTTTAAAAAAGGTAAGCAGCAAAAACAGTAATAAGAGAGCTTTTCTATAGATAAACATGTACAGTCCTGCACTGATTTAATGGTGCTCTGCATCAACTATTATCTATTTCAGAATCTGTGGTGGTCTGTCATTAATGTTTGTTGAAATGTATGTACGTTTAAATTGATGGTTTGTCTTTATTCATCTTTTTTCTTTATGTTGAAGTTTGGACATTAAGTCCCAGCCAACGTCATGTCTAGTTTTGGATCTATGTTTGTGGAATGTTAAGCTGTCTATTGTCTTTTTATATGTATATTTGTGTATTGTCTAGAAAACTAAATTAAATTATTTTTACAAAAATAAAGAAAAAAAAATATTCTGTGGGGGTCTGTTCAGGCAGTGTGCTTCCCCCGTCACATTTTGTCAATTTTCTCAGCCTTACAATAGAGCTCCTTGTTAGGGTCCAAATTGTAAATTGTTGCTAACCTTATAGTGCCGGAGAATTAACTCATAAAGCAATCAACCACTGAATACAGAGGTAACGAGGTTTAAACGTGGAGCCGTTAGTAAATAAGTGCTACACACACAGAATTTACTTCAGGGAGAGATACACACAAAGCCAAGCTATATTGACTACATAATAGTATAGTTCAGTAGCACGCACTACTAGTTAAATACCCTATAGGAGTCCCTATTCATCAAATTAAAATCGTAGGATGAAAGGACCCCATATAAAATCCATAATTTAATAATGAATCAAATTCATGATTGTTTAGATTTTCTGAGGCCTGACATTAACTTGACGGTATTCCATCTCTATGGAGTGTATTCAGTGAGGTGAAACGCTCAGAACTTTGCATATAGAAATGTAACTAGTACACCCTATTCACCTGACGATCACACAGTATTTGTTCTACACAATACATTTCTATTTGACCGTTCTGTAAAAATGATCTCTTCTAAACAGACCCCAGTCAGGACATGATGAATGTGTTCTTTATGGTGTGTGTGTGTGGAACCTCTCCCTACTAGGACCCGGCCCACCCTCCAGCTCTGTGTGGGGTTTCTTACCTAGCAGGGACACCAGTCTATTCTGCAGAGGATCATCCTGAAACACAACAGAAGGAAAAACAATAGTTAACCACAGTCCTTCTACAGACCACCAGGGGCCACCAGGGACAAATCTGTTATCCGTTTAGAAATAAATAAAATATTATTAGTATTATGAAAGTCTGCCTTGGTAAAAATACTGAAAACTTCATAGGACATGTGTCTGTTGCAGGAATACACAACTCCATTATCTGCCCTCTAGAACTGAAGTTGTGCTCACATGATCTGGTGCAAGCAGGGCTTGTGTGGTTTTGTGTCCTGGGCCAAACCTAGCCCCAGGGTCCCTGTCCCTCTGTCCCCCCTCCTACTATCACCGTGCCCCCTACCTTCCACTCTCTCCCAAGTTCCCTGTCCTCATCTAACCTCCTCTGCCCCCATATCCCTCAAGCTCTCCTACCCCACACCCCCAACCATCTCCCCTGCCTCACTCACCCTGGCTGTGGGCTGCAGTCTCTGGGCGGAGGGGCTGTGTCGGGGGGAGCTGCCCGACGAGGCTGCCCCGGCGGTGGGCAGGGCCGACAGGCTGGTCTGGGAGGAGCTGGTGGTGTTGGGCAGGCTGTCGCCCAGGCCCCGGTCCTCATCTTCCCCCAGTCCCAGGGGAGGGGAGGCCTTGATCAGGCCATCCTGGGTCTCCTGCAGCAGGGGACGTGACTCGGGACGGACCTCCTCGCCCACCTCCCCCTCCAGGCCAGCATTCTGGCTGTTCTGTCTCTCCTCTGCTGTGGGCCCACTCTCATCCTGAGGGAGAGAGAAATATATATATATATATATATATATATATAGAGAGAGAGAGAGAGAGAGAGAGAGAGAGAGAGAGAGAGAGAGAGAGAGAGAGAGAGAGAGAGAGAGAGAGAGAGAGAGAGAGAGAGAGAGAGAGAGAGAGAGAGAGAGAGAGAGAGAGAGAGAGAGAGAGAGAGAGACATTCTGAGAAGACGCATTAAAACATTTCACCACCAGAGATTCATATCAATCCAACATACATATATTGATCTACACTGACAGTATATAACATAACCCCAATGGCATAACTAAAGGAATAGAGATGGGAAAACTTACAATGGCAATCTTCACGATGTCACTGGAGTCACAGCAACTGTCTGAACCTGAGAGACAAACTAAAACACATAGAGAACTATTAGACAATCAATCTACAATGTTTTGAGTCAATATTTATTTCAATACACAGGAGTGGCAAGGGACATTTCTTTTGGTTACTCACCTGGCCGAAATGTACATGGCCTCTTGATCCAAAGCCACACACCAATCCCGATGGCGAGGAGGAAGAGCAAGAGCAGAATGACCAATGGCGTAACTTTTGGGGAGGGGAAATGAGGAAACAACCATTTAGAACATCGGTATTCAAACATTCTCAGTGGGGACCCCATTTTTTCTACAAGATTTCTGGGGATCCTGTTTTTTCCACAATCATTTCTCGTGACCCCACCCCAAATCTAATGACACAACCGTCAAATCTGTAAAATTAGATTTTTACATCAACAAATAACCTTAAATTCATTGCATTTTCATCAGAAACCAATAAATACATTAATTCAATACAATTGTATTTTTCAAATGATCTTTTTCAAAAACGTTTGCATATTGTCTCATACAATAATCTGTACTCTTAATTTGGTGTACATAATAAAACTAACAAATATTTGGGGCGACCCCACTGCAGTTCCCCCGAGACTCCACTAGGGGTCGCAACCCCGACTTTGAATACCACTGATTTAGAATCATGTCTCAGACTTCATAGAAAATATGCATATTCTTTCGCAATAAAACACCTCATAACCTATGACTTTACTAAAGTAGGAATTTGCTCTCCACTGACGAGCATGTGACATCAACTGTATGCTGTTCATTCTGTTTATTTGATTGGTCCTCAATAAAAATGATTCAGAGACTATAAGACAGAGAGCTAAAGACTTATGTAGACCTACCTATGGTCTCTGGTGAGCTGGGGGCGGGGGTGGGGAGGGCAGTCGGGTGGAGGGTAGGAGAGACGTCCCGTTTCCTACACACAGTGTTGGAGATGGGGGTGCATTTCTTCACCACCTCCTCCCCCGCTTTACAACTGCGAAGACAAGAAAAGAGATAGAGGAATTAGTATAATATTTTTTGAAGGGGCTAGTGTTAGTTCAGTAGAGACTTGGTTAAAATATGACATAATGCTAATCTCAGATCTGTTTGTGTAGTCTTGCCAACTCCTATGGTCATGCCAATAGGAGTTGGCTATACGGCACAAACAGATCTGGGACCAGGCTACTGTTTAGTATGCCTAGTGGTGTGATCTCTGGACTGGGGTCTGGAGGTGTAAACATGGCTCTAAATTGTGACAACTTTGGTCGTATATGCTCCTAAATATTTTTCTGTGCGACCTCTAATTTTTATTTGGGAGGACCAGTGCGCCTAGAAAAAAAATCACCCACATAATAATTGTTGTAATGATGATGCTTCGCTGTACCGCTATTTCCGAGTGCCCTAGAGAAAAAAAGCGAGCGCAGATTTGTGACCGTCATGATTGCACCATTACTACAGAGAAAATATGTCTGGGCGATATGGCCAAAATATCATATCACAATATTTTTCTTATTTTTGACGGTATGATGGTTTTTGACAGTATTTTTATGTTTTTGAATAATACAAGTTCCAAATATGCTTCATGAGTAGTGCATGACCCTAGGGTGGCAACACATACATTGTAAGTGGTTTTAATGGGGCTTTCTGATTGTTTTAAACTGTTCAATCAAACTTCAACCCAAAATAATTTTCTGCATTTCCTTAATTCATTTGTTATAATTTCCACACTGTACCACATTTGTTTTGTCTTTGTATGCCTCTATTTGGTGAAAAGTCAGGTTTCCTTTTTATTATTTATTATTATCATCAAAAACCATGTATTTTCAATGGATTCAATGGCAGTTCTTACTTTAGCCACAAGGGACTGATTTCTAGGGTGCTTCTGGCGCCTACGCTGCCTCACAGGCAATATTCATGGTAAAAAAAGTACATGCGCTCACCCAAAGCTCTTGGTAGAAAATTGGCAGTTCTCAACTGTTAGCACTCTATTACTGCTAACGATTGCCATAATTTTTCGAGTTTCATCACTCAGTTATTATATTTATATTACATTAAACAACCCAGACATTGAAATACCGTTATGTAAGGTAAAGTAAAAAATCCAAACCGGTCCATGCATCACCCTTACAAAAAAAGATAGCAGTTTTGAACCTGCAGTAAATGTGCAGTAATTGCAGTCAACTGTAGTATTTTGAACGCAGTAACTGCAGAATAACTGAAGTGATACTGCACAGTAACTGCAGTTACACTGCAAAAAACGTGTTATTTTGGATGCAGTATTTTCAGTATACTGCAGTTATACTGCACTCTAACAGCAATATTTTTTCGTAAAGGCAATACCGCTATACACTGAGTGTACAAAACACTGCTCTTTCCGTGACAAAGCCTGACCAGGTGAAAGCTATGATCCCTTATTGATGTCACCTGTTAAATTCACTTAAATTAGTGTAGATGAAGGGGAGAAGACTGGTAAAACAATTATTTTTAAGCCTTGAGACAATCGAGACATGGATTGTGTTTGTGTGCCATTCAGAGGTTGAATGGGCAAGACAAAAGTCTTTGAACGGGGTATGGTAGTAAATGCCAGGCGCACCAGTTTGAGTGTGTCACGAACTGCAACGCTTCTGGGTTTTTCACTCTCAACAGTTTCCCGTGTGTATCAAGAATGGTCCACCACCCAAAGGACATCCAGCCAACTTGACACAACTGTGGGAAGCATTGGAGTCAACATAGGCCAGCATCCCTGTGGAACGCTTTCGACACCTTGTAGAGTCCATGGCCCGACGAATGAGGCTGTTCTGAGGGCAAAAGGGGGTGCAACGCAATATTAGGAAAGTGTTCCTAATGTTTTGTAAACTCAGTGTATAGTACAATACGGTTTACCACCCAGCCCGAGAAAACGGCTTGTTTCTAGCCCAAACCGTTCAAAAGTTTTACCCATATTACCAGCACTACGTTTTTTTTCCTTCCATCACGCTTTGGCGGCCATTTTTTACATTCATAAACGATGTTATGGGCCGTTCTAAAACTACTCGCGAAACATTAACCATTTGTTGACACCTTGTTCAGTCACGTTACCTAATTAGCTAGGTAGCTAACAATCTGGCAATTTACCAGTATATCCAAACACTTAGGGGCACAGAAGGAAAAGGGAAGGCTTCTGACAGATCGCTTGGATGTCTTCACTCACTAGTTTGACAATCTTAAAGAAACAGTGTACAATTTTCAATGTAATGCATCTCAATAGGAAATAGTGCTTTTTACATAATATTCCACAAATTACTTTTTAATTTCAATGACAGGTATTTGTATCAACAGTTTTATAATAAACACGTCTTTACAGGATTACATATTCGCTTCTAGGGCAAAACATGTGCTTCAAAAGTAGCTAGAATTCTTATAGGCCCAATATAGGCTGTATCTCAATCAATTTTGTTAAGATTCTGGTGCTCCTAAATTGTATGTTGTTTGCCTAACTTTGATTTTGTTTTGTTTTTAGCCTTGGGTGTACATTTTGAAGTTGGCACTCACTTGGCACATCTCTTGCAGACCTCACAGGCCTGCTCTGGCACGCAGAAGGTGCCAGTTTGACACTGGCACTGGGTGTCTGTTGTACTGGTACAGGGCACTGTCTGGCTCTGGTCTGTGAAGGGAGGGAGGGAGGGAGGGAGAGAGTACTGATATATTGTACATTCAATAATACAGGTAGCAGTTTATTTTACAGTTCTGTTCTGTTTCTGCTGGTATATATCACTAGGTTATTATTATGTAACTATATCCTTATCAGACATTTAAAAAATGTATGGTAATGTAAAGTAAGGTGTAGTCATATGTTTATATGAGTCGGACCAATAAACTAAACCGATGCCAAGGTAAAAAATAGCCACTAAATTGACTGGGTCGTAAAATCTTTTAAAACAATGACCCAACAAGAACCATAAAAACACGATTTTACAACATGTGAATGATAAGAAAATGAATTCTGCAGAAAGTAACTTTGTAATATAGCTAGCTAAAGCAAAAGACTAACAAGATGATATAGTAGCTGGAAAATACATTTTCTTAAATACGATGTCTGAGTTTTGATTGAAATCTGTCTTTTCTTAGATGTTCTCTCTGTATAGGGCGTGAGAGACTATTTGATGAAAGCCTTCTGAAACAGCATTTTCTAAACCACAACTTAATAAAATTGTGATTTCGAACGAGAGTTTTAAGACAAAGATTTGTATATATTATGTTTACACAGTGTGGACTGTGAGGTGTGTATGCACTGATGCACTCATATAATAATGTTCTTTCTCAATACCTCAGTGACTAGCCACAGGGTACAGACGTTAGTTCAACATCTAGTTTTGATTTACATTTGGTTGAGTTGTCAACTAATGTGAATTCAACATGAAATCAACAAAATAAATCCCTATGTCATTGGATTTAGGTTAAAAGTTGGGTGAAATTACTAAATGCCCTTACGTTGATGACTTTTTGCAAATCCAATTTGTTTTCCACGCCATCACATCGATTATTATTTTTTTGGAACATGGAAACAACATTGCTTCAACCAGTTTTTTCCCAGTGGGGAAGCACAAAACATGTCACTCCCCTGTAACAGTAATCTCCATAGTCTCTTTTCTTTGGGTCAGGCCTTTCATATGGCGTGGGAGACAATACAACACAACCACACCCAACTGCTGTGCAAGGTAACGCAACCACGCACGCACACACACACACACACATGACTCTCCTGAGACAGGTAACAAACAATCTGCATTCAGTGTGTGTGAAACAAAACCACAAAGACACACCAACATATGCCATGTAATACCACTGGATCATGGAGCTTTTAAGACAGGGAGAAAGCCACAATGTATTATTCTGCCCTCTCCGGAACAAAAGTCTATCAAGCTAAACTGTGATTGCCCAATGCTCCATGAAAAAACTCCCGGAATGGGTGTTTACCTTGGTTAATAGTTTATGAATTGGCAACAGACAAAAGAGAGAGGCACTCTGGTTGATTGACCAGAAATAGCTAACTTCATGTAAAATGGAGAGTCTCTTCTTCTAACGACACAAACTTGTTGTAAGATAATCCTTTAAGGACAGCTAAAGAGGGCAGGTAACAGGTAAAACAACAAACAACAGTTACAGGACTACAAATAAAAGTCAGAGGACTCCATTACCCATGCGACAGTGGGTACAGGGCAGGCAGCGGTTCATCCCGTTGGAGTGTTCTGTGTAGGTGAAGCCATGTTCGCAGGGCATGCACGTCCCCTGCTCCATGTTCCGGTCACACGCCCTCTGCACGAACGTACCTGTCGATCAATAAACCAAACAACCAATAAAACATTTACACAAATACAAATACTCTGTTATAGCCTTTTTATTTGTTTTATTTAACCTTCAACCAAATTTAGGACACATTTAGCCTGTAGCATTTCTTTGAGTAACACAAAGGGTGGTGTGCTTGTGTATATGTGCGTTGTGATGGTAGTGTGTGTGGGTGTGTGTGTGTGTGGGTGTGTGTGCGTGCTTTTCCTATGTCTAACTGGAATAGACTATATACTACTAGTGGTTTTGTGTCTTCTTTCTTGGTTGAAATATAACATTAGCATTTTTCCTGCTCCGTTCATGCACGCAATGCTTTAGGCACCTTATTATCATGTGTTAAGAGAAAAGACAGTACGATACTATCACACCACAAAGAGAGGGAAAGAGAGTGAGAGAGGGAATGAGGAAGCGTGAGAAATATACAGAGGAAAAGCTTGAAAAGGTAATTGGCATTTCTGACTAGTTTGCCAATAATATTTCATATTAGAAATGCAGAATAGTGATTCAACTGGCTGCTAGCTTTGGCTAGCTAGCTAGCGAACCCCCTTTTTGCACACAAATTTTATACATATGTGTGTGAAGAACAGCTATGCCAGTGCATTCCAATTAGTTGGATCGTTGCAATGACGTACAACAGGCGACGGCGCATATTTATTGCATTATAGCAAAAAAATCTACGGGCCGTGAAAGGCACCATATTTGTTGTCCCCAAAGAAAACTTATGTGGTTAACCTATAAAGCGTTACATGGGCTTGCTCCTACCTATCTTTCCGAGTTGGTCCTGCCGTACATACCAATACGTACGCTACGGTCACAAGACGCAGGCCTCCTAATTGTCCCTAGAATTTCTAAGCAAACAGCGGGAGGCAGGGCTTTCTCCTATAGATCTCCATTTTTATGGAACAGTCTGCCTACCCATGTGAGAGACGCAGACTCGGTCTCAACCTTTAAGTCTTTACTGAAGACTTATCTCTTCAGTAGGTCATATGATTGAGTGTAGTCTGGCCCAGGAGTGTGAAGGTGAACGGAAAGGCTGGAGCAACGAACAGCCCTTGCTGTCTCTGCCAGGCCGGTTCCCCTCTCCACTGGGGTTCTCTGCCTCTAACCCTGTTGCAGGGGCTGAGTCACTGGCTTGCTGGTGCTCTTTCATGTCGTCCCTGGGAGGGGTGCGTCACTTGAGTGGGTTGAGTTACTGACGTGATCTTCCTGTCTGGGTTGGCGCCCCCCCCTTGGTTTGTGCTGTGGTGGAGACCTCTGTGGGCTATACTCGGCCTTGTCTCAGGATTGTAAGTTGGTGGTTGGGGATATCCCTCTAGTGGTGCGGGGGCTGTGCTTTGGCGGAGTGGGTGGGGTTATATCCTTCCTGTTTGGCCCTGTCCGGGGGTTTCTTCGGATGGGGCCACAGTGTCTCCGGACCGCTCCTGTCTCAGCCTCCAGTATTTATGCTGCAGTAGTTTATGTGTCGGGGGGCTGGGGTTAGTTGGTTATACCTGGAGTACTTCTCCTGTCTTATCCAGTGTCCTGTGTGAATTTAAGTATGCTCTCTCTAATTCTCTCGTTCTCTCTTTCTCTCTGAGAACCTGAGCCCTAGGACCATACGTCAGGACTACCGGGCATGATGACACCTTGCTGTCCCCAGTCCGCCTGGCCTTGCTGCTATTCCAGTTTCAACTGTTCTGCCTGCGGCTACGAAACCCCTACCTGTCCCAGACCTGCTGTTTTCAACTCTTAATGATCGGCTATGAAAAGCCAACTGAGAGACCTGAGCCCTAGGACCATACGTCGGGACTACCGGCCGTGGTGACTCCTTGCTGTCCCCAGTCCGCCTGGCCTTGCTGCTATTCCAGTTTCAACTGTTCTGCCTGCGGTTATGGAACCCCTACCTGTCCCAGACCTGCTGTTTTCAACTCTTAATGATCGGCTATGAAAAGCCAACTGAGATTTATTCCTGATTATTATTTGACCATGCTTGTCACTTATGAACATTTTTGAACATCTTGGCATGGTTCTGTTATAATCTCCACCCGGCACAGCCAGAAGAGGACTGGCCACCCCTCATAGCCTGGTTCCTCTCTAGGTTTCTTCCTAGGTTTTGCCTTTCTAAGGAGTTTTTCCTAGCCACCGTGCTTCTACACCTGCATTACTAGCTGTTTGGGGTTTTAGGCTGGGTTTCTGTACAGCACTTCGAGATATTAGCTGATGTAAGAAGGGCTATATAAAATAAAAATTGATTGAAAAATTGATTGACTAACTAGCTACAGATAGAGGCAGCACAGTTAGCGACTTATCAAAATGCTGTCTTATTGCAGCTAAATTACTAGTGTACATATTTCAAATGTGGGTGTATCTGTAAGCCTAGACCTGTCTCTTTCTTTCTCTAGCTGCCTGTCTGCCTGTTCTTATCTGACTGACCCAAAAGGTCAAAACAGGTAATCTAATCAGAAAAGTAATCGCTAGCTTGCTAATGCTAGCAATAGTTATAGCTTATTAGCAGTAGCTTCCTAGCAATAGCAAGGATGCTAGTACTGCTATAATGTCCTTCGCTCATTCCACAGCACTGGCATCAGTAAGGCAGTGGTTCGGTTTTAATGGGACTATTTCAGCTAGTAACACCACTTTTAAAACAAACCCTACTCCCTGAATGTTTACTACTGGGTTTTGTTACAAAGCATGGTTTGGGTTCCCAGCCGCTAGCTTGGGCTTGGTTCCGGGCTCAGGTTTTAGTAACTCTGATTCTTCTGGCCTGTAGTGATAGCCTGGCAGTGTATAAGAGCAACATTCTTGCTTGGGTTCTAGATCAGGTTTTGGGACTGGGTTCTCCTTACCAGCCTGGCAGTTGAGGCAGCAGAGACCCTGGTGGAGGTACTGCTGGTTCTCCAGACAGGTTCTGTGTCGCAGCGTCCGGTTCCTGTCATCGCCGGACCACTGGGCCGCCACCACGCCATTCAGCTCTGCCCAACAGCACACCAGCCCAGAGCACAGCAGGAACACCACCACCTAGAGGATAGAGTAATGGTGGGAGAGAGAGGGGGATATGGAGATGGAGGAGAAAGTTTCATTTATTTATTTAACCTTTAGTTAACCAGGTAAGTAAATTAAGAACACATTCTTATTTACAATGATGGCCTGGAAAGAGGTGAGGGTCAGTGCAGCAAGAGAGAGAGCGAGAGAGTGAGAGAGAGAGAGAGAAAGAGAGAGGGAGAGAGAGAGAGAACAAGAGGGAGGGAGGGAGAGGTTCACATTACCAGGCTCACTCTCACCCACCCACCCACATTCAGAGAGCGTGAGGAGAGAGGAGAGTATGTGTTCTCAACAGAAACCTTGATTGAGCAATCTGGGCCCTAATTTGAATCTGATCTGGACATCTGCAGAGGAAAGCCAATTAGGAGAGCCGGCCAGAGTTAGAAAACAGAGACAGGACAACATAACATGTGTATGTACACAGTAGGGCTGTCCCCGACAAAAAAGAAATCACGGTCGACCGAAGGTAGCCTGTTCTTTCTACCAATTGATTGGTCAACATTTTTAAACGTGTATTTTCCATATATAAAATCAACTATATGCATTGAGCTTGTCTGATGCTTTAAGCTTACGGTTTGATGAAATAAGACAAATGCCTCAAGAGGGCGCCAGAGATCTAGATAACCAGAAGAAAAAAAACGTAACCTGACCCAACTATTCTTCTCCCGCTCCTGCTGGCTGTCGCAAATTCTGCCATTACTCTCCTGAAGTTGCCGGTAATAGGCTACACGAGGAGTCGGCAACCTTTCTCATGTGGAATGCCAATTTATCTTACAATTTCTACCGATCTGCATGCCAGTTATGGGTTTAAAATGCAAATTTTCATGAAACAGTTTAATTTAAATTATAATAATGTCATATCTCAAAATCATTGTCTTGTGGTTAATCAAAATTATATCCAAATCTAAATGAAAATGATACAAACCTAAAAAGTAACTTATTTTGCCATATGCCAAATATGTAAAATAGCCTACATAAAGCCAACAAATAAAAACATTGCAGCGTGCAGGTAGAAAATATCCTGATAAAAAGAAATATCCTATAAATCACATTGGCTACACATGGCCTGTCTGCAACGAACTTGAAACATTGTATCAACTATTAACTTGGGTCCGGCTGAAGCTTGCCTAACGAACTTGCAACATTGTATAAAATATTCTGTGCCCTCAGAGTTTCCTATCCAGTATGCTCGGGACAGACACAGCTGTAGGCTATTTGCGCAAGGAATAAGAAACAGTGCTTGACTTGGGCTGGAGCTCACCGGAGCTGAGTACCGGCACCTCAAATGTTCTACTGCTTGAGCTCCTGTTCCTCTTATAGAATATTAGCTCAAAAGTATTGTGGAGCTCCTGCACCTAAATATAAACAGTACCAGCACCCAAAATGAGTACCGGAACCTGTTTCAGTCCAAGTCAAACACTGATAAGAAGTAATCAGGTAGGCCTATTTTATGACGTTTCCACTGGATCAGAGCATGACATTTTTCCCTTTCACGCTGAATGGTTATCGAAAGGGAGAGGGCTGGAAAGATTTTTCAAATACATTGAGGAAATATTGTAATTCCCAATGGATGTAAAAACAGATTTATTTTGCTTGCTGTTTGAGGTGAAGAAAACATTACTTTGAGAAGTTCCACAGGTCATTAGTGGTGGTGCGTTATGCCAATCAGAAATACTATCAGATCCCCAAATGGGCACAATTATATGCCTACATTTGCGCCCAGGCCAGGTAGGCTATAGGCATACTTCTATGCGTGCGCATCCTTACTCAACATTGACAGGAGCACTCCAAACAAATGACAATGACTAAATTGGCAAAACTAGTAAATGGAATGAATAAACCAAAACTTGTTTCTCACAAGTGTAGCATATGTTGTGCACTCTGCCAAAAACGTGTCCACTCCGACAATGAAAATGATAACGGGAAGACTGGAATAGTAATAGTGAATGCATTAACAGAAATGTCCATAACCAAAGTAACAAACATTATAGGAATTAAAGGTAAATGTACTACTGGAGATATATGTCATGGGGAATTGATATACACTAACAATCAAACACAAACAATTCACACAATTAAGTTATGAAACAATGAATGTGCACAAATTGGCGGGAGAGAGCGCATTCTGGAGAGAGAAGTGCATCTGGGCGCATGGTCAATCTGACGTCTGCATTGGCCATGCAGCATTTACGGTGATACAGCCTCAGCAGAAGTCATGGCATTCATACATCTTGCGTGTCGCGGACCAGTGCAGAGCTGTTGTCAAGGAAGTGAGTTTATGTTTTCTACAGGATGTACCGCCCCCACCTACTGTCAACCACTCATGTCAATGCGGAGCTATACAGAGCCCTCCGCATTGTTACAACATTTGGGAGGCGCATGGCGATGCGGTACAGAGCTCGATTTGGCCTCTGCATGCCTCTGGAAGCTCCGCAATTGCGTCACACCCTCCATATGGAGACTCCGACCACATTTTCGGATCATGCATACATTGGCTTTTAGTCTAGGCCTCAAGCTGTCATCAAGGCAAAGGGTGGCTATTTGAAGAATCTCAAATATAAAATATATTTTGATTTGTTACTACATGATTCCATATGTGTTATTTCATAGTTTTGATGTCTTCACTATTATTTTACAATGTAGAAAATAGTAAAAATAAAGAAAAACCCTTGAATGAGTTGGTGCTCTAAAACTTTGGACCGGTAGTGTATATATATTTGTTACTGCTCGACTAAAACTATCTCGGTCGACCAACTGCCTAACGACCAAACAATCGACCAGTCAACTAATTGGGGTCAGCCCTAGCATACAGGTTTACACCATGTAATGGTTTTAAATGTTTAATTAAAGTATGGAGTGCATGAGCCATTCAGTACAGTTGAAGTAGGATTCTGGCCATGTTGAATGGCCAGGTGGCATCACTGTTCTGGTGTTCAGAGAAGATCCTAGGGTTAAAGACATGATGGGAGTTAAAAACAGATTTTGGGAATTATGGTGGAGGTAATTTGTAACAATGTTGCTTCCGTCCCTCTCCTTGCGCCAACCTGGGCTCAAATTTTTTTTTTCACATAGACTAACAGACGCTTATGAGAGTTCAAAGCTCATCCAAACCATTTCAACCTATTCAAAATGTCATTTTGGTTAAACCTATTGTCTTGGACGACCATGATCCTCCCTAGTGAGGAGATAAGGTATCTTATAGCTAAAGCTAGCACGTTGCTGCCCATAACAGATTGATTCCCATCATCCCAGTAATCCATTCATGTGCTGGATAATAACAGGGCTTGCATGGATGGAGGGAGGGACAGTAAATAATATGGCGGAGCACTTTAGTGTGGCCCTCAGGCACAGGTGCTTGTTCACACGCCTTTTCATCGTGTCATTGTGAGAAGGCCCTATTCACGGGCGAACAACACGCTTTAGTTCCTCTACTTCAAATGACCCACATTCTTAAACCCGGGCTCTTTGACTGGGCTGAAATGCGACACCACCATGAACCGCCTCGGACGTAACGCGACACCTTCCCGTCTAAATGAGCAGCCTAGTTTTGGCTCTCTTGTACCCCGCCCTATCCAACCACCCTCAAACCCCCATACCTGGCACACAGGGTTCAGTTTAATCAAACCCATAATTTCCCATGGTCAAATTAAATCACAGATATATGGAAGTCACTGAGCACAGTTACATGTACACAATAATACCATTATTGTGGATAGTCAGATTAATCTAATAATTCATTTAAAACATTTACATGCTTTGCAAGAAGAACGATGTCCCTAATAATCCTGTTTACATGGAAATCAGGCTACTGATGGAACATTTGTTAATGCAGAAAATCGCCAATCAAAATAAACTTTCTACCACAGTGACCATGTTATTTTTGTGAAGCCTATTTGATTCTGAGATTGGACATATAAAGTTTATTTGTGAAAACTATTTCTAAGATGCATACTTTCAGTTTTTCACACATAAGAGAGAGGCTTGTGCTACGGGTGCTGGCACATGTGCAGATCAAATATACCACTGGAACGCTGATTAAGCTGTTTACATGTCCTAATCATTTGAATGATTGTTCAGAAAACCAGGTATTTTAATCGGCATACGCTTACTTTGATTTTGACCTTATGCCGATTAAGATAAACTATGTAAGGTGTTTACATGACTATTTCCATATTCGGCCTACTGCCACAATCAGTTTAATATTGAATTATTAGTGTGCATGTAAACATACTTACAGATTTCGGGTACTATAAAAACGTGTAGTACCAATACTTATTTTCAGAATAAGTCTGTGTGTGCACGGGTAGTAGTTGATAAACTAAGACACTGGAGAAACATACACTCTTAGAAAAAAGGGTTACAAACGGGGTTCTTCGGCTGTCCCCACAGGACAACCCTTTTTGGTTCCACATAGAATCCTGTGTTCTACATGGAACCCAGAACGGTTCTACTTGGAACCAAAAGGGTTCTACCTGGAACCAACAAGGGTTGTTCAAAGGGTTCTCCTATGGGGACAGCTGAATAACCCTTTTAGGTAGCACCTTTTTTCTGTGTGTAGCAACGGTTGCAATGGTATTATAAAAACTCCACTTTGTCCATGACAGCCAACAGAGGCTCATCATAACACACCCCTTCTTACATGTGTCTCTTGGGGTCAATCTTCTCCAGGTGAACCAGGGGGATTCCTGGAGCACTAGTGGGTTTTGACTCCTGACTCAGACAGGCTGGAGTTGACTCCTGACTAACAGACTGGAGTTGACTCCTGACTAACAGACTGGTTGACTCCTGACTGTAACAGACTGGTGTTAACTCCTGACTAACAGACTGTAGTTGGCTCCTGACTGGAGTTGCTTCTTGTCAGACTGAGGTTGACTCCTGACTGACAGGCTGATGTTGACAACAGAGTTGACTCCTGATTCTAAGCTCCAGTCTCTCCTCACTTGGTTCTCTGGAAGGCGGCCATGTCTTGTTGTTCACAGGGAGTTTCCTGGCCGGTGCAGCGCTGCTGTGCAGCCATCAAGCCTCTTGATGGCTCTCTCCTTCTCCCCCCTCCCACCTACTTTCCCTGTTCTCTCTGCTCACGTCAGACTTTCCACAGTCACGGGGAGGCAGAGTGGAGGGGCCGACGACCAGCAGAGCACTCACAATCACACCATTTTGCTTTATCCAAACACAGAGCCTCTTCACACCTACTACACTTTTCATAAGAATACCGGCAACTGCACATATTACTCAAATGTAAACTTGCATATTTGCTAGCTAACGATCACTACCTCCGGAGGTTGCCTTGAAGCAGGGCAGTGCGAACAGAATTGTCTCGTTGAGCCAACCCTCCTACAGTATAAATGGTAATAGCAGAGCAATGTTTTTGAAACAGCTGAAATGTAGACATTTTCCTAACATTTGAGACTTGTTTTATTGAGTTTTTACCAGAAATTGCAGTAACAGCCTGTTACATTCTGAAATTGTCGCAGTAGCTGCCGGCTGCACTGAGCCACGTAAAACGATGGAAGCCCATCCCCACCACCAAAAACATGTCAAATGTAGATCATACAAATGGGATATGTTTTTTCATTTGTAACATTATGTGGTGATTTCAGAGGTGGCACCACAGGTCCCAGACTGGTGGGAGGAAATTGCTTTCCTGGGGCCCAGAGTTCTTTCTGATCTGGTTGTAGGCTAACCTAACCAACTCCGGACCCTTGTTGTAGCGTATGACATAGTAATAAATCAGTTGTAAAAAGGGCTTTCGATGGGCTATGTGGGACCAGATTATTTTTCTAATCAGGTCAAATGGTTAAAAAAAATAACTCCTGGAAAAATTCCTGGCCCTAGGGAGGTTGAAAACATTAAAACCCTTAACACAGACAAAGAGACAACAACTGCGATTGGACAATACAACTAACATGGCTGAGCTTGCTGTATGCAGGGTAGTATTGTGTTGGCCTTTGCATCTATAATTAAAATATACTCATACAGTATGTCATCACTATTGTGTTGATTGATTAATTCCAGTCAATAATTTTGGATTAAAAAGACCTAGATAGCCTAGCAACCCGAAGTTTGAATATAAACCAAATTTGATCACGTTCACATTTTCTCACAAATAAATGGGCTATTCTAGGCTATAAATACATAGCTTAGGCAATAAAAACATGATGTTACGTTTCCCCTGGCCAGGCCCAGATGGGATCAGAGCGCATAGGCTTCTCCAGGCTACCTGCAGCTGGGGTTGTTATTAGCAGGCTACAGTTGATCAGACTGAAGAACAGACTAATTGTGCACGTTGACAAATCATGATGCATTTTATGTAATTTCTTTAATGGCGGGTATGAGCTTCCATATAAAACAGCTTGTCGCAGTGAATTCACTTATACCCATGTTTTCAGTCGCAATTTGCTTTTACCACATAATGATTTGCATGATATTGATAAAAATGAAGCCTGGTTTGTTGTAATGTTGTAAGGTATGCTTACTGTACTTTTACATTCGTATGAGAGGGTTAATCGTTCATTTTTGATAGGATAATGTTACTTGATGAAGACATGCTGTTAGCAACTCTGTGCTTTTGTCTTGAAGCTAAAATGTCACGAGTGTAGCCTACAGATGAGAAACTAAACCCTTTAATTGTCTGCACATGCTTGTGAATTGTTGCATTATTCAAGAGCGTAATATGGTTTGGTTGCATTATTCAATAGCCTAGTGTAATATGTTTTAGAGGAAATGTTTCTGTCATTGTTGAATAGTTTGTGCTTACTGGCTAGTTAGTGGCTACTGTGATATTTTCGGTCAATTTGATCATCATGGTCAATTTGAGCTGCGGACCAAGAATGTCGTGTTGTCAGCCATGACAAAAGGTAAGGCAAGGATGTAATGTGAATTGAAAAGTAGAAATCTCTTTCACCACTCCGCTCCAGAGACTCTCTTTCATATCTCGTAGTGGGAATAGGGCTATAGTGAGAGAGAAGATGCAAAGAGAGAAGGGGGAGAGAGAGAGAGCAAGAGAGAGTGCAGGCACAAACAGAGAAAGAGCAAGAGGGGGAGAGAGGAAAAGAGAGGTACTAACAGGTTGTAAGATTGTATAGAGGGAGTAAAATAGTTGAGTGTGTGACTGAGGCCGTGTGAAAAAGAAGGCGAGCGAGGAAAATGACAGTGTCCAAATATGTGTGCATTTTCTGAAATTTGTGAGAGGGGAAAAACTCAATTAGGGAAGAGAGAGGAGAGCTTGAGCCATGCATTGGAACCACATCATATAAAAATAAGTAGTGAAACCATGACGAATCCCACAGACAGTAATCAGGCTTGCTTAGAAGGGTAACCATGGTTATGTGCCCAATCAAAAGCCAGGTGGCCTGTCTATACTGGAAAACACACACACACACACACACACAAGCAGGGCTGCTGAACGGTGACATCATATCCTGTCTGAGTGCATTCCTGGGCCTGTGGATCACTAGATTGCGCCATGCAGCAGCCATCCCATCCTCACAGACAAACCTGTTCTTCTCTCAGCAGTTTATAGGCACCCCACAGAGGGAAAAGGCCACTTTATGGGGAGGAGGAATATCTAACAATGGAATTTTCCCATTGAGTCATGACCATTAGAGAGTGAGAGTTTCTTGTGTGACTGAGGTTTGCTGCTCAAGCGTTGAATTGGGAAAAAAGTATGTATTCTGTACAAAATGACTTCCGAACATATACATTAAGCTCTTGGTATGAAACTGAGTAGACAGTAGACTGACATATTGTACAGTATCAAGTCCTAAATGCAGACATCAAAACCTGATCGACCAACATTACAGCTACAAAGTGGTTCTTTCCTACAGGCCTTAGCACTTTTCACACACTTTTTGTGTTTTTCATATTACACTGGTTATTTCCTTGTAGTTACAGTACCCTGGTATTTTATATTTTATTTCACCTTTATTTAACCAGGTAAACCAGTTGAGAAGAAGTTCTCATTTACAACTGCGACCTGGCCAAGATAAAGCAAAGCAGTGCGATAAAAAACAACAACACAGAGTTACATATGGGGTAAACAAAACATAAAGTCAAAGAATACAACAGAAAATATATATACAGTGTGTGCAAATGTAGCAAGTTATGGAGGTAAGGCAATAAATAGGCCATAGTGCAAAATAATTACAATTTAGTATTAACACTGGAATGATAGCTGTGCAAGAGATGATGTGCAAATGACTGCCTTGCCTGGTTCACCAACTACTTCTCAGATAGAGTTCAATGTGTCAAATCGGAGGGCCTGTTGTCTGGACCTATGGCAGTCTCTATGGGGGTGCCACAGGGTTCAATTCTTGGGCCGACTCTTTTCTCTGTGTATATCAATGACGTCGCTCTTGCTGCTGGTGACTCTCAGATCCACCTCTACGCAGACGACACCATTTTGTATACATCTGGCCCTTCATTGGACACTGTGTTAACAAACCTCCAAACAAGCTTCAATGCCATACAACACTCCTTCAGTAGCCTCCAACTGCTCTTAAACACTAGTAAAACTAAATGCATGCTCTTCAACCGAACGCTGCTTGCACCCGCGCACCCGACTAGAATCACTACTCTCGACGGGTCTGACCTAGAGTATGTGGACAACTACAAATATCTAGGTGTCTGGTTAGACTGTAAACTCTCCTTCCAGACTCACATTAAGAATCTCCAATCCAAAGTTAAATCTAGAATCGGTTTTCTATTTCACAACAAAGCCTCCTTCACTCATGCTGCCAAACATGCCCTCGTAAAACTGACTATCCTACCGATCCTTGACTTCGGCGATGTCATTTACAAAATAGCCTCCAACACTCTACTCAGCAAATTGGATGTAGTCTATCACAGTGCCATCCGTTTTGTCTCCAAAGCCCCATACACTACCCACCACTGTGACCTGTACGCTCTTGTTGGCTGGTCCTCACTACATATTCGTTGCCAAACCCACTGGCTCCAGGCCATCTATAAATCACTGCTAGGCAAATCCCCGCCTTATCTTAGCTCATTGGTCACCATAGCAACACCCACCCGTAGTCTGCGCTCCAGCAGGTATATCTCACTGGTCATCCCCAAAGCCAACACCTCCTTTGGCCGCAATTCCTTCCAGTTCTCTGATGCCAATGACTGGAACAAATTGCAAAAATCTCTGAAGCTGGAGACTCTTAGCTCCCTCACTAACTTTAAGCATCAGTTGTCAGAGCACCTTACCGATCGCTGCACCTGTACACAGCCCATCTGAAATTAGCCCGCCCAACTACCTCATCCCTATATTGTTATTTATTTTGCTCATTTGTACCCCTGAATTTGGGTGAAGGAGAAGCGGGGGGGGCATGGGCAAGTTGCAGCGGAGGGTGCAGAGCTGGTGGCCGGGGTAGTGGTAGCCAGGTGGACAACATGGCCAGCAGTAGCAAAATGCTTGTTGAAATTCTCGATTATTGTATATTTATCGGTGGTGATAGTGTTTCCTAGCCTCAGTGCAGTGGGCAGCTGGGAGGAGGTGCTCTTATTCTCCATGGACTTTACAGTGTCCCAAAACTTTTTGGAGTTAGTGCTACAGGATACAAATTACTGTTTGAAAAAGCAAGCCTTTGCTTTCCTAACTGCTTGTGTATATTGGTTCCTAACTTCCCTGAAAAGTTGCATATCGCGGGGGCTATTCGATGCTAATGCAGTACGCCACAGGATGTTTTTGTGCTGGTCAAGGACAGTCAAGTCTGAGGAGAACCAGGGGCTAAATCTGTTCTTAGTTATGCATTTTCTGAATGGGGCATGCTTATTTAAGATTGAGAGGAAAGCACTTTTAAAGAAAAACCAGGCATCCTCTACTGACGGAATGAGATCGATATCCATCCAGGATACCTAGGCCAGGTCAATTAGGAAGGCCTGCTTGCTAAAGTGTTTTAGGGAGCATTTGACAGTGATGAGGGGTGGTCGTTCGACCGTGGACCCGTTACGTGCGCAGGCAATAAGGCAGTGATCGCTGAGATCCTGGTTGAAGACAGCGGAGGTGTATTTAGAGGGTAAGTTAGTCAGGATGATATCTATGAGGGTGCCCATGTTTACGGATTTAGGGTTGTACCTGGTAGGTTCCTTGAAAATTGGTGTGAGATTGAGGGCATCTAGTTTGGATTGTAGGATGTTAAGCATATCCCAGTTTAGGTCACCGAGCAGTACGAACTCTGAGGATAGATGGGGGGCAATCAATTCACATATGGTGTCCAGGGCACAGCTGGGGGCTGTGGGGGGTCTGTAGCAAGCGGCAACAGTGAGAGACTTATTTCTGGAAAGGTGGATTTTTAGAAGTAGGAGCTCAAACTGTTTGGGCACAGACCTGGATAATATGATAGAGCTTTGCAGGCTATCTCTACATTAGATTGCAACTACACCCCTTTTGGCAGTTCTATCTAGACGGAAAATGTTGTAGTTGGGGATGGAAATTTCAGAATTTTTGGTGGCCTTCCTAAGCCAGGATTATTGACATGGGAGAGAGGCATAAAGCAATCACAGGTGTTATTCGAGAGAGCTAAGACAACAACTGGTAATGGCGATGAAAGTTTGGGCTGAGGCTAAACAGATAAAACAGGACAGGGTACCGTGTAAAGGAACAGTCCAGCAGGCATCAGCTGTGCAGCTGAGTGATCATAAGGTCCAGTGAACAGCAATGTGAGTCCGAGAGCAGTTCGAATTGGTGCTACAGCACAGGCGATCAGGAAGCACGGATGTTGAATTGCGTGTGCTAGCGGGCCGGGGCTAGCAGATGGATCTTCGTGGTCGTCGCAACGGGAAGCCTGTTGAAACCACAGACGATTACGTCGGCAGACCAGTCGTGATGGATCGGCAGCACACACACACAGCACACGACAGCACACGACAGCACACACACACACACACACACACACACACACAGACCATCCACAATGTGGTAGATATTTCGTAAGGAAGAGGACCAGAGTGGCCACCTTAACCTCAGCGCAGAGAGAGCCCTCCAAGTCCTAAAGCCACAATCCCTTGTCTCTGGCAGCCCACCAATACTAAATACTCTAGTGTTGTACAGTTCAGCAGACATCCTGCCCTGCACATGGCAGACAGAGAGAGAGAGAGAGAGAGAGAGAGAGAGAGAGAGAGAGAGAGAGAGAGAGAGAGAGAGAGAGAGAGAGAGAGAGAGAGAGAGAGAGAGAGAGAGAGAGAGAGAGTGAGTGAATGGACCGCAGCCTACCTGAGCATCACTGAGCTGCACTTTCAACCAGTTGCTGTCACTGCCTTCGGGTACTTCCAAATTGCCCTGGCACACTCAACACATGCCACTGTGTACACTGAGATTGTGTTTATTGCTGAATGACAGGACCCCTTTCAGTGGAGCAGGTTATCAATGTGGCATTTAGAGGGGTTTTATTCCCCTCCTATGGGTCGTACAGTGAGCCTCATTATCTCAGGGAGAGCGAGGGAAAGACACACAGGCACGCAAACACACACAAGTGAGCACAGTGTACACACACACACACACACACACACACAAGTGTGCACCGTGTTCACACACATGCACACACAGCAGAGGGGCCAAGGGAGAATGTACTTTATTTGATACAGGACAGATGATTTCAATCATAGCCGTATCTGATAAGGAGCAGCACGCTGTACCTCATTACACCCCTGGATCCGGAGAGTGGGAGATTTGGGACCCTGACCCTCCTCCGTTTCCCAATCGTGCCTTTCCCATTAGCCTCTCCTATTCTCTCATCCATTATCTGTGAGGGAAATACGTGATAGTGGGGATACTGAACACCCATCCACTCGGATTAACTGGACAGGCGGATGGAGGAAACAGGCCCTGCTATGGAGGTTCAGATTAGTCAAGGAAAGTATTGCTAAGAGGAAGGTAGGCTGAGATGAAGAGACACAGTGAGTGGAGATACACTTAAACGGATAGTTCACATGAAAATTATTGTTTGACATGTTTCGAAATCGCAAAAGTTGATGTCAAGAGGAGTTTGTGTCCCATGCCATCTTTTATGTAGATCTAACTATGTCCTAATACCAAATAAATTAGGACTGTATAAATTCCTAATTTCATTCGGTGCCTATTTTACCCCCATTTATTTAGGGTTGCGATATAGTTGGACATAAACAGCCCCTTATTCATTGTAAACATGCCAATAGATAGACGAGGGATGGTGTCTTGCGGGTCAATTGCTTATACTAACTGCATTAGGCCAGTTTTACATATTCCTGAGGACCTATGTTATAGGTTGAAGTCTTCACACGACACAACATTCAAGTCATCTTGTTCTTAGTCTGTTCAGACCCTTGCTCTCTTATTTTTTCTATCTTATACCTATAAATCCATGTAAACCTTAGGTAACCTTCAACACCATCACAAAACACTACCCTGCAGCCAAATGTACAATACCGTATATCATTACATGTTTGACTGACAGCACACGTACACTACCGGTCAAAAGTTTTAGAACACCTACAACGTTTTTCTTTATTTTTAGTATTTTCTACATTGTAGAATAATAGTGAAGACATCAAAACTATGAAATAACACATATGGAATCATGTAGTAACCAAAGAAATGTTACAAAAATCGGAATATAATATATTATATTATATAATATATTATATATTATATTATATTTGAGATTTTTCAAATAGCCACCCTTTGCCTTGATGACAGCTTTGCACACTATTGGCATTCTCTCAACCAGCTTCATGAGGTAGTCACCTGGAATGCATTTCAATTAACAGGTGTGCCTTCTTAAAAGTTAATTTGTGGAATTTCTTTCCTTCTTAAATGCGTTTGAGCCAATCAGTTGTGTTGTGACAAGGTAGGGGGGTATACAGAAGATAGTAAAAGACCAAGTTCATATTATGGCAAGAACAGCTCAAATAAGCAAAGAGAACAAGATGTGATTTGTGTCTTGAATAACAGTCAAACTGAAAACCCACAACCTTGTTTTTTGTTGTTGCTTTTCAGTTTTGGCCTTTCAGTAATTCAAGATGCAACCCACAAAGGGTCTTGTTCTTAGTTAGGTACTTTGTGTAGGGGTGACTGAGATGAGTAATACTTGAACGTTGTGTCGTGTGAAGACTTCGTCCTATAACATAGGTCCTCAGGAAGTTGTAAAACTGGCTTAATACAGTTAGTATAAGCAATTAACCCACAAAACACCATCCCTCGTCTATCTATTGGCATGTTTACAATGAATAAGGGGCTGTTTATGTCCAACTATTTTGATTTGTTTAACACTTTTTGGGTTACTACATGATTCCATATGTGTTATTTCATACAATTTTCTACAATGTAGAAAATAGTAAAAATAAAGAAAAACCCTTGAATGAGTGGGTGTTCTAAAACTTTTGACCGGTAGTGTATTCTAGCAACATTCCTCATGGCAGTGTATAATTTAGAAATTCATCCATTCATGTTTTGATGACACACCACTCTTTTACTTAAGTTTCTCTTCTCCTTTAAATCAGGAAATTCCCGAATGTGAGTGTATTTAATTGACTCATGTTACTCTGAGTAAGCTCACACTAAACTACTTTACCATTCAAACCCACATAGATAACCCTGACAAAACGCTGAAAGTAAACTGGTCTTGTACTTGAGCGATAAATCCCGCTTTTCTTTTGAAGCTGGGAGGAGAAGACATGCTCTGGTTATGTCTTTCAGTACTAAACCAGAGTGACATACTGTATGCAGTACGCATACCTCTTCTGTGGTAGGGGTCTGGGGTATGGTACATATCAGCTTGTATCATTAAGAACAAGTTACTCACCCACCACAACTATTCTTCATCAGACACTCTTAGAAAACAGGGTTCCAAAAGGGTTCTTCGGCTGTCCCCATAGAATAACCCTTTTTGGTTCCAGGTAGAACCCTTTTTGGTTCCAGGTAGAACTCTTTTGGGTTCCATGTAGGACCATTTGTGGAAAGGGTTCTACGTGGAACCCAAAAGGGTTATATTTGGAACCAAAAGGGTTCTACCTGGAACCAAAAAGGGTTCTTCAAATGGTACTCCTATGGGGACAGCCAAAGAACCCTTTTTGGTTCTATATAGCACAGTTTTTTTCTAAGACTGTAACATAAAGACATACACTACCAGTCAAAAGTTTGGACACACGTACTCATTCAAGGGTTTTTCTTTATTTTTACTATTGTCTACATTGTATAATAATAGTGAATACATCAAAACTATTAAATAACACATATGGAATCATGTAGTAACCAATTATTCTACAATGTAAAAAATAGTAAAAATAAAGAAAAACCCTTGAATGAGTAGGTGTGTCCAAACTTTTGACATGGTCAAAAGTTTTGAGAATGACACAAGTATTGGTCTTCACAAAGTTTGCTGCTTCAGTGTTTTTAGATATTTTTGTCAGATGTTACTATGGTATACTGAAGTATAATTACAGGCATTCCATAAGTGTCAAAGGCTTTTATTGACAATTACATGAAGTTTATGCAAAGAGTCAATATTTGCAGTGTTGACCCTTCTTTTTCAAGACCTCTGCAATCCGCCCTGGCATACTGTCAATTAACTTCTGGGCCACATCCTGACTGATGGCAGCCCATTCTTGCATAATCAATGCTTGGAGTTTGTCAGAATTTGTGGGATATTGTTTGTCCACCCGCCTCTTGAGGATTGACCACAAGTTCTCAATGGGATTAAGGTCTGGGGAGTTTCCTGGCCATGGACCCACAATGTCGATGTTTTGTTCCCCGAGCCACTTAGTTATCACTTTTTCCTTATGGCAAGGTGCTCCATCATGCTGGAAAAGGCATTGTTTGTCACCAAACTGTTCTTGGATGGTTGGGAGAAGTTGCTCTCGGAGGATCTGTTGGTACCATTCTTTATTCATGGATGTGTTCTTAGGCAAAATTGTCCACTCCCTTGGCTGAAAAGCAACCCCACACATGAATGGTCTCAGGATGCTTTACTGTTGGCATGACACAGGACTGATGGTAGCGCTCACCTTGTCTTCTCCGGACAAGGTGTTTTCCGGATGCCCCAAACAATCGGAAAGGGGATTCATCAGAGAAAATGACTTTACCCCAGTCCTCAGCAGTCCAATCCCTGTACCTTTTGCAGAATATCAGTCTGTCCCTGATGTTTTTCCTGGAGAGAAGTGGCTTCCTCGCTGCCCTTCTTGACACCAGGCCATCCTCCAAAAGTCTTCGCCTCACTGTGCGTGCAGATGCACTCACACCTGCCTGCTACCATTCCTGAGCAAGCTCTGCACTGGTGGTGCCCCGATCCCGCAGCTGAATCAACTTTAGGAGACGGTCCTGGCGCTTGCTGGACTTTCTTGGGCGCCCTGAAGCCTTCTTCACAACAATTTAACCTCTCTCCTTGAAGTTCTTGATGATCCGATAAATGGTTGATTTAGGTGCAATCTTACTAGCAGCAATATCCTTGCCTGTGAAGCCCTTTTTGTGCAAAGCAATGATGACGGCACGTGTTTCCTTGCAGGTAACCATGGTTAACAGAGGAAGAACAATGATTTCAAGCACCACCCTCCTTTTAAAGCTTCCAGTCTGTTATTCTAACTCAATCAGCATGACAGAGTGATCTCCAGCCTTGTCCTTGTCAACACTCTCACCTGTGTTAACGAGAGAATCACTGACATGATGTCAGCTGGTCCTTTTGTGGATTGGCTGAAATGCAGTGGAAATGTTTTTTGGGGATTAAGTTCATTTTCATGGCAAAGAGGGACTTTGCAATTAATTGCAATTCATCTGATCACTCTTCATAACATTCTGGAATATATGCAAATTGCCATCATAAAAACTGAGGCAGCAGACTTTGTGAAAATTAATATTTGTGTCATTCTCAAAACTTTTGACCACGACTGTATGTGGGGGTGAAAGTTTGTCTTCATGTTATATGAGAAACTGCACAGACAAATATGGTGCAGTAGATAAAGCCACCAAAAAGCCACAACAATAACCACACCACACATAAACACGCACAGTCGCACACACACACAGAAAAACACACTAAAACACGACACGAAGCCACCAAAATACAATGACACACATACAGTATCCACAGTCACACGCACAGCGTATCAGTAGGGAGCGTGTGAAACAGTGTGGCCCCCTCCTCCCAGGGAGTACAGGAAGGCCCAGACAATGAAGAGGCTTCATGCCGGGTTCAGCTCCACTCTCTCTCTCTCTCTCTCTATCTCTCTCTCTCTCTCTCTCTCTCTCGCTCTCTGTCTCTCTCTCTCTGTCTCTCTCTCTATGGCCAGTCCTAGTCCTTCTAGTCAAGGCCTGGCTCAGGCCGAGAGCCACTGGGCAGTATCCGCTCCGGCAGTTATTTATACTCAGGGAAGACACACACACACACACGTGAGTTTCCTCATGGGGGTAAGGTTCACTGATTACTGTACCATAGCACAGTGTGTGTATACTGTGTTTGTGTGTGTGCCTGTGTGTGACGCTGGGTGTGTGTGTGACGCTGGGTGTGTGTGACGCTGGGTTACAGTGAGTGACAGGTTAGGTTAGTTGGTTTTCACCTCAGTACAAGTTGTAAACTACAACCTTTGTGACGTTAGCTATGGCGAATTTCCTGCTCAAAGGAAACACTTGTGGTTGGTGACATGACTGACAATGAGGCTCTGAGTGACCACAATAAATCTGACTTAGTGCCTCGATGAAGTGTGAGAAAGAAGTGCACTGTAATGTCTAAGAGTTGTGGTAAGGAGACGCAAACAGGTGTTCCATAGAGTTAACTACTCTTCATGTTTCAACACATCTAGTGTGCGTATGTGCATACGTGTGTGTGGTAGCAGCGTCACACAAAAACTTTGACCTGAAAAGGTCCTTTCAAAGTGAGTCATCCTCTTGTTTACAAAGAGTTTGACTTTATGTGAAACTAGCTTCACGGTAACACCATACTTAACCAACTTAACCTATTAGATTGAGTTGAAGGTTTTTTAGAGCAGAGTTATGTTCTTTTTAACCCATGTATATCAAATTTGCCCGAGTTAGAAAGGAATGACACAGGTAGGCTGTTGAAAGTGCGGAGCGAGAGAGACAGAAAGATGGGAAGACGGAGAGAAAGAGAAGAGTGACTCACTCACAAATCTCTTTAGAGAATCCTGAATCCATTACCATGTTCCAAAGACAATCACATTAGCTCCATAACAGGGGTGTCTCCAATTAAAAAGCTATTTGAAGCCCCTGGACAGTTTATAGTCTTCTCCATAAACACATCTGAGGAAAAATTCAAACTATGTGTCTGGGCCAACAGATCTATAGGGCCTAAGTGACTATCTCAATGTGTGATTTATTTCTTTGTAAACACTATCCCACCCTATGAACAAAGGTTGGGGCTCGTTCAACATCCTCTGAACATTTTAGCATTATTTGATCTAAGATCTAGGAGGGAAAAATACATAGAGAACTTGGCAGGGTTGTGAGACACCTTTGAGACAGTTTGAACTCAACTTTTAAACAAAAGTGTGGCCACTGTCAATGATAGCATATGCCCTCCCAGCCACGGTTACGGATGTCTGTGTTCAATTCAGACTGGTGATAAATCACAAACTTTCTGAGTTTTCTTTAATTCAGCTCTAGTTGAACTAGTAGGCTACTTTACTAGTTCAGTAGATCTATACTTTACTAGTACAGTCAGTGAAATGTGTTCTTTACACAATAAAGCACTGAGATGGTTTATGAATCCCAAAGAAACAAACATGTATTTAATATGTTATTACCATGTAGTTACCATTTTACTATGTCAGTCTTAGTAAATACCTGGTAACTGATGTAGCATGAAATAAAGTACAAGATTCACTATCTACACTCAGTGGCCAATTTATTAGGTACAACACCCCTTTTCACGTTTATTAGGTACAACACCCCTTTCACACCCCTACTACAGATAGTGAGTCACGTGGCCTTGGCTTGCTATATAAAGCAGGCAGACAGGCATCGAGGCATTCAGTTACTGTTAGATTGAATGTTAGAATGGGAAAAACAAGTGACCTAAGTGACTTTGAGCGTGGTATGATTGTCGGTGCCAGGCGCGCCGGTTCCAGTATCTCAGAAACGGCTGGCATCCTGGGCTTTTCACGTACGACAGTGTCTAAGGTTTACTGAGAATGGTGTGACAAACAAAAAACATCCAGTCAGCGGCAGTCCTGTGGGCAAAAACAGCTCGTTGATGAGAGAGGTAGAGAATGGCAAGAATTGTGCAAGATAACAGGCGGGCCACAAACATACAAATAATGGCGCAGTACAACAGTGGTGTGCAGAACGGCATTTCGGAACGCACAACTCGTCGTTCCTTGTCACGGATGGGCTATTGCAGCAGACGAACACACCCGATTCCACTCCTATTAGCTAAAAACAAGAAGAAGCGGCTCCAGTGGGCACGTGATCACTAACACTGGACAATTGAGGAGTGGAAAAACGTTGCCTGGTCCGACGAATACCGGTTCAAGTTGCATCATAATGACAGCAGAGTCAGGATTTGGTGTAAGCAGCATGAGTCCATGGCCCCATCCTGCCTAGTGTCAACGGTAGAGGCTGGTGGCGGTGGTGTAATGGTGTGGGGAATGTTTTCCTGACACAAGTTATTTACCTTGATTGAGAAATGTTTCCATGCCCCTAAGAGTTCAGGTTGTTCTGGAGGCAAAGGGGGGTCCGACCCGGTACTAGATGGGTGTACCTAATAAACTGTCCACTGAGTGTATGTTCCCTGAGTAACAGGTAATCTTGAGAGAATTGGTGGATAACAACTGCATCAAGCAGATCGGTCTACTGTAGGTCTCGGGTAAAGTAAATTAATCATAATGGACACTCATTTGACAGCTACTCATCAATCAAACAACATCAAAATGTAATTAATAACACTTAATAATAGTGAAAGCACCAACTTGAGAATGTAAGAGCAACTTCAACTACATCAAACACGTCTTGGCATGTTCCTCAGGTTGAGTGGGTGTCATAAATGCCAGCTATGTCAGGTGGCACTCTGTCTGTCTGTCTGTCTGTCTGTCTGTCTGTCTGTCTGTCTGTCTGTCTGTCTGTCTGTCTGTCTGTCTGTCTGTCTGTCTGTCTGTCTGTCTGTCTGTCTGTCTGTCTGTCTGTCTGTCTGTCTGTCTGTCTCTCTCTCTCTCTCTCTCTGTTTGGCTCGATGTCTGTCGCTCTGTCTGGCTCTATGTCAGGGGCTACAGTAAACAGGAAACTGAGTCATGCATAAGGCGTTGGCAACAGGTGTATTTCCTGATAAATCTTGGTCAACACATGACGTCAATCTAACATTTAAAACAGATAAACAAGTCTTTCTACAGTAACAGGTGATTCAAAGTACGTAGAACGTCTCTTCAATGGCGTAAATATTAAAACGTCACTTTCTTTTTGAAGATACATTGACACTGTTAGAGCTTCCCCCCACATCCTTCCTCTTACTTTCTGAGTTTTGATATAAACTCTAATTGACAACAGAACAGAGAGACATGTGAGTGAGTGTAGACACCTGCCTTCTCATTACAACGCTTGCACAGGGGTTGCATCGTAATGTAGGCTGTAGTCTGCAAGTGACTTCTCTACTTTATCAATGCTGGTGCTTGCAGTGGAATGTAAGAAGAGCCAGCCTGGTACCATTCTATTTCACTGTACCAGGGTTTGCATCTTTGAGACGGTATTCAAAAAGACAATACTTAAATGCTATTGTGTTATAATAAAAAAATAAACGTGTATTCTACTGTTACCTTCAGAAACACAACCAAATTATTTTTTGGGCGACAGTTTGTGACATTTATTAATTACACTGTTCAAATTTTCTGAATGGTCATTAGCTTGAAGGGGGGGTCCCTCTAGGCCCAACGGTTCTAGAGTTAAAGAGACATATTCTAAAATGTGGTTCTAGAGAATAGGCCTATGTTTTCCACGTGACCAATATCTATCATGAAGTACCAGAAACAATCACTTTGTTGACCAATATCCTAAGCAACACTGTTGAACTTGTTCTTCTACTAATATAGAAGTAGTAGGCCTATAACCTATAACCCAATTTGTAAGTCGCTCTGGATAAGAGCGTCTGCTAAATTACGTAAATGTAAATGTAATAACTCCCTGATGGTTGTCTTTTTGTTTGTTGTGTGAACCCACACCCAGTAGCACAGTAAACCAAACCACAGATAACATCTAGTGTAAATGAGCGTGGGCTGGGCACGACTAGATTGATGCCACTAATAATCTGTAAATCAGTATTTACTAAAGGGACATGCACGTACACTGCAGTCATTTGCAATGGAGAGAGGGGTTAGTGGGTTTGAAAGTCCCCCGCATAGTCCCCTAGCAACAAGCACTGACTGGTGAGAAGACTCCAGAAGTTTCTGTAGTTTGCAGAAAATATCAACAATGACATCGCCACACCAGAAAGCGAAGTCATTTGGTCTAAGTAGCAGAACAATGCATGACTTCAAACTTGGATCTGGTGATTAGGCTACTCTGTCCAAAACAACCTCTGGTGCTGGCTTGTAGAAATGGAAAAGTTATGTCCTTTTATGTTGCCTACCCCTACCCAACTGACAATAACCATTAACCAACTGACAATAAAATAACAAATACCACCAACCTATGGTTGTGTGGCAATAAATGAATCTGTTTGATTGTTATTTCCATGAAAATGACTCACTAATTGGTTGATATTGCAAGTCTTCACATTTAAAAACAATCCCAACGTATTTATGTCTATGACTTTCTAATATTTAGTGTCAAACCCAAAGGGTCTTTTATTCAAGGTAAAGTGTTTCAGGTTTTACTGAGGCCATATTTATAGTGTCAGGCTTTGGCACTGCACGGCTGGAAAAAACAACAGCACAGCACTGAATGGCCCTTTCTGTGTGGAATAAACTTTACACTGGCAGGACTTACTACGACTCTATATTAAATATATAGGCGTGTGAGTGTGTGTGCGTGTGTGTGTGAGTGAGTGGGTGCGTGACCTAGGAATCTAGGTTCATTTTCCGCAATGTATTCATGAATATTGAAGCTGTGATATTTTGCAGACCACATTTCTCTGCATACCAAGGGTTCTGTATACTTTGAAACTTCTAGTAAAGAGGTGCTAAACCATGTTTTGATCAACATGGTGGCTTACATTGAAAGGTTGGCTTTGGCTATACTGTAGTTAGCTGTGTAAATTGTAAGTAGGCGTACCCCCATTGACATCAAGGTAATAACTAGCCTATACATGAATATAACAAATTATATACAATCATAACTGGAGTTATGTTATAAGACACCAATTTAGAAGACACCAGCAGGGTCTGGTTTGTTTAACCCAATGTCCAAGACAGTGCTGATGCCTGGGGGCTGAATTAATAGGGTGGGATCATGTTCTGCACCAGATGGTGACTGTTGTCATGGGGGAAGGGGTCGAAATTATACAACACATGTACAGTAGAGTAGCCACAGTATAAACTTCCAATCCTGTTTCCCAGTAAACAAACAAACACCACTTAAAATGCGCAGCAGTGATCACGCAATGATGTTCAAGTGCACGTGGGCTACAATTTCAGACACTACCGAAAGTTACAGTTGAATCAATACGTCTTGAGAAATGTTATCTAATGGATGGCTGAGATTGCAGTAGCCTATTGCATCTCTTGGTCAGCGGCGCAGCGGCTGCTCGAGCGTGGCCCCTCGCCCAAGAGCAAGTTGTAAACTTCGGGTAAACTTAAGTCTTCGTTTGTAACAGGTTAAATAAAGTATTTAATCTGCATAGCATCGGCCCATTGGCTACTATTTCAGCCGGAGTAAAAGTTACTTGGTATCGTTCAAACCTAAACTAATCACTTCAGTTCAACCAGTGGTCTTGACAGGCTATAGGCTGCACTTCTTGACTAACTTACACACTTCTCGAATAGAGTGATACACGTCTCACACATTTCAGTGTTATCAAAACATAAGAAAACAACATAGTTTACTATGTGGCACTGTACAATATTTTATTTTCTTACCGAACATTTGATGAACGTCAGATTGAAGTTCATCTTGGAACTCCGAACTCACGCGACTATCATCCAAAATTCAACCTCGTTTAGAAATTTAAAACTTCCTCAAACCACGACTATTTGCAAAAGAAACACATTGTAAATAAAAAATCCACTATTAAAACATCCGGTTGTTTCCATGCATTTAGTTATAAAAATATATACTGAAGAGGTGTCTGCCTTGAGCACTCTAACTTGGGACAGTCCCACCACCAATGGCATACTTCTTTCAAAGAAAGTCATCTATACTCATTGACGTCATGCCCATATACCAATCACATTACTCAATTTGGAGTGAAAAAACAAGAAGTAGGCGACAGTAGGCTGACATCAATAAAGAAACAATATTTTATGTACATTAGATAGAGTATTTTTTCTTCTTTACATTTTAGTCATTTGCAGATGCTCTTTTCCAGAACAATTTACAGGAGCAATTAGGGTTAAGTGCCTTGCTCAAGGGCACATCAACAGATATTCCCCCTAGTTGGCTCAGGGATTCAAACCGGCAAACTTTTAGTTACTGGCCTGACATTCTTAACCACTAGGCTACCTGCAACCTTCTTCATTCATTCCGACATTGTGTGTTAAATATATTTTGGATTACAATGTTTGGCGATAATATCAAATATAGTATATCTGAACCTTCTGTAACGTAGGCCTACCTGAATAAGCCATAGGTATGGCTCTCAGATCATCTGATTCATTAGGAGTAAACAATTGCACCCAGGGGAATTCCAACACTTGATTGCTTCTTTAAAGTAACTGTCCAGTGTTTCTGTTTTGGAATGGTGTGACCGTACCCCAACAACAATGGTGTGGGCGTATACCGGTCATTAAAAATATTCATGCAAGTAGACCGCTGATTGGTCAGCTCATCCTCGTCAGGAGGATGACATCTTCCTCTATGCTCACATCAACAGCATTATCCCAGAAACCCTAGACCCACTCCAATTTGCATACCGCCCCAACAGATCCACAGATGATGCAATCTCTATTGCACTCCACACTGCCCTTTCCCACCTGGACAAGAGGAACACCTACGTGAGAATGCTATTCATTGACTACAGCTCAGCATTCAACACCATAGTGCCCTCTAAGCTCATCACTAAGCTAAGGATCCTGGGACTAAACACCTCCCTCTGCAACTGGATCCTGGACTTCCTGACGGGCCGCCCCCAGGTGGTAAGGTAGGTAACAACACATCTGCCACACTGATCCTCAACACGGGGGCCCCTCAGGGGTGCGTGCTCAGTCCCCTCCTGTACTCTCTGTTCACCCATTTATTTTTATTTAAAATAAATGCACTGTTGGTTAAGGGCTGTAAGTAAGCATTTCACTGTAATGTCTGCACCTGTTGTATTCGGCGCATGTGACCAATAAAATTTGATTTGATTTGAGATGGCGAATAAGACTATATTGCAGCTTGATCATCTTACTGTATGTAGGATGCAGTTTTGCCTGAGTTGAGCAGCATTTGTATGAGGGTGTCTGGGTCCATCTTGACAACTGGTATGCCAACTATGCTAGGAAAATGCTCCATTGACAAAAGACATGGAGAGAATGAAGGAATGTCCCTTTACCCACTGGACAAACTAAGACCTCCACTTCTACATCTCTGACTAAAACTATTATCTTTGGTAAAATCTGGCCATCACTGACATATTCAACCTCTCCCTTTCTCAGTCTGTTGTCCCCACTTGCTTCAAGATGTCCAGCATTGTTCCCGTACCCAAGCAAGCTAAGGCAACTTAACTAAATGACTACCGCCCCGTAGCACTCTGTCATCATGAAGTGCTTTGAGAGTGAAGTATCATATCACCGCCCCAACAGATCCACGGACGTCGCAATCGCCTTTGCACTGCACACCGCCCTACCCCACCTGGACAAGAGGAATACCCATGTGAGAATGCTGTTCATCGACTACTCCTCTGCCTTCAACACCTTAGTGCCCTCCAAGCTTGTCACTAAGCTCAGGGCCCTGGGTCTGAATCCATTCCTTTGCAACTGGGTCCTTGACTTCCTGACAGGCCGACCCCAGGTGGTCAGGGTAGGCTACAACACCTCCGCCACGCTGATCCTCAACACGGGGGCCCCTCAGGGGTGCGTGCTTAAAACCCCTCCTGTACTCCCTGTTCACCCATGACTGCATGGCCAGGCACGACTCCAACACCATCATTAAGTTTGCCGACGACACAACAGTGGTAGGCCTTATCACCGACAACGATGAGACAGCCTATAGGGAGGAGGTCAGAGACCTGGCCGTGTGGTGCCAGGATAACAACCTCTCCCTCAACGTGACCAAGACAAAGGCGATGATTGTGGACTACAGGAAAAAAAAGAGGACTGAGCACACTCAAAATTGTCAAAGACTCCAGCCACCCTAGTCATAGACTGTTCTCTCTGCTACCGCACGTCAAGCGGTACTGGAGCGCCAAGTCTAGGTCCAAAAGGCTTCTCAACAGCTTCTACCCCCAAGCCATAAGACTCCTGAACAGCTAATCATGGCTACCCGGACTATTTGCACCCCCACCCCATCTTTTTACGCTGCTGCTACTCTGTTAATTATTTATGCATAGTCACTTTAACTCTACCCACATGTACATATTACCTCAACTATCTCAACTAGCCGGTGCCCCCGCACATTGACTCTGCACCGGTACCCCCCTGTATATATAGCCTCCCTACTGTTATTTTATTTTACTTCTGCTCTTTTTTTCACAACACTTTTTTGTTGTTGTTGTTTTATTTTACTTTTTTATTAAGAAATAAATGCATTGTTGGTTAAGGGCTGTAAGTAAGCATTTCACGGTAATGTCTACACCTGTTGTATTTGGCGCTTGTGGCAAATAACATTTTATTTTATTTTATTTTGATTTGATTTATTAACAAAAGCCTTTAGCTGCGCCTGCTATAACATCTGTTAAATCTGTGTACGCAACCAATAACTTTTATTTGATTTTGACCTCTGTTGTGAAAAGGAACACTGTAGAAAAACATTTCAGTGCCACTGTAGTGAGACTTGTGGGTAACCATCAAACTGCAGAGGACTTGACTCGGGACATTGACTCATTCTTGTGGCTTGCCATTGGAAACCCTAATCCTGGCGAGTTTAAACATCTCAGTCTTCACACAGAGATGCTGTTTACTCGCACTGCCACTTTATTTGGCTTTAGTAATGAAATCCCACACTGAATTTCGGAGGGAAAGAGAAAGAGAGTAATACGGTGCAGTGGGTTCATTCACAGCATTATACTAAAAGGAAGTGTTGAAAATAATATTTTCACCATCAGTCTTCTCAGGTAAAAACTCTCTGCCAAATCCATCATCTCCCACTACCATAGTTTGAATAGAAGATATAAACATGATGTAACCAAACACTTCAAACTGCCTAATTTTGGCATGGAAAAAGAGTTTGAGTTGAATAACAGCTGCATCATCCCCATTCAAAAGTTTTCACATAAAATAAACATGTGTTTCAGCTTTTGTACTATCTAGGAAATCATTAGCGACCATTTCTTCCACCCGGATCACTTCCTGTGTTGCTTCTGGTGCTTCTGGTGAGGCCATTCGACGACGTGCTCAACAACAGGAAGTGTTGTGATAGGCTTGTGTACAAGCCTCTCTGGCCTCTCCTGAAAGAGCCTGAAGTTGCTATTACACACTGACTAGTTTGGGCACAGGAGCTGGAACTGTATGTACTCAATGAATTTTAGCACTCAAAAACTTAACCTATTTTTTAAGAATTCACCCCAAAATCATCCAATCAGTAAATAAATACCCTTTTCATTAAGTGATTACATTAGATGAATTAGTTGACGGTGGTAATCTTGCGTTTCCTGTGTGGACGGATGGGAAGTCAGATAGAGGAGGACTCCACTTGGAGGAGGGGAGTGGGTTGGCTGTTACACCAGCACTGACCTGTGGAGGGAAAGGGAACCAAAAATAAAGGGAAGGAAAACCTTCCTGAGCGTCAACAACTTATCTTGTGACGCCTGCTGGGTATTGTTTCTCCGGGCTATTGAGGAAGGCTGAAAAAAGAGAGAGAGAAATTGAGCTTGGAAGGGAGATGTTGGTTTAAAGCCCAGTTAACCTGTTGAGAACGGGGGGAACAGGGATTCTGTTTGCACCTGGCTGGAGGACTCACTTTGAAATTCACTTTCAGGGGAGATCTCATGTGGTTCGGTGCGGTTATGCTTGAAAATACTCTGTTTACTGTGCATGAACTATGTCATGAAATACTACACAACATACTCTGGTTTACTGAGCATGAACTACTACATGAAATACACGAATTACTGCATGAAATACTTTACTGTGCAGATTGAACAGACAGATATAGAGATGTCTCATGTTGCACTAAACATGTAATATCGCAGTAATCACATGTTAATTGCTAAGGTATGGAACTCTACAGCATCCAAGGGCTAATCAACAACAGGCTGTGCAGTTCTATGAAAATATGATATTGCCCTTCACTACATCTGCTCTGCTCTATCAAAAGACTGAGTTGAAAGACTTCGATTTGCTCTTTTACAGTGTCCCTGCATTGGACACAACTGTTTTATCCTCATGAATGCTAAACATCTGATCACTTCCATCATGTTCTTCGATCGACACATTAGCCCTAGCACTGTTTCTAAACCCCCTTCGGATTTATCTTTACAAGACACTAAGTGGTAACACGTGTGACCGAAACACAATTACATTTTTTTGTTCAGATTATGATGCGACAATCTACACAAACTAGCAATAACCTTCTCAGAAGTGTAACCACTACTACAGCACCCAAAGCATTAGCTGACAGACTTGACTTAGACAGGAACATTTGTATATAGGGTTGTCTCCCTATGCAGCATTATAATGACCTTATAGGCACCAGGAATGGAATGGATGTCAGGGTGGGTTGACACTGGGTGAGAGTGAGTGAGTTGTTCAACGACACTAATTGACGGCAGAGACAAACTGACAAACCAGACAGTGGGATCATGACTTAGTACACAGCAGTTGTGCACGCCATCCTCAACCCACATGACCTATGCATTCACAGCATTTCGGCTGTCAACATCCTGACATACACAGAACAATACAGCCATAGAAACTGTACATGTTCCTTCAGTAAAGACTACAGAGGTCAGTGTACACACCAGTGGAGGCTGCTGAGGGGAGGACGGATCATAATAACGGCTGGAATGGAGTAAATGGAATGGCATCAAACACATGGAAACCATGTGTTTGATTTATTTGATACCATTTCACTTATTCCGCTCCAGCCATTACCATGAGACCATCCTCCCCAATTAAGGTGCCACCAACCTCCTGTGGTACACACACTACACACTCTTGTGGTGTTGCTAAGTAGCAATTCTTGCTAAGTAGCAAAATAATTTCAGTATCTCACAAACACACATTGGGAATTCAATGTTTAAAGGGATAGTTGGGGATTTTGGCAATGAAGCCATTTATCGACTTCCCCAGAATCAAATGTACTAGTGGATAAAAATGTATGTTTCTGCGTCCAGTATGAAGTTAGAGGTAGTTTTGCGAGCCAATGCTAACTAGCTTAGCGCAAAGACTTCGGGATCAGCTAGCATGCAGAGACATCAAAATGATATTCACAAGTTCATCTGACTCTGGGGAAGTAGATAATGGGCTTCATTCCCAAAATCTTGAATTATCTCTTTAAAGGAGCCTTTCTCTTGAATATGTAACACACATTTAGGAATTCAATACAACGGTTTTAGAGGAGCTCTTCTCTTGACTATCTCACAAACACTCATTGGGAATTCAAGGAAGTGTTTTTCTTTTTAAGTACAGGGGTACTTTAAGAGCTGCAAGGAGTGCCTGCAGAGTGAGATAGCTCAAGGGCAACAACCGGATGAGCTGACCTGTCTGTTTACATTCAAAGGTCAGGGGTCGTGGGGGTGAATGTTCTGTTGAGATGGAGGTCAAGGCCGGAAAGGCAGGGGATTACAACTGCTTATGTTGCTGCTGCTCATCGGGTTAGGGGAATGCGCGCACACACACACACACACACACACACACACACACACAAGCGGTAGATCTAAAACAGGCAAGCGTGCGTTGGTGGGTCGGGGCCTGGTAAAAGGAGAGAGAGAGCGAGAGAGAGAGAGAGATAGAAAAGGAATGTAAGAGGGAGACTCCTGACTGGTTCAGTCTGGCTGCGGTCGGTCGGTGCAGTACAGTCAGTGTTAACATGGTGAAGGCTCAGATCTGACAGAGAGGAATGTGTCTCTCTTTGTAGGGTCCTGGAGCGGGCCTGTGACGTCACAGTGTTTCCCTGGCACCTCTGCAGATTCCACGGGAGGAGCCAACCAACCAGCCACACACACACACAAACACACACACACACACACAGTCAGAGCTAGGCAGTCAGGAGGGCATGATCAAGCTGTATTGTAATGTGGCCTGATTAGTCACCTGACACTTTTTCCCTTACCAAACCTAGCAGAGGAGAGGGAGGCTGCCTCAGTTTACCACAGAATTAACACCATGAATAGGGTGGAAAATGAGTCTCTGCTCTCAGTGTGTGTGTGTGTGTGTGTGTGTGTGTGTGTGTGTATATGTATAGTATGTGAGTGTTTATTGGAGAGACAAGGGAAACATTTGGAGAGAGAGAGAAGGAACAGAGAAGGAAAACGAGGGAAGAGAAAGAGAGAAAGAAAGTGTGAAAGAGAAAAATAACAAAAGGAAACATTTTAAGAGAGGGAGATAATGAGGGAAAGGAAAAAGAGGGGAGAGAAAGAGAGAAAGTGTGTGAGACAGAAACAGAGACATTGGAGGAGGAACCATGCCTCAGCCACTGTCTGATCCAGCGAGAGGCAGTTGGCTCTCTAGCAGGCACAAATGTACAGTAATTCAAAGCATGCGACTTGACGCCGGTCCTTGGGAGTGGGAGATGTGTGGTTACACACACACACACACACACACACACACACACACACACACACACGTGACTGCAATTATTTCAATTTCCATAGCAAATGCATACTAAAGCTAATCACCTTTCAATGCAATGGTACCTTGAAGAAAAACAATATATTTCAAATGGCTTCACTGCCTTTTTATAAAGCAACGTATATACTGTATATAGCTGCTATAGCTATACTATCTGCTGCATCCACAAAATCCCAAGGTTCCTCAGAGAGAGGACCTCAGATTTAACGTTTAACGTTTCAATTAGTGTTTGACGAGCAACACAACAGCACCTCTGGTTCAATGCACTCAGGAAAGACTGCGCTGTTTTGTTCCAAATTCCAACTCAATTAAAGGTAGGCCTACATATCTGATTGTATGCAGGAACATATAGCAATATTGGCCAACTCAACAAACACAAATGAGTATGGTCCCAACTACAACACACAACAGCAGAGAAGTGAGAGAGTAAAAGACTGTGAGAAAAGAAGGCTAATAAAAGATTTCAGTCCAAAACAAGGCCAGTTGGTGAGTGAGAAAACAAGATTCCGACTTTTGTAAAAGTTTGCGCTCATGAGGTTCACATGACTTGCATTTACCCCTCTCTCTCTAGTCCCTCTCTCTCTCTATTTACTCTCCCACTTTCTCCCTCTGTACTCTGTTCTCCCCCCCCTCCCCCTCTTGACCCCTCCCCTCCTCTCTGTGCAGCAGCGAGCACACAGACTTCCTGTGTGTCCCGGCCTGAATGGTATGCGTATGGAGTGGGTGTCTGGGAGCCCTTTCATCCGGCATGGAAAGAAAAGACAAGTCAAGAGAGAGAATGAAAAAAAGAGAGAGAGAAAGAGAGAGAAGAGAGTCATCTTTAATCCGTTTGAGTCAGAGCAGTTGTTCAGGGGCATGCAGGCCGGGGGAGGGGGTGAAAAGGGAGAGAGGAGGGGGGGAAGGTGGATTAGGGTGTGTTGGGGGGGGGGGGGGGGGGGGGGGGGGGGAGAGGATGTGTAGCGTCTGGAAGGAAGGAGGCCCGGTCTGGCTGGCCTCACTGTAGCCGGCCCTTGGACACATAAGGTCTGCCTGCCTGCCTGCCTGCCTGCCTGCCTGCCTGCCTGCCTGCCTGCCTGCCTGCCTGCCTGCCTGCCTGCCTGCCTGCCTGCCTGGGAGAGAGATACACTTTGCATGGCTGGGCCTCTTCACTGAGCTAATTCTAGCTGGACATTAGGAGAATGAGGAGAACAAGCCTGTCGTTAGAATCCATTGAATCTTTCACATTTTCCACCATGAGCTGTGGTGGCTGGCATGTAAAGTTTGCCATTGTTGCATCATGTGTAGAGAACTGTCTGAGAAAGGCATTAGATTCTGAGAGATGGCGTGATAAGTATAGAATTCTAAATCTTAATCCAAATCTTAGAAATTCTAAATCTGTTGCAATAAGCATAAATCAAATATATCTGTAGGTCATAAAACTGGGAAAGTTCTGTATTTTAGCATAATGTATTATGATTCCTTGCACAGAACACATTCGCCTGTTTGTATGTCCCGTCAATAATTCTATCAGATCTATGCAGAAACAGACTGCTCCTTTTTCTTTCTTTTCCTGGATAGTCTCCCGTTGAAGTGTCCTGAGGTAAGGAATGTTTTGGGGATTTTCATTTCCCTTAGTCGAACACCTGATTCCCTTTTTGTTCAAGCTGGGCTGAAGCACATTTGGGAACACTTTCTTTCCAGTGCACAGAACATTTGTTTGAATGGGAATGTTTGTTCTACTTATTCTAATTCTATGAGCGGTTGGGGATGTTTGTTGTTCTTTTAATTCTACTTCTATGAGCTGTATTCCCTGTCCCCTGTCCAAGTGTTGAGAGGCTTCTGTCATGAACTGACAGGGTGTAGCTATCTGCACACAGTGCCATGGTAAACTGAGACCCTACACAGAGGTTTAATGTGCTACACATACCAGAGTGTGAGGCTGCATAATATGTCCTGGAAACTACTTACCATATAAAGTTTAATAACATGAAGATGTCTGTATATGCCAATTCACCATTTTCGAAATAGCTGGGGAAAACATAGGTCTTACATATACTGCCATCTAGTGGTTGATTATATATACTGCACTCTATGGCACATAAAGTGCCATCAGAAAGTATTCACACCCCTTGACTTTTTCCATATGTTGGTGAATTACAGCCTGAATTTAAAATGGATAAAATTTAGATTTTTTTTGTCACTGGCCTACACACAATACCCCATAATGCCAATTCATAAAAAATGAAAAGCTGAAATGTCTTGAGTCAATAACTATTCAACCTCTTTCTTATGGCAAACCTAAATAGGTTCAGGAGTAAAAATTTGCTTAACAAGCCACATAATAAGTTGCATGGACTCCCTCTGTGTGCAATAACAGTGTATAACATGATTTTTGAATTACTACCTCATCTCTGTAACCCATACGTACTATTATCTGTAAAGGTCCCTCAGTCGAGCAGTGAATTTCAAACACAGATTCAACCACAAAGGATCAACAACATTGTAGTTATTGCACAATACTAACATCATTGAGAGAGTGAAAAGAAGGATGTTTGTACAGAATAAAAATATTCAAAAACATGTATCCTCATTGCAACAAGGGACTAAAGTAATACTGTAAAAAAAATGTGGTAAAGCAATTCACTTTTAGTCCTGAATACAAAGTGTTATGTTTGGGGCAAATCCAATAAAACACATTACTGAGTACCACTCTCCATATTTTCAATCATAGTGGTGGCTGCATCTTGTCATCGTTAAGGACTGGGGAGTTTTTCAGGATAAAAAAGGAAAGGAATGGAGCACAGGCAAAGTCCTTGAGGAAAACCTGGTTCAGTCTGCTTTCCACCAGACACTGGGAGATTAATTCACCTTTCAGAAGGACAATAACCTAAAACACAAGGCCAAATCTACACTGGAGTTGCTTTACGAAGAAGACAGTGAATGTTCCTGAGTGGCCGAGTTCCAGTTTTGATTTACACTACCGGTCAAACATTTTAGAACATCTACTCATTCACGGGTTTTTCTTTATTTTTACTATTTTCTACATTGTAGAATACTAGTGAAGACATCAGAACTATGAAATAACACATATGGAATCATGTAGTAACCAAAAAAGTGTTAAACAAATCAAAATATATTTGATATTTGAGATTCTTCAAATAGCCACCCTTTACCTTGATGACAGCTTTGCACACAAATAGCTACTCACCTGGAATGCTTTTCCAACAGTCTTGAAGAGTTCCCACACATGCTGAGCACTTGTTGGATGCTTTTCCTTCACTCTGCGGTACGACTCATCCCAAACCATCTCAATTTGGTAAAGGTTGGGTGATTGTGGAGGCCAGGTCATCTAATTCAGCATTCCATCAATCTCCTTATTGGTCAAATAGCCCTTACACAGCCTGGAGGTGTGTTGAGTCATTGTCCTATTGAAAAACATATGATAGTCCCACTAAGCCCAAACCAGATGGGATGGCGTATCGCTGCAGAATGCTGTGGTATCCATGCTGGTTAAGTGTGCCTTGAATTCTAAATAAATCACAGACAGTGTCACCAGCAAAGCACCCCCACACCATAACACCTCCTCCTCCATGCTTTACGGTGGGAAATACACATGTAGATATCATCCGTTCACCCACACCGCTTCTCACAAAGACACGGCGGTTGGAACCAAAAATCTTCAATTTGGACTCCAGCCCAAAGGACACATTTTCACCGGTCTAATGTCCATTGCTCGTGTTTCTTGGCCCAATCAAGCCTCTTCTTCTTATTGGTGTCCTTTAGTAGTGGTTTCTTTGCAGCAATTCGATCATGAATGCCTGATTTACAGTCTCCTCTGAACAGTAGATGTTGAGATGTGTCTGTAACTTGAACTCCATGAAGCATTTATTTGGGCTGCAATTTCTTAGGCTGGTAACTCTAATGAACTTATCATCTGCAGCAGAGGTAACTCTGGGTCTTCCATTCCTGTGGCGGTCCTCATGAGAGCCAGTTTCATTATTGTGTTTGATGGTTTATGCGACTGCACTTGAAGAAACTTTCAATGTTCTTGAAATGTTCCGTATTGACTGACCTTTATGTCTTAAAGTAATGATGGACTATCGTTTCTCATTGCTTATTTGAGCTTTTCTTGCCATAATATGGACTTGGTCTTTTACCAAATAGGGCTATCTTCTGTATACCCCCCCCCCCCCCCCCCCTACCTTGTCACAACACAACTGATTGGCTCAAACGCATTAAATTCCACAAAATAACTTTTAAGAAGGCACACCTGTTAATTGAAATGCATTCCAGGTGACTACCTCATGAAGCTGGTTGAGAGAATGCCAAGAGTGTGCAAAGCTGTCATCAAGGCAAAGGGTGGCTATTTGAAGAATCTCAAATCTCAAATATATTTTGATTTGTTTAACCCTTTTTTGGTTACTACATGATTCCATATGTGTTATTTCATAGTTTTGATGTCTTTACTATTATTCTACAATGTCAGAGTCTACAATGTACTCTGACTTAGATGTCCTAATCGACTTGCCAAAACTATAGTTTGTTAACAAGAAATTTGTGGAGTGGTTGAAAAACGAGTTTTAATGACTCCAACCTAAGTGTATGTAAACCTCCGACTTCAACTGTAGAGTGGGGGAAAAAAGTATTTAGTCAGCCACCAATTGTGCAAGTTCTCCCACTTAAAAAGATGAGAGAGGCCTGTAATTCTCATCATAGGTACACGTCAACTATGACAGACAAAATTAGATTTTTTTTTCCAGAAAATCACATTGTAGGATTTTTTATGAATTTATTTGCAAATTATGGTGGAAAATAAGTATTTGGTCAATAACAAAAGTTTCTCAATACTTTGTTATATACCCTTTGTTGGCAATGACACAGGTCAAACGTTTTCTGTAAGTCTTCACAAGGTTTTCACACACTGTTGCTGGTATTTTGGCCCATTCCTCCATGCAGATCTCCTCTAGAGCAGTGATGTTTTGGGGCTGTCGCTGGGCAACACGGACTTTCAACTCCCTCCAAAGATTTTCTATGGGGTTGAGATCTGGAGACTGGCTAGGCCACTCCAGGACCTTGAAATGCTTCTTACGAAGCCACTCCTTCGTTGCCCGGGCGGTGTGTTTGGGATCATTGTCATGCTGAAAGACCCAGCCACGTTTCATCTTCAATGCCCTTGCTGATGGAAGGAGGTTTTCACTCAAAATCTCACGATACATGGCCCCATTCATTCTTTCCTTTACACGGATCAGTCGTCCTGGTCCCTTTGCAGAAAAACAGCCCCAAAGCATGATGTTTCCACCCCCATGCTTCACAGTAGGTATGGTGTTCTTTGGATGCAACTCAGCATTCTTTGTCCTCCAAACACGACGAGTTGAGTTTTTACCAAAAAGTTATATTTTGGTTTCATCTGACCATATGACATTCTCCCAATCCTCTTCTGGATCATCCAAATGCACTCTAGCAAACTTCAGACGGGCCTGGACATGTACTGGCTTAAGCAGGGGGACACGTCTGGCACTGCAGGATTTGAGTCCCTGGCGGCGTAGTGTGTTACTGATGGTAGGCTTTGTTACTTTGGTCCCAGCTCTCTGCAGGTCATTCACTAGGTCCCCCCGTGTGGTTCTGGGATTTTTGCTCACCGTTCTTGTGATCATTTTGACCCCACGGGGTGAGATCTTGCGTGGAGCCCCAGATCGAGGGAGATTATCAGTGGTCTTGTATGTCTTCCATTTCCTAATAATTGCTCCCACAGTTGATTTCTTCAAACCAAGCTGCTTACCTATTGCAGATTCAGTCTTCCCAGCCTGGTGCAGGTCTACAATTTTGTATTTGGTCTTGGCCATAGTGGAGTTTGGAGTGTGACTGTTTGAGGTTGTGGACAGGTGTCTTTTATACTGATAACAAGTTCAAACAGGTGCCATTAATACAGGTAACGAGTGGAGGACAGAGGAGCCTCTTAAAGAAGAAGTTACAGGTCTGTGAGAGCCAGAAATCTTGGTTGTTTGTAGGTGACCAAATACTTATTTTCCACCATAATTTGCAAATAAATTCATTAAAAATCCTACAATGTGATTTTCTGGATTTTTTTTCCTCAATTTGTCTGTCATAGTTGACGTGTACCTATGATGAAAATTACAGGCCTCTCTCATCTTTTTAAGTGGGAGAACTTGCACAATTGGTGGCTGACTAAATACTTTTTTCCCCCACTGTATGTATCATCCACTCCAATTTTAGACAATTTCCTTTTTGCTCCATTTTCCGACCCTACTGTTGTCCATTCAGGACATTCATCTTCACCAACTTTGCAGTTCTGCCATTTCTTCTCACCATAGCCTGCCATCCTGAGTCTTCACGACGCACTGTCACTTGATGTCAGTGCCAACACATAAATTCTGGGCACGTTCCAGTTCGTCTTTGTTTCAAGCGTGTTTCACAGATGGGCAGATCGGGGGAATTTCTCAAAAACTAGTGAACCATACCAATAATATGTCTTGAGATCTTCAGATGAGGCCTTAATTCCTGGAATAAATAAGTGTACCAATCCATCATCAGGGTTTCAAACGTGGAGCAAGAAAACCAACCATTCTGTTCCTGGGACAGGGCAACAATGAATCAATCACACCCAAAAGTGATAAAATAACTATTGTTTAACTCTGCAACCATTGAAAATAAGGTTGCATGATGATACATAAAGGTTTAATATTATACGTATTTTTAAGTGCATTTATAAATGGTTAATTGCTGGAGGTAAATAGTGACTCACTATTTGGCAAGCACTTACTGTCTATCGCACTATTTTGACCAATTTGTTATAACCCATTTATGAATGGTTTATAATGCATTTATAAATTATGAATAACTGTTAATAACGTAATTATAACCCCTTTATAAAACCTTTACAAATTGACCCTTATTGTTACCGTTTTATGTCCTCCGAATTTGAGAAGAAAGATGACAAGTTCAACGTTGAGCCTGTCAGTAAGCCTTAATTCTCGCACAGCATCCAGCCTAGCTGACGCAATGCTATTTTATTTTTCCCTGGCCTCCATTGATTTAGTCAGCCTAATTTTGCCTATCCTACAATGGTAAAATCTCCAATAACAGATTATGATAGAGACACAAGGTTTGGACAATTGTTTTTTTTAGAGGAGTATCGACACAATTAACATATTTTTTGATTGGACTCCCTACAATAATTAAGGTGGTGGTAAGTCTGTATCATTATCAAACCAATATTGTTTATCTCTATGAAATCAAATCACTGTCAGTACAGTACCCAGAAAGTATTCACACCCCTTTACTTTTTCCACATTTTGTTGTGTTACAAAGTGGGATGAAAATGGATTTAATTGTATTTTTTGTCAAACGATCTACACACAATTCTCTGTAATGTCAAAGTGGAAAATTCTAACATTTGTAAAAGATTAATGAAAAATAAAACACTAACATATCTTGATTAGATATGTATTCAAACCCCTGAGTCAATACATTTTACATTTACATTTGAGCAATTTAGCAGATGCTCTTATTCAGAGCGACTTACAGGGTTTCAGATGTTTTCGGAAGATGGGCAGGGACTGATGTCCTAGCTTCAGGGGGAAGATGGTTCCACCATTGGGGTGCCAGGACAGAGAAGAGCTTGGACTGGACTGGGCTGAGCAGGATCTGCCCTCCCGTAGGGGTGGGATATCCAAGAGACCAGAGGTGGCAGAACGGAGTACTCTGGTTCAAATAAAATCAAATTATATTTGTCACATGCGCCGAATACAACAGGTGTAGACCTTACTGTGAAAAGCTTACTTACAAGTTCTTAACCAACAATGCAGTTATAAGAAAAATAATAGTTAAGAAAGTATTTACTAAATAAACTAATGTAAAAAAATAAAAGAGTAACAATAAAATAACAATAACGAGGCCATATACAGGGTTGGGGTGTAGGGTGTGAGCATAGCCTGAAGATAGGGAGGGGCAGTTCCTTTTGCTGCTCAGTAGGCAAGTACCATGGTCTTGTAGTGGATGCCGAGCTTCGACTGGAAGCCAGTGGAGTGTGCGGAGGAGCGGGGTGACTTTGGGAAGGTTGAACACCTTTGGCAGTGATTACAGTGATTACAGCTGTGAGTCTTAGATGTCAGAGACTGGTGAGTTGTCACGTAGAAAGTGGGACCACCTCCCGGGATCCTTTGATGAAAGGATATATAGTGATGGGATAGGAGTACCTCGAGGGGTTCCAGAAGAATTCAAAGCTAGGAATCAGATCGCAGCTGGGTTTGAATCAAGTATTTTCTGGTGGTCAACTATTAATAAAAATGTAGATTGGATAAATTATATTTACTATAACCAGCCAAGATTTATAAACCACACTCGTGATGCAATAAAGGGATTGGCTGAGCAGACAGCGGCAACTAGCTTAATGGCATGGCAGAATAGAATAGCTTTAGATATGCTTTTGGCTGGGCGGGCGGAGTTTGTGTTCTGTTTGGATCTATGTGCTGTACTTTCATCCCCAACAATACAGCACCGGACGGGTCCGTGACCAAAGCGCTTCAGGGACTCACCACGCTGGCGAACGAACTGGTTGAGAACTCTGGTATTGATAGCTCCCTAAACGGTTGGTTTGATAACATATTTGGTAAATGGAAAACTATTGTTGTAACTATTCTGGGTGAAGTTATAGCTTCTATGGGTATACTTGTTCTTTGTGGATGTTGTCTTATTCCCTGTGTCCGAGGGTTGGTGAGAAAGGCGATGGAGAAGGCGGTTTCCCAACAGATGGTGAGATACGGCCCAATCCCGGACTCCGACCTAAGGAATGAAGGATATGACCTACCAGGCTTGGTGGAGTGACACCGTAGAGGGTGTCTAAAGGGGGCCAAAATTTACTTCCCTGTTTGTGTTTTATGTTTTAATAATCTTGTGTTTTGTGTTCTATTAATCCTGTGTTTTATGCTTTATTAATCAAGTTAACCATTGTGAATGTTTGTCTTTCCTTATGTGAAGGTTTGAAGTTCCTGGGTGGCTGGGTAGCCAACCTAGTACAAGTTAGTTGTAGATGGAAGGACTTTCTATTTTCTATTTCTATTTGCCATATACAGTGGGGAGAACAAGTATTTGATACACTGCCGATTTTGCAGGTTTTCCTACTTACAAAGCATGTAGAGGTCTGTAATTTCTATCATAGGTACACTTCAACAAGCTGCTTGCCTATTGTCCTGTAGCCCATCCCAGCCTTGTGCAGGTCTACAATTCTATCCCTGATGTCCTTACACAGCTCTCTGGTCTTGGCCATTGTGGAGAGGTTGGAGTCTGTTTGATTGAGTGTGTGGACAGGTGTCTTTTATACAGGTAACGAGTTCAAACAGGTGCAGTTAATACAGGTAATGAGTGGAGAACAGGAGGGCTTCTTAAAGAAAAACTAACAGGTCTGTGAGAGCCGGAATTCTTACTGGTTGGTAGGTGATCAAATACTTATGTCATGCAATAAAATGCAAATTAATTACTTAAAAATCATACAATGTGATTTTCTGGATTTTTGTTTTAGATTCCGTCTCTCACAGTTGAAGTGTACCTATGATAAAAATTACAGACCTCTACATGCTTTGTAAGTAGGAAAACCTGCAAAATCGGCAGTGTATCAAAAACGTGTTCTCCCCACTGTATCTTCCATGTAAAAAACCTGTCTGATTAGAATGAATAATATCCGACAATACCTTTTTAATTCTATGCGCTATACATTTTGCTAGAATTTTTGCATCACAACACTGAAGTGTAAGGGGCCTCCAATTTTGTAAATGGACTGGATCTTTATATTTTCCACTTGTATCCTGTTTCAGTAATAATGAGATCAGACCTTCTTCTTGAGTGTCAGATAATCTACCATTTACATAGGAGTGGTTAAAACATGCTAATAACGGTCCTCTTAGTATATCAAAAAAGGTTTGGTATACCTCGACTGGTATGCCATCCAACCCTGGAGTTTTCCCAGACTTAAAGTCTTTAATTGCATCCAGAAGTTCCTCCTCTGTAATTTCACCTTCACATGAGTCTTTCTGTATGGCTGTTAATTTGACATTATCAATAGAAAAAAAATCTCTACAATTAGCTTCAGTTATTGGAGATGGAGGCGACTGAAAAGAAAACATATGCTTAAAGTACTTTGTTTCCTTCAAAATATCATTTGGTGAATCATGGGTGACTCCGTCAATTGTAACCAGTTTCATTAAGTTATTTTTGGTAGCATTCCTATTTTGAAGATTAAAAAAGAATTTTGTGCATTTTCCCCATATTCCATCCAGTTTGCTTTATTTTTATAATATATTACACTTGATCTTTCTTGAATAAGTTTCTCCATTTCTTTTTGTTTTTCCTCTAATATATTCTATGTTACAGTTTTTCTTTAACTTTTTTTTTTTTTACATTTACGTCATTTAGCAGACGCTCTTATCCAGAGTGACTTACAAATTGGTGCATTCACCCTATAGCCAGTGGGATAACCACTTTACAATTTTGTTTTGTTTTGTTTTTGTTTTATTTTTCTTAATTTTTTTATTTTATATTTTTTTTATATATATTTTTTTTTTAGGGGGGGGGGGGCGGGGGGGTAGAAGGATTACTTTATCCTATCCCAGGTATTCCTTAAAGAGGTGGGGTTTCAAATGTCTCCGGAAGGTGGTGAGTGACTCCGCTGTCCTGGCGTCGTGAGGGAGCTTGTTCCACCATTGGGGTGCCAGAGCAGCGAACAGTTTTGACTGGGCTGAGCGGGAACTATGCTTCCGCAGAGGAAGGGGAGCCAGCAGGCCAGAGGTGGATGAACGCAATGCCCTCGTTTGGGTGTAGGGACTGATCAGAGCCTGAAGGTACAGAGGTGCCGTTCCCCTCACAGCTCCATAGGCAAGCACCATGGTCTTGTAACAGATGCGAGCTTCAACTGGAAGCCAGTGGAGTGTGCGGAGGAGCGGGGTGACGTGAGAGAACTTGGGAAGGTTGAACACCAGACGGGCTGCGGCATTCTGGATGAGTTGTAGGGGTTTAATGGCACAGGCAGGGAGCCCAGCCAACAGCGAGTTGCAGTAATCCAGACGGGAGATGACAAGTGCCTGGATTAGGACCTGTGCCGCTTCCTGTGTAAGGCAGGGTCGTACTCTCCGAATGTTGTAGAGCATGAACCTGCAGGATCGGGTCACCGCCTTGATGTTAGCGGAGAACGACAGGGTGTTGTCCAGGGTCACGCCAAGGCTCTTCGCACTCTGGGAGGAGGACACAACGGAGTTGTCAACCGTGATGGCGAGATCATGGAACGGGCAGTCCTTCCCCGGGAGGAAGAGCAGCTCCGTCTTGCCAAGGTTCAGCTTGAGGTGGTGATCCGTCATCCATACTGATATGTCTGCCAGACATGCAGAGATGCGATTCGCCACCTGGTTATCAGAAGGGGGAAAGGAGAAGATTAGTTGTGTATCGTCAGCGTAGCAATGATAGGAGAGGCCATGTGAGGATATGACAGAGCCAAGTGACTTGGTGTATAGGGAGAATAGGAGAGGGCCTAGAACTGAGCCCTGGGGGACACCAGTGGTGAGAGCACGTGGTGCGGAGACAGCTTCTCGCCACGCCACTTGGTAGGAGCGACCGGTCAGGTAGGACGCAATCCAGGAGTGAGCCGCGCCGGAGATGCCCAGCTCGGAGAGGGTGGAGAGGAGGATCTGAGGGTTCACAGTATCAAAGGCAGCAGACAGGTCTAGAAGGACAAGAGCAGAGGAGAGAGAGTTAGCTTTAGCAGTGCGGAGAGCCTCCGTGACACAGAGAAGAGCAGTCTCAGTTGAATGACCAGTCCTGAAACCTGACTGGTTTGGATCAAGAAGGTCATTCTGAGAGAGATAGCAAGAGAGTTGGCTAAAGACGGCACGCTCAATCGTTTTGGAAAGAAAAGAAAGAAGGGATACTGGTCTGTAGTTGTTGACATCAGTGGGATCGAGTGTTGTTTTTTTGAGAAGGGGTGCAACTCTCGCTCTCTTGAAGACGGAAGGGACATAGCCAGCGGTCAAGGATGAGTTGATCAGCGAGGTGAGGTAGGGGAGAAGGTCACCGGAAATGGTCTGGAGAAGAGAGGAGGGGATGGGGTCAAGCGGGCAGGTTGTTGGGCGGCCTGCAGTCACAAGTCGCAAGATTTTATCTGGAGAGAGAGGGGAGAAAGAAGTCAAAGCATAGGGTAGGGAAGTGTGAGCAGGACCAGCAGTGTCATTAGACTTAACAAACGAAGATCGGATGTCGTCAACCTTCTTTTCAAAGTGGTTGACGAAGTCATCCACAGAGAGAGAGGAGGGGGGGGGGGGTGGGGGGGGGGGGGGGGATTCAGCAGGGAGGAGAATGTGGCAAAGAGCTTCCTAGGGTTAGAGGCAGATGCTTGGAATTTAGAGTGGTAGAAAGTGGCCTTAGCAGCAGAAACAGATGAAGAAAATGTAGAGAGGAGGGAGTGAAAAGATGCCAGGTCGGCAGGGAGTTTAGTTTTCTTCCATTTCCGCTCCGCTGCCCGGAGCTCTGTTCTGTGAGCTCGCAATGAGTCATCAAGCCACGGAGCTGGAGGGGAGGACCGAGCCGGCCGGGAGGATAGGGGACACAGAGAGTCAAAGGATGCAGAAAGGGAGGAGAGGAGGGTTGAGGAGGCAGAATCAGGAGATTGGAGGGAGAAGGATTGAGCAGAGGGAAGAGATGATAGGATGGAAGAGGAGAGAGTAGTGGGAGAGAGAGAGCGAAGGTTGCGGCGGCGCATTACCATCTGTGTAGGGGCAGAGTGAGTAGTGTTGGAGGAGAGCGAGAGAGAAAAGGATACAAAGTAGTGGTCGGAGACATGGAGGGGAGTTGCAGTGAGATTAGTAGAAGAGCAGCATCTAGTAAAGATGAGGTCAAGCGTATTGCCTGCCTTGTGAGTAGGGGGGGACGGTGAGAGGGTGAGGTCAAAAGAGGAGAGGAGTGGAAAGAAGGAGGCAGAGAGAAATGAGTCAAATGTAGACGTAGGGAGGTTGAAATCCCCCAAAACTGTGAGGGGTGAGCCATCCTCAGGAAAGGAACTTATCAAGGCATCAAGCTCATTGATGAATTCTCCAAGGGAACCTGGAGGGCGATAGATGACAAGGATATTAAGCTTAAATGGGCTAGTGACTGTGACAGCATGGAATTCAAATGAGGAGATAGACAGATGGGTTAGGGGAAAAATTGAGAATGTCCACTTGGGAGAGATGAGGATTCCTGTGCCACCACCCCTCTGACCAGATGCTCTCGGGGTATGCGAGAACACATGGTCAGACGAGGAGAGAGCAGTAGGAGTAGCAGTGTTTTCAGTGGTAATCCATGTTTCCGTCAGCGCCAGGAAGTCGAGGGACTGGAAGGTAGCATAGGCTGGGATGAAGTCAGCCTTGTTGGCAGCAGAACGGCAGTTCCAGAGGCTGCCTGAGACCTGGAACTCCAGGTGTGTGGTGCGTGCAGGGACCACCAGGTTAGAGAGGCAGCAGCCACGCGGTGTGAGGCGTTTGTGTAGCCTGTGCGGAGAGGAGAGAACAGGGATAGGCAGAGGCATAGTTGACAGGCTGCAGCAGATGGCTACAATAATGCAGAGGAGATCGGAATAAAATGAACTAAACATCTGGGAAAGGAGAGAGCCACAACTCCCAAAAATAACTCTCCCAACTTCCACCTCAGAAACTATAATTGTTGTAAACTACAGCGGTTCAATGTTTTCTAGGAATAGACTAACCTAGTTTATTCAGCTAGCTAACTAGGTGCAGTATTATTCCGTGAAAAACGTCCGGGCACCTCGTCATAACACACGGCACGAACACACAGAGAGAGCCAAACTAACGTTAGCTAGTCACCCATGTCCCGAATTCCTTGAGCGACTCGGGCTATCAATATGAAGAAAAAAACAAAACACAAGTGTAGGTTATGACTTACCCCTAGCAGCTACTATTAGCTAGCCAAGTGCAAAGCTAGCCACTGAATTGACTCAGCCAGTTCGCGTCTGTTCACTCGGTCGTTCCAGCTATTGTTTACAAGTAGCTATCCAGGTTGCAACAAGCTTGCTAATTTTCAAGCACAGTAGCCACTTGCTACCTAACGTTAACGGTTCAGACAATGAGGTTAGAAAACAGCTGAATGGTAGGCAATTATTGTATGCGATTATTGTAGGCAGCCAGCTGGCGTAATTACAGGCACTCTCAGGCGTGAAACAACTATACCGTTGCTGATAGCTAGTTAGTTAGCTAGCTAGAATAGTTAGTAAACTAGCTAGCCATTGCTTTCAGACAAAGAAGAACATCTCCTTTCACGGCACGAATACACAGAGAGAGCCAAACTAACGTTAACTAGTCACCCATGTCCCGAATTCCTTGAGCGACTCGGGCTATCAATATGTAAAAAAAACAAAACACAAGTGTAGGTTATGACTTACTCCTAGCAGCTAGTGTTAGCTAGCCAAGTGCAAAGCTAGCCACTGAATTGACTCAGCCAGTTCGCGTCTGTTCGCTCGGTCGTTCCAGCTATTGTTTACAAGTAGCTATCCAGGTTGCAACAAGCTTGCTAATTTTCAAGCGCAGTAGCCACTTGCTACCTAACGTTAACGGTTCAGACAATGAGGTTAGAAAACAGCTGAATGGTAGGCAATTATTGTATGTAATTATTGTAGGCAGCCAGCTGGCGTAATTATAGGCACTCTCAGGCGTGAAACAACTATACCGTTGCTAATAGCTACTCGCCAGCTAGTCCAGGTGGTGAGTTAGCTAGCTAGCTAGCTTCGTGCTACACCCGGCACCGCCGAATACAATACTTAACCTACAATAATTACATACAATAACTACCTACAACAACCCACGATACCTACCTACAATACCTAACTACAATCAAAATACATAGTTTTAAGCCTTACTCGACAAAGCCAAGCTATGTATAAAGCCAAGCTTACCCGACGACCTCCTCCTCCTCCTCCTCCTCCTCCTTTTATTGCCATCTATCTGTTCTGTTAGACTTTCTATTTCCTTTGTTAGTATAAACTCTTTTGACCTAAATTACTTTTGTTTTCGAGATGAGTACTGAATTGCATGGCCTCTAAAGGCACATTTAAAGGTGTCCCATACAATAAGGGGATTTGCTGTACCTATGTTATGTTGGAAAAAGTCTGTTATAAATTCCTTTGTTCTAATTATAAATAAATTATCATCCAATAGGCTTTGATAAAATTTCCAATATCCTCGCCCACGTGGAAATTCAGTAAGAGTAATGTATATGCCTATTATATGATGGTCCGACTGCATTCTGTCCCCTATCAACACCTTTTTTACTTTTGGTGCCAACGAGAATGAGATAAGAAAGAAGTCAAGACGACTAGCTTGATTCAGTCTCCGCCATGTATATCTCACTAGATCAGTATATTTAAGCCTCCATATATCTACTAGTTCTAATGTATCCATGACATTCACAATTTCCTTAAGAGCATGTGGGTGATTGTCTGTGGTGTGATTTCCTTTACGGTCCATTGAGCTATTTAAAACAGTATTATAATCCCCCACCATAATAATATTGTCTTGAATTGCTTGCTGGGTTGATAATTTATTATATTGTCAAAGAATTGTGGATCATCATTATTTGGTCCGTAAAGGTTAATGAGCCATATCTGTTTATGGTCCAATAACATATTTAAAATAATCCATCTACCTTGCGTATCTATTTGGACAATTTGCACATTCGGATCGAAATTACTATTAATTAATATCATCACCCCTTTTGAATTTCTTTGCCCATGGGAGAAGTATATTCCCCCCCACCCCCCCCACCCCCCCCATTCTTTTTTCCACGCAACTTCATCTCGAATTGTTGAATGAGTTTCCTGTATACAATAGATATTATATTCCTTCTCTTTGAGCCATGTAAATATTGTTCTTCTTTTGTTATTATCAGCTAAGTTTCAACACTTTGTTAAATATGTTCACTCAATTAATGGTGGGTATGAAGACCAAAACATTCAACGTGGTGAGAGGATACCTCTTCCACTGTTTCACCAACCAAAGAAGGTATTACGGTTACCATTTCACACCATACTTGGACTATCACAGAGAAGTGGTAAGTGTGTTCATATAATCTGGTAAGTGGTAATATGTTAGGAATGATGATTGAATAATGTCCTGGACGTAAATTTGGCCAAAGCATCAGGGTTTCAAAGGTGGGTCAAGACACATCATGAAAACCAACCTCTTCTGTTCCTGGGACAGCACCAATGCATCACACTATTGTAACTATTGTTCAACTGTGCAACTTTTGAAAATAAGGTTGCATGATGATACAAAAGGGTTAATCTTATAAGCATTTGTAAGTGCATTAATAAATGGGTAATAACTGGAGGTAAATACAATGCATTCGGAAAGTATTCAGACCACATTTTGTACGTTACAGCCTTATCCTAAAATGGAATAAATGAAATATGTTCCTTATCAATCTACACACAATACCCCATAATGACAAAGCGAAAACAGGTTTTTAGACATTTTAGCAAATTTATAAAATATCAACAACAGAAATACCTTATTTATATAAGTATTCAGACCCTTTGCTATGACACTCGAAATTGAGCTCAGGCGCATCCTGTTTCCATTAATCATCCTTGAGATGTTATTACAACTTGATTGGAGTCCACCTGTGGCAATTTCAATTGATTGGACATGATTTGGAAAGGCACACACCTGTCTATATAAGGTCCCACAGTTGACAGCGCATGTCAGAGCAAAAACCAAGCCATGAGGTTGAAGGAATTGTCCATAGAGCTCTGAGACAGGATTGAAGCACAGATCTGGGGAACGGTACCAAAACATTTCTGCAGCATTGAAGGTCCCCAAAAACACAGTGGCCTCTAATCAGTCCTTTATGGTAGAGTGGCCAGACGGAAGCCACTCCTCAGTAAAAGGCACATGACATCCCGCTTGGAGTTTGCCAAAAGGCACCTAAAGGACTCTCAGACCACGAGAAACAAGATTCTCTGGTCTGATGAAATCAAGATTGAACTCTTTGGCCTGAATGCCAAGCATCACGTCTGGAGGAAACCTGGCACCATCCCTATGGTGAAGCATGGTGGTGGCAGCATCATGCTGTGGGGATGTTTTTCAACAGCAGGAACTGGGAGACTAGTCAGGATTGAGGGACAGATGAACAGAGCAAAGTATCCTTGATGAAAACCTGCTCCAGAACGCTCAGGACCTCAGACTGGGGCAAAGGTTCACCTTCCAACAGGACAACGACCTTAACCACACAGTCAAGACAATGTAGGAGTGGCTTCAGGACAAGTCTCTGAATGTCCTTGAGTGGCCCAGCCAGAGCCCGGACTTGAGCCCGATCTAACATCTCTGGAGAGACCTGAAAATAGCTGTGCAGTGACGCTCCCCATTCAACCTGACAGAGCTTGAGAGGATCTGCAGAGAATAATGGGTTGTGCCAATCTTGTAGCGTCATACCCAAGAAGACTCAAGGCTGTAATCGCTGCCAAAGGCGCCAAAGATGCTTCAACAAAATACTGAGTAAAGGGTCTGAATACATATGTAAATGTGATATTTCTGTGTCAAAAAATTTTTTTGCAAAGATTTCTAAAAACCTGTTTTTGCTTTGACATTATAGAGTATTGTGTGTAGATTGATGAGGGAAAAAAAGTAATCAATTTTAGAATAAGGCTGTAACGTAACAAAATGTGGAAAAAGTCAAGGGGTCTGAATACTTTCCGAATGCACTGTATTGGCTCACTTATTGGCAAACACTGACCAGTTATTGCGCTATTTTGATCAATGCGATATAACCATTTATTAATGGTTTATAATGCATTTACAATTAAATAGGCCTAATCATTAATAATGTAATTATAACCCCTTCATATACCTTTTACAAATTGAACCTTATTGTAAAGTGTTACCCCTAAAACAGTATAGAGGTAAGATAGATATTGATTTTGAGACATGACATGTAGTATTTTCATATTTTAGTATACACTTTTCATATTAATCCGAAATTCCTGTTATTTTTCGAAGATTTCTCACAAAAACAAGCGTGTCTCTGTGAAATGTCAACAGTGCTCAGCTGAGTGCTTATTATGTATTAGGTTACAAAATCCATATTTTTTTTATATAACGTTAATGATACGTTAGAGAAAGACCCCACTGAACAATTCAGAACACAAAGAATCATATTTGTCTTGGTTAAATGTATTTTCCAGTGGCGTGTATTCATGATTGCCAAGGGAAGCCAGGCTTCCCCCAAAAAATGACCAATAATTTTTTTCAATAATTTATCTTTCGTCTCTCTGTGTTTCATAACACTTCAATTCGCAAGAGGCTGAATGTATCTCATCGGAGAAAGCATCCGAGCAAGCGAAACAGCGCCCCTCTGTCTCAGTATGCGTAGGCCATCTATCTGATGCTGTCTGGTCAAAAAGATTATGACATTATTGCTACCCGTTGCATTGAATGCAAGCATTTGGCTTCCCTTAATAAAAAAATAATTGCCAATCAGCGTTGAACTAAACTGAGTGAGCTCAACTGTGAATGGCCCTGGTGCACCAAAAGAAGGAAGCCAAACTGTCAAGGGAAGACAGTTTGGATTTGGCTTCACACCAATCACAAGACAAACTTAATTTACAGAAAAAACTTGAATTGTTGCATCTCGTTATGTCGTTGTCCTGGTGGATAGCTCGCTAGCTAAAATCGTCCCTTTCCTAAATTAGCCATGGATGGAGATAGAGATTCGGACTTGTGGTTTTACTTAATTCTCCGTACTGGCCAATGATATAACGGCGATTCTGATCTAACCATAAATTCATACATTGTGCCCCTGGCCTAAGTTCAATATGTACAGTTGAAGTCGGAAGTTTACATACACTTAGGTTGGAGTCATTAAAACTTGTTTTTCAACCACTCCACAAATTTCTTGTTAACAAACTATAGTTTTGGCAAGTCGGTTGGGACATCAACTTTGTGCATGACACAAGTAATTTTTTCCAACAATTGTTTACAGACAGATTATTTCACTTACAATTCACTGTCTCGCAATTCCAGTGGGTCAGAAGTTTACATACACTAAGTTGATTGTGCCTTTAAACAGCTTGAAAATTTCCAGAAAATGATGTCATGGCTTTAGAAGCTTCTGATAGGTGCCTCTTTGCTTGACATCATGGGAAAATCAAAAGAAATCAGCCAAGACCTCAGAAAAATTTTTGTAGACCTCCACAAGTCTGGTTCATCTTTGGGAGCAATTTCCAAACGCCTGAAGGTACCACGTTCATCTGTACAAACAATAGTACGCAAGTATAAACATCATGGGACCATGCAGCTGTCATACTGCTCAGGAAGGAGAAGCGTTCTGTCTCCTAGAGATTAATGTAAAACCGCCATAAATGCTCCAAAACCACCATAAAAAAGCCAGACTACGGTTTGCAACTGCACATGGGGACAAAGATCGTACTTTTTGGAGAAATGTCCTCTGGTCTGATGAAACAAAAATAGAACTGTTTGGCCATAATGACCATCGTTATGTTTGGAGGAAAAAGTTGGCGGCTTGCAAGCCGAAGAACACCATCCCAACCGTGAAGCACGGGGGTGGCAGCATCATGCTGTGGGGGTGCTTTGCTGCAGGAGGGATTGGTGGTGCACTTCACAAAGTAGATGGCATCATGTGGAAGGAAAATTATGTGGATATATTGAAGCAACATCTCAAGACATCAGTCAGGAAAGTAAAGCTTGGTCGCAAATGGGTATTCCAAATGGACAATGACCCCAAGCATACTTCCAAAGTTGTGGCAAAATGGCTTAAGGACAACAAAGTCAAGGTATTGGAGTGGCCATCACAAAGCCCTGACCTCAATTCTATAGAAAATGTGTGGGCAGAACTGAAAAAGCATGTGCGAGCAAGGAGGCCTACCAACCTGACTCAGTTACACAAGCTCTGTCAGGAGGAATGGGCCAAAATTCACCCAACTTATTGTGGGAAGCTTGTGGAAGGCTACCTGAAACGTTTGACCTAAGTTAAACAATTTAAAGGCAATGCTACCAAATACTAATTGATTGTATGTAAACTTCTGACCCACTGGGAATGTGATGAAAGAAATAACAGCTGAAACAAATCATTCTCTCTACCAATATTCTGACATTTCACATTCTTAAAATAAAGTGTTGATCCTAACTGACCTAAAACAGGGAATTTTTACTAGGATTAAATGTCAGGAATTGTGAAAAACTGAGTTTAAATGTTTTTGGCTAAGGTGTATGTAAACCTTCGACTTTAACTGTAGATGTAGTAAGCTAATGTTAACTAGCTGGCCTGGCGCATTGTTTCCCATGAAAGGAAGTTAGGCTAGCAAGCAAACACTTTAGCCAGGTAGATTAGGACAATAAAAACTAAAAGCGTGTACTCTATGACAGAGTCATGAAAGAGAGGAGGATGGCATTGGATTTTCTGGATGAGTCAACATGTTTTTTCTACTTGCACACACACACACACACACACACACACACACACACACACACACACACACACACACACACACACACACACACACACACACACACACACACACACACAGAGAAATCAGTACCCATGGACAGCCATATCATATTTAGCTTACGTTGATTGGACTAAATCGTTTTTGGTATCTTAGTTGTCACTGTATTAGACTAAGCATACAGTGAGGGAAAAAAGTATTTGATCCACTGCTGATTTTGTACGTTTGCCCACTGACAAAGAAATGATCAGTCTATAATTTTAATGGTAGGTTTATTTGAACAGTGAGAGACAGAATAACAACAAAAAAATCCAGAAAAACGCATGTCAAAAATGTTAGAAATTGATTTGCATTTTAATGAGGGAAATAAGTATTTGACCCCTCTGCAAAACATGACTTAGTACTTGGTGGCAAAACCCTTGTTGGCAATCACAGAGGTCAGACATTTCTTGTAGTTGGCCACCAGGTTTGCACACATCTCAGGAGGGATTTATCCCACTCTTCTTTGCAGATCTTCTCCATGTCATTAAGGTTTCGAGGCTGACGTTAGGCAACTCGAACCTTCAGCTCCCTCCACAGGTTTTCTACGGGATTAAGGTCTGGAGACTGGCTAGGCCACTCCAGGACCTTAATGTGCTTCTTCTTGAGCCACTCCTTTGTTGCCTTGGCCGTGTGTTTTGGGTCATTGTCTTGCTGGAATACCCATCCACGACCCATTTTCAATGCCTGGCTGAGGGAAGGAGGTTCTCACCCAAGATTTGACGGTACATGGCCCCGTCCATCGTCCCTTTGATGCAGTGAAGTTGTCCTGTCCCCTTAGCAGAAAAACACCCCCAAAGCATAATGTTTCCATCTCCATGTTCGATGGTGGGGATGGTGTTCTTGGGGTCATAGGCAGCAATCCTCCTCACCCAGTTCTCCTCTGAATCATTCAGATGTTCATTGATAAACTTCAGACGGGCTTTTATATGTGCTTTCTTGAGCAGGGGGACCTTGCGGGCGCTGCAGGATTTCAGTCCTTCACGACGTAGTGTGTTACCAATTGTTTTCTTGGTGACTATGGTCCCAGCTGCCTTGAGATCATTGACAAGATCCTCCCGTGTAGTTCTGGGCTGATTCCACACCGTTCTCATGATCATTGCAACTCCACGAGGTGAGATCTTACATGGAGCCCCAGGCCGAGGGAGATTGACAGTTATTTTGTGTTTCTTCCATTTGCGAATAATCAAACCAACTGTTGTCACCTTCTCACCAAGCTGCTTGGCGATGGTCTTGTAGCCCATTCCAGCCTTGTGTAGGTCTACAATCTTGTCCCTGACATCCTTGGAGAGCTCTTTGGTCTTGGCCATGGTGGAGAGTTTGGAATCTAATTGATTGATTGCTTCTGTGGACAGGTGTCTTTTATACAGGTAACAAACTGAGATTAGGAGCACTCCCTTTAAGAGTGTGCTCCTAATCTCAGCTCGTTACCTGTATAAAAGACACCTGGGAGCCAGAAATCTTTCTGATTGAGAGGGGGTCAAATACTTATTTCCCTCATTAAAATGCAAATCAATTTATAACATTTTTGACATGCGTTTTCCTGGATTTTTTTTTTGTTATTCTGTCTCTCACTGTTCAAATAAACCTACCATTAAAATTATAGACTGATCATTTCTTTGTTAGTGGGCAAACGTACAAAATCAGCAGGGGATCAAATACTTTTTTACCTCACTGTAGGTGATTTGATGATCTTGAAATATTGAAGTTGAAATGGCGCTGCAATAGTGGAGGCAGCTCCTGTTTTCTTTTTTTCTTGCGGTAATTCTCTGTGGTCCTAAATCAATAGTTGTTTACAGTGCTGTAAAGTACTTAAGTGAAAATACTTTAGTCTTCTTTTGGGGTACCTGTACTTTACATTACTATTTATATTTTTGACAACTTTTATTTTTACTTCACTACATTCCTAAAGAAAAATAATGTACTTTATACTCCATACATTTTTTGTGACACCCAAAAGTACTACTACTACTACTTATATTTTGAATGCTTAGCAGGACAGGAAAATAGTCAAATTCACACACTTATCAAGGGAACATCCCTGGTCATCCCTACAGCCTCTGATCTGGAGTACACACTAAACATAAATGCTTCGTTTGTGAATTATGTCTGAGTGTTGGAGTGTGCCCCTGGCTATCTGTAAATTAAAAAAACAAGAAAATTGTTCTGTCTAGTTTGCTTAATATAAGCAATTTGAAATTATTTATACATTTACTTAAAACCAAATACCTTTAGAATTTTACACAAGCAGTATTTTACTAGGTGACTTTCACTTTTATTTGAGTAATTTTCTATAAAGGAATCTTTTACTTTTTCCACCACTTGTTGTTTAGTAGTCTGAAAATGTCAGAAACTTGTTTGACCATGCTGTAGTAGGTCATGTAACTGTTTGTTTGTGGACTTCACCGGAGAGATGTTGCTCTCCGGTTTTGTGATGAAACAAAGGTGTTGTTGAATCTATTCTGCCACTGTGTCGTCTTATTGTCTCGGCCTTAGGCTTATATACCATGGTGGCATGGGATATGAACTAACAGGTTATAGAGTAAACAACGCAATTATCACAACACATACAGCAGGTTGTAATATGAGTTTTTTTCCTGGCTTGGCTTCCCCAGTGATTATACCCACGCACCACTACTGTTTATAACATAAAGAAGTGACATTTCATTACCAAAGCCGGGCAGAGTGGGTGGACACCCTAGTTATTGTAATAAACCTAAGGCCAGGATTCAATCCAATGTGTGTTATAGAGCAGTCCACTGGACAGCCGACAATGCTTAAAAGGATGTTGGCTCAAGCGAAAATGACCTTCAGAAAGCACAATGTTGATTGAATCCCAGCCTAAGGTTTATTACAACGTCATTTTCAGACCAAAGAAAACAAGGGAATTTCACTGCATATTTATTTCAAAACATGATAGAGTATATACATTTGCAAATCATGTTGAGGAAAAAAAAGAACATAAATCAGCAGAAATATACATCAAACAGTGATAAGCAGCATAATAATCATCATACTATTCACCTGCTTAACATTCAAAATGTATAGTGTTGTAAAACATAGCTAAATCAATAAAATGTGATTATAGAGAATGTATAAAGAACGTTCATGGCTTAATTCAATTAAATTAATTATAAATGCCTCTCACTGTATGTATAATAATATTTTCAGGATAAAATCCTCATTCAACTATTTTTAATAGTTACGTTTTACTCTAACCAAAAATATAATAATTGCAGTATGAGAACTAGGAAGGATCTCTTAGATTTCAAAGGTATGTTTCTTCCTAATAAGGAAAGGCAGATTATGTAAAAACAGCAGCTCAAAATAAAATCCATAAATCGTCAGATTAATGTCTCAGTACGTCTGACAAATAGATACCGTTTTACTCAATTCAGTAGTGTTTATTTTTCTCCAAAGGAATACATATCTAAAGACAGTAGCTTGTGAGAGATACACACATCACACATCAGGATAAACTTAAATACTAGCACTAGGCTGGATTCTCCAAAGGGACAAAGACAGATCTTCAAATTCATGTCACGCACACCTGCAGGTGCACACACATGCACCCACACACTGATGTGTATAGATATCTCTTTTAGACGATTACTGTAGTGACATCCGTCTGCATATTTTTTGCGTTCCAGATATTCAATTAGGCATACACCTCACTACATTGGGGAACTGTGTGTGCGTGTGCCCAGAGTGTGTGTGTGCACGCGCAGACAGCGCGCGTGTGTGTGTGTGTATATGTCAGATCAGTTCAGTGTGTGTCAGTTCATCATCTCCAAGCTGCAGCTCCTGCTATTGTGTGTGATGAGTTTAAATGCTATAACAATGTTGGGAGCACCTCTGCCACGTGCCTGGTGTCTCCCACACTTTAGGTAGAGGAGACTGGAGAGCTTACTATAGTTAGGTACTGTCATGTAAAAACACTGTAAATTTCATTAAACAACACTATGACAGTTCTACACACTGTTCCTCATAGTTTACCTTTTTTATTATTACCTATTTTGTGTGTGTATGTGCGTGTGTTTCTTGGTAGTAGGCTAAGGGTTAGTTGTTAGTTAGTCTGACTTGGCCTACAGCACCACTGGAGTGGGAGTTTAAGGGTTAACAGCACACGTAAATACTCTAATCACTTCAATACATTTTCTGATCAATAGATTTAGGTAAAAAACATCCACCTGATAGGAAAGTGCCATTCTGCTTGTTCGTGTGTGTGTGTTGATCTTACCCATGTGACAGCTAGTGACGTTTTGACCATCCCTCATACATTCTCCTTCATTCATCTGCAGATAGACATTTCTTAATTAATGTCACTGCTCTAGTGTGACACAATAACCTTTTCAGTGCCATTCAGTAAAATGACATATTGGCTACGTCCCAATATCAACACATACCACAATGCATCCCACTCTGAATGCAATCCCCAATACATTGCTTCATTCTAGGTAGTATGCTCGAGTGGGTATTGGAACAGAGCCTAGGTATGGGTAAACCAAATGTTTGTGACGTCATATGGCAGACGTCATAACTGACTGTTTTTCACAACATGTTGTCAACATTAGAATAACTAGACAGAGCTTGTTTCTCTCTGGTTCCACAGTAGGCCTATTTACTTAACACACCTTCAATGTGCAAGGAAAAACACAAGAGAATAATGAAAAGAGAGAGATATTATAAATATAAAATAAACAACATCTTCACGTCACACAAAGCATTCTGGCTACCGAGGGGAATTACTAGAGGGGCGGGGCCTAATAGTCCAGGTTAGGAAGAGTGTCTCTCATTGGTTTGTGGTTCAGTTGCGGTTAACTTTTGGACTCTTTTGTGGATTAGTCCCTAGGTTACTGTAGTTAGTTCCTCTGTTTCTACCTAAATAACAGTATCTGCCCTCTTGTGGCAGGACCTCCAGACCTCTAGAACCCCTCTACCTTGGACAATGCTTGCTTGTCCCCCTCCCCCTTATCCCTCTCTGCCTTGCACCTCTTCTCCTCTTGCACCACTGTCCCTTGTCCCCTTTCCCTTATTCCCATCTCCTCTTGCACCCCTAGCCCTGGCCTGCACCCCTCCCCTCTCGAACCCTTATCCCCCTCACCCTTTTTACCTCTCTCCCTTGTACCCTTCTCCTCTAGCACCTCTTGTTCCCTTATCATCTTGTCCCTCTTCCCCCTCCATTCAGCCTGGTGGTCTGACTTTAGTTACAGTAGTTTGTTAGTTCCCCTGTAGTCCTTAGTCATGTCTGCTCTCTGTCCAATCATCCCCTGGCTGGATTAGTCCACTGGAGTCTTCTGTACGACCTCCTCCACTGTAAGGGTCCATCCATTCCTCCCATGTTTAGGCTAGTTCATGCCCAGCCTTGTGATCCTCTGCTGGGGCTCCAGTTCATCCATTCCTCCCTCCCCTGGTTAGGTGAACTCAGCGTCCAGCTCCTCAGTGCTGCGGCCCAGGGTTGCGCTGGTCCTTGTGGTGGTCTCTGTGGTGGTCTGCGTGGTGGTCCTACTTGAGGTGGAGTGGACTTTGCCGATCTCCTCCAGGGCGCTGGCCAGAGAGTCCAGGTCCCCTGTGTCCTGGTGCTGGGCCTCCCATAGGCTGAGGATCACCGCCGATGGGCTCTCCTGACGCGCAAAGTAACACAGGTTCCTAGAGAGAGGGGTGAGGGAAGTGGGGGGGGGGGAGCCAGAGAGGGAGAGATAGGGACAGAGAGGACACTGTTCATATAGAATACTGGGGCTTGATGAGTAGTTGACCAGATGATTCAGATATGCTTGTACTGGAATAGATCCAACAAGAGGTACTGGCTGCGGTTACTCGGGAAGAGGTTTGGGAGACACTGGACAAAAAGTATGAGGGAGAAATGAGTGGATGATGAAAAGGAAGAAGGAAACAAATACATGTATATTGCATCGCTTAACTCATTATGCTGAATATCAAAGTCAAAATCCTGAATATCAAATTCAGCATCAACTTCCTACTCCCTCACTGCTATCCCACCACCTCAGCTGTTCACCAGAGGGCACTGTTTCATCACAGTATACCTCTCCCTCTCCCTCTCCCTCTCCCTCTCCCTCTCCCTCTCTCTCTCTCTCTCCCTCTCTCTCTCCCTCTCTCTCTCCCTCTCCCTCTCTCTCTCCCTCTCTCTCTCCCTCTCCCTCTCTCCCTCTCTCCCTCTCTCTCTCCCTCTCTCTCTCCCTCTCTCTCTCCCTCTCTCCCCTTCTCCTCTCAGGCGTGGTGATGATGCTCCCACACACCCAGAGATTTAATAGCAAAAATCTGCTTAACAAGGTAGAGACATTCTCATTACATGCTGCTGGCGGCTTCCACTGGGTAGAAAATGATTCCCAAATCCTTCTCCCATTCCCGAAATACCTCATGTTGTTTACTGGCACAGTTTTCTGGTTTATGTCACGCAGCTTATGTCACCCTTTTACTCAGTAAACTCCCCCCTCCCCTTTCCCCACTCCTAAAAGATAGATGGAAGATCAGAGAGAGGGAGGGGGAGGGGAGGGGGGGGGTGGGGGGGGGGGGTGCGGGACAGAGAGATAAAGTGATGGTGGAAAGGGTTGGCTATGTGGAAACAAGACAACAGGACTGTGTTTACACAGGCAGCCCAATGGTCAAAAGATCTGATCGGATTGGTGAAAATACCAGTTAGTGACAAAAATATCAGAATAGGGCTGCCTGGTAAACGCAGCCAAGATGGCTGAAACATAGCCCTCTATTATTGACTGTTTCTTCTTCTGCTGAGGGAATAGAGATCACCCATTATCAAACTGCTAAAATCCCCAACATCCTAAGCATATAGCGCTCTGGCAGCTATCCCAGAAATACTTCTACAGGAGGGAGGGATGGAGGGAATGAAGGAGGGAGAGAGGGACGTATGTGGAGAGGACAGTTAATGAGGACAGCAGGTAACACTTTATTTGGATAGTCCATCTGAAGATGCTCTAGAGACTATCTACAGACTATCAGTAACATTTCACCTAACTATCTACTAACCCTAACCGTATCACTAACCTTAACCCTTATCCTAACCCTAAACTTAACCCTTACCCTTACCCTTAACCTAACCCTCACCTTAACCCTTGCCCTAACCCTTATTCTAAACCTAAACCTAACTGTAACCTTAGCAAGCAGTTGCTTATCAACAGATAAGCAACTAAAGTGTAACCGGACACATTGTTTCCTCATAATATTATCATATTATACTCGTTCTCTCATTTTCTCTCTTACAGCTCCAGCCTGAGCAACCAGTGGCCTGAGACCTTCCTGCAGTTGACCCAAATACACAATCTCCTCCAGCTATTGTGTGTGTGTGTCTCTCAGTGTGTGTATGTGTGTGTGCGTGTGTGTACAGATATATAATGAGATCAGCCGTGTGTGTCTGTGGCCTGGTCTCTGGTAGGGCTGCTTGGTGATAGCAGATAAGGATTGGCATAAATGCGGAAGACACATTTGAATGCATTCAGTTGTACAACTGACTAGGTATCCCCCTTTCCCTTCCCAACAGTGGTGAAGATTCAGATTAAAAAGCCAACCAGTATGCAAATGAACTGGGCACAGCCATGGGGACAATTGATAGACAGAGTTGAATCAGTCAAGGTTGATAATTTCTGTAATTTGGTCATTTCATAATGAGTCATTTGCAATCATATTGACCAAGCCAATAGAGCAAACAAAGTTAAGACACATTTCTGTAGCGTGCAGTATCATTATTAATCAATACAACTTCTAGACTACCTAAATTAAATTGACTTAAATGGGTGGTACTCAAAATGCTAGTCAAATTTAAACATGGTGAACATTGCATGGGCCAGTATAACAGTTGTACTAGAAATTAAGGACGGGACCCAGGGTTTCTTTGTGTATAGTACCAGAAAGAGTTTATGTGTGTGAATGTGTGTGTGTGTGTGCATATGTATGGATGTGTTTAACTATTCTTGTGGGGACCAGAAGTCCCCACAAGAATAGTAAACAAACCTAAATTTGACCAACTGGGGACATTTTGTTAGTCCCCACAATGTAAAATGCTATTTCTAGGGGGTTTAGGGTTAGAATTAGTGTTAGGGTTAGAATTACGTTAAGGGTTAGGGTTAGGAGCTAGGGTTAGTTTTAGGGTTTGGAGCTAGGGTTAGGTTTAGGGTTAGGTTTTTGGGTTAGGTTTAGGGTAAGAGTACGGGTTAGGGTTAGGTTTAGGGTTAGGGGTTAGGGAAAATAGGATTTTGAATGGGACTGAATTGTGTGTCCCCACAAGGTGTGTGCGTGTGTGTGTCTTTGAGTGATTGTGTGTGTGTGTGTGTGTGTGTGTGTGTGTGTGTGTGTGTGTGCGCAAGTGCATGCAAATGGTATCTCACCTGTCTATGCAGAGTTTCTGTGCAAGCAGCTGCCAGTCCTTGCCCTTGGCGTTGGCTGTGTCGAAGGTGGCACAGATCCTCTGGCGGATGGACAGTGGGATCTTGAAGGCGCTGGACCCCATCTGTGATGTGATGGTACAGTCCGACTGAGTGAAGAAGGGGACTACCTCCTTTTCACTCTGGAGGAAGAAACCATTACAGGATTTAAAAAAGAGGGGTGTCAGGGTGGTAAAATATTTTCACTCACAGTTAAATAGATAATTTCAAGTCTTATAATTCACAATTCAATGCATTTCTACAGATAACAGCGGATTATACGTCTTCAAAGAGTTAAACCGATGCAATCTACAAGTCAAGAGCCCCTGAGAGCTTCATTAAGAAAAGCTCTTCAGTCAAATCCGGAGACATTCACTCTAATGAGAGAGCCAATTAGTATAACAGCATCACCTCCATTTGGGGTTTACACACACACTAGCATTAATTTATACACACACATGGACATATACACACTTATGAAGACGGACACTCACAAACACAGGGCCACATGTGCGCGTCCACACACACACACACATACACACACACACACACTTCCTCCCACACACACTCCTCCCCTTACCTCGACCACGGAGGTGTAGACCTGGAGGATCTGCTCCTGACCTTTGACCTGGCGCACACTGATCTTACAGGACAGCTGGGAGGAGGCGGGGCTGTAGCGCTCCAATGAGAAGGCACACTGCAGGGGGTGCTGGTTACTAGCCCACACCTGAGAGAACGAGAACTCCTGGAGGAAGAGAGAGACGGAGAGAGAGAGGAAGGGAGGGGGGAGGGAGGTAGAGAGAGTGAGAGAGAGAGAAAGAGAGGGGAGAGAGAGAGAGAGAGAGAGCGAGATCAATATATTAAATAAACTATAGTAGGGCTGACTCCATTTAGTCGACTGGTCGATTGTTTGGTCGATAGGCTGGTCGAGCAGTGGTGCCATATATATATATATAAAAAATGTATGGTCCAAGAGACACCTGTCTGATTCATGCCTGTCTCAGTGGACTAATCCATTGCAGAAGCCACACCAGCATCACCAGTAGCACATTTACCGTTAATTCCCATAATTTCTAATCTACAATGTTTGTTTGGTTAAAGTAATTTCTGTTAATGCATTCAATATATTATTATTACAGTCTTACCGTTGTCATTGTAGGAGTGGACACATTGTTTGCAGAGCGCACAACCAGAATATTTCATACAATGTTGCAAGTTTGCTAGCACGATCGGGCTGGACCAAGTTAATAGTTGATACAATGTATGTTTCAAGTTCCTTGCAGACAGGCCATGCGTAGCCAATGTGATTTATAGGATATTTATTTTTATCAGGATATTTTCTACCTGCATCCTTTTAGATTTGTATCATTTTCATTTAGATAGAATGTTGATTAACCACATGACATTGATTTTGAGATATGAAGACTTCATTATAAATTAAATGAAATTGTTACATGAAAATGTGCATATGAAAATCATAAGTAGATCAGTAGAAATGGTATGATAACTTGGCACTCCAAATGGAAAAGGTTGCCGACCATTGTTGTAGCCTATTACCGGCATCGATTAGGAGCATAATGGCAGAATCTGCGAAGACCAGCAACAGCGGGCAGTGGGAGGAGGTGGCTCGGGAACAGGTTTTTTTCTTCTGGTTAGGCTATATTGATCTCTGGCTCCCTCTTTAGTAATTTGTGTGTCTTCATTTTTAATCGCAGTGCTTAAAGCATCAGAAAAGCTCAGTAGCCTATATATAGTTGATTTTATTCAAACATAGGGTGTGTCTATATATAGAAAAATACACGTTTATAAATGTCTACCAATCGATTGGTCGAAAGAACAGACGACTCTCGGTTGACCAAGATTTTTTTTAGTCAGGGACAGCCCTAAACTATATACCTAATCTAGCACTGGTCCCGTATTCACAAAGAGTCTCAGAGTACTGATATAGAATCAATTTGGCCTTTTAGATCCTAATAAATAAAATTACATGAACGGGGGGGGACCTGATCCTACATCAGCATTTCTACTCTGAGGCACATTTTGAATACAGGCCCTGGATGACAACATTTGCTAAACACAATGCCTCAATGCAAGCTAATTGTATTGCCCTCTTTCCTATATTTCACCTTTTAACTACTAGTTAAAGGTCCAAAAATAGCTTCTTAGCAAAGAGTGATTTCTTAAGCAAGAATTTTGCTAGGACTGTCTAGGAGTGGTCTGAGTGGGGATGGGAAAACTGAAAACTAGCTGTTATTGGCAGAGAGGTTTGGACCTCTCTTTCTTATTGGTCTTTCTTATTGGACTGCCTGTCACCAGGCAGGCCAAAACTTTATCCCACCAAAACAGTCTGAAATTTCAGGCGGTCTTTTCAAACAGCTCTTACACTAAAAGGGCATTATCATAATTTTCACAATTTCACAGTATTATTCCAACCTCATAATGTGGAAATATATAAAAAACACAGGAAAATCACATTATTGACAGCACTGGGTCTTTAAGACCAGACCAGGTCAATGATCTCTTTAGCCACTCAACGACCTCAGCTAATCATTGAAGGGATTACAATCAGCAGCCTCTTGGGGATGGGGTTGTGTATCCATGAGCAAACTGAATTAACATTCCAGTCTTCAAAGTCAATTCAGTTCCTACATATTGTGTAGTTTCAATGACAAACAAACAGCAAGTCAATACATTTTGTTGTGTGTATGTTTGTGTGTGTGTGTGTGTGTGTGTGTGTGTGTGTGTGTGTGTGTGTGTGTGTGGAGAAGATAGTTCTGGTCCCCTGCTGCTGTCCCTGCTCTTTGATGTGACCACAGAGGAAGAAGAAGGGATCGTTAATGGAGGAGAGGAATCTGATGAAGGGATTGTGGTGGAAGGGAGGTTTCTCTAATGATGGGGTTCCACGCACACCCACACTCCCTCTCTAACCCCCCCTCCCTTTCCCACACACACTCCTCCATCCCCTACCTGGCAGGTGGTGAAAGGCTTGATGCTCCAGAGGAACTGGGGGACGTCCTGGATGGAGAGTTGCAGGCTGAGGGAGTTCCCCCTGAACAGCAGCGTCTTGGGCTCCTCCAGGAGACGACCACCCCTCACCCGCTCGGCCGACGCCACCTCCTGATAGGGTGGAGAGGTGAGGGGACGGGAAGGGGTGGAGGAGGAGAAGAGGGGGGAAGGATGAGAGACGAAGGGAGGTGGGAAGGGGGGAAGGGAAGAGGGAGAGTGGGGAAGGAGGTGGGAGGTAGGAGGCGGAGAGAGAGTGGGGGAGAAGTTGGCAAGATGGAAAGAGGGAGAGAGAGTGTGATAGAGAAGGGAGATGAGGGAAGGAGAGAAAGGTGAGATTAAAGGATGATAATTACATTGAATCCGGGTGTGTTTACAGCGTTGAAGAACAGTATACACGGATTACAGAACATAGAAAATCAATATTACTCAGTCACAACCCCTCTCCTCCATCTGTCAGTGAGTTTTTAGGAGATAGACGATATGGTTCAAGAGAAAATAGCCTAATTAATGAAAAAAAAGTGTCTAATCAACAATGGGATTCTTTTCAATTAACTCTGCAACTCATCCAACTATTGACTTTTTTTCACAACTGCCAACAGTTTGCCGCCAAAACATTGACAACAAATACATATTGACATGGTAAAATAAAATAAAAGTGTGTAAATAAATGTAAAGGATATTTCATGCTGAAACACTCATATTAAACACCAATGGTATTCACTAAGTTTATGGTTTATATTTAGGATAATGTTTTACAGCTTTGTCATTCTATGTTTCATTTTAAAATCATCTTATTTAATTATTTCATATATTTTACATGTGATAAGGCCACACAGAGGGCCAGAGACACCTGTGATAATCTGAAGTACCCAAAAGGGCCACTAGATGTATTGTGACAGATTACATAACATCCTTGAAAGATACGAAATTCTGGTAGTTTACTGGTAAACTTAAAAGGTTTCCAGTAATATACTGTGGCAAAGAAAGGGGCAGAGTGTTAAATGGCAGATATGTGAGAGCAGAACTAATAAACGGGCTCTGCCCTCTCACTAAAATGGCCACCCCGACAGGAACGACAGATCACAAAATGGCAGACCGCCAAAAACTACAATCCCCAGAAGCAAGGGGAACGCTCGCAAGGTGGGGCCGACCCACATATAAGGGGTCAACCCTATTTTCTGTTGCAATTGTAATAGACCGGAACATATTGCGGCCTACTGCCCTGTGAAAGAAGAGCCAATGCAATGTAACCTCGGTGGAAAAGAAGAAACTGATATATGGTACGCATGTCCTGTGGTAACCACTGTACTTGAAAGACCAAGAAATGAACATATGTGCATGGTGAAGGTTGAAGGGAAAGAGGTTGGAGCCCTGCTTGATTCCGGCAGTATGTTAACCTTGGTCGTTGCAGACCTCGTGCCGACTCATAAACTGGATAAGTCAGGATGTCAGTGTTACGTGCATTCATGGGGATACCCGTCCGTATCCAACAGCCTTAGTGAGCATACAAACTGAGGAGGGGTTGCTGGATTATGAGGTTTGCGTGGTCCCAAAGATGATGTAATACTGGGTAGATACTTTCCTAACTTTGCGAGGTTAGGCCAAAAGAATGGCATATTTGAGAAGCAAACCCCCCTGACCAAGCAGGAAGTAGCATCTAGCCCTCAACCAAAGCCAAGAAAATAGAAGGTTTCCCAGGGGCCAACCTCACAGGTGCTAGTAGGGGAGGATGAGGAAGGGGCAGACCCCGTCAATAATGAGCAGCCCGGTACTAGTTGGGCCGGGGATCGATCTGGATTCAGAGGGCGACTATCTAGAACCAACAGACCTGGCAGGGTCCCTGACTAATTTCGGGACGGCCCAGACCCAGGATCCAAACCTGCAGCAAGCCAGAGCAGATGTGCAGGTCGTGGATGGTACCCCCATAAATGACGGGACGATGCCTAATAGTTTCCCCCACTTCATCAGTCTCAAAAATAGGGGTTGATGTGGTGGAACAGTTGTTGGTCCCCACCCAGTACCGAAAAACAGTACTGGACCTAGCTAATGGGCATATTCTGGGGGGACACCTTGGTATCGATAAAACCCGAGACAGGATTGTGAGGTTTTACTGGCCAGGTATTCAGGCTGAGGTGACTCGACATTGTGGAGAATGCCCCGAGCGCCAGTTAACAGCTCCCCGACCAGCTGTTAGAAGCCCATTAGTGCCACTCCACATAATCAAAACGCCATTTGAGAGGATAGCAATGGATATAGTGGGCCCACTACCCAAATCTGCCAGAGGGCACTAATACATTCTGGTCATCCTAGATTATGCCGCTCGCTACCCAGAAGCCATTCCCCTTCGGACGATGGTTTCCAAAAATATTGCAAAGGAGTTAGTGCTCCTGTTCACCAGGGTAGGGATTCCAAAGGAAATCCTTACTGACCAGGGGACCCCCTTTATGTCCCGCCTTATGGCGGACCTTTGTAAGTTGTGGCAGGTGAAACAGTTGAGGACATCGGTTTACCATCCTCAGACGGATGGGCTGGTTGAGAGATTCAACCGCACCCTGAAGTCAATACTCAGGAAGGTAATCGATAAGGATGGGAAAAACTGGGATTTCATGTTACCGTATCTGATGTTTGCCATTAGAGAGGTTCCCCAAGCCTCACTGGGGTTTTCACCCTTTGAGCTAGTATATGAGAGGCACCCCCGGGGAATCTTAAGACATCGCCCGGGAAACCTGGGAGCACCAGGCCACCCCTTATATTGTGTTATAGAGCACGTCACGGCAATGCAAGACAGGATAGCCACAGTCACGCCCATCGTCAGAGAGCACATGAGGCAAGCACAAGAGGACCAGCGGCACACTTATAACCGGCAGGATACCCTGAGGGAATTTCAACCGGGAGATAAGGTGTTAGTGCTGGTCCCCACGGTAGAGTGTAAACTACTAGCCACATGGAAAGGACCCTATGAAGTGCTGGAGAAAATAGGATAAGTTATCGGATCCGACAGCCAGGTCGTCGGCCCCCGGAATAGATCTATCACATACAGTTGAAGTCGGAAGTTTACATACACCTTAGCTAAATACATTTAAACTCAGTTTTTCACAATTCCTGACATTTAATCCTAGTAAAAATTCCCTGTCTTAGGTCAGTTAGGATCGCCACTTTATTTTAAGAATGTGAAATGTCAGAATAATAGAGAGAATGATTTATTTCAGCTTTTATTTCTTTCATCACATTCCCAGTGGGTCAGAAGTTTACATACACTCAATTAGTATTTGGTAGCATTGCCATTAAATTGTTTAACTTGGGTCAAACATTTTGGGTAGCCTTCCAAGAGCTTCCAACAATAAGTTGGGTGAATTTTGGCCCATTCCTCCTGACAGAGCTGGTGTAACTGAGTCAGGTTTGTAGGCCTCCTTGCTCGCACACACTTTTTCAGTTCTGCCCACAGATTTTCTATAGATTGAGGTCAGGGCATTGTGATGGCCACTCCAATACCTTGACTTTGTTGTCCTTAAGCCATTTTACCACAACTTTGGAAGTATGCTTGGGGTCATTGTCCATTTGGAATACCCATTTGCGACCAAGCTTTAACTTCCTGACTGATGTCTTGAGATGTTGCTTCAATATATCCACATAATTTTCTTTCCTCATGATGCCATCTATTTTGTGAAGTGCACCAGTCCCTCCTGCAGCAAAGCACCCCCACAGCATGATGCTGCCAACCCCGTGCTTCACGGTTGGGATGGTGTTCTTTGGCTTGCAAGCAACCCTCTTTTTCCTCCAAACATAACGATGGTCATTATGGCCAAACAGTTCTATTTTTGTTTCATCAGACCAGAGGACATTTCTCCAAAAAGTAAGATCTTTATCCCCATGTGCAGTTGCAAACCGTAGTCTAGCTTTTTTATGGCGGTTTTGGAGAAGTGGCTTTTTCCTTGCTGAGCGGCCTTTCAGGTTATGTTGATAAAGGACTATTTTTACTGTGGATATAGATACTTTTGTACCTGTTTCCTCCAGCATCTTCACAAGGTCTTTTGCTGTTGTTCTGGGATTGATTTACTGTGCAGCCGTCTTCATCGACCTGGCCAAGGCTTTTAACTCTGTCAATCACCGCATTCTTAATGGCAGACTAAATAGCCTTGGTTTCTCAAATGACTGCCTTGCCTGGTTCACCAACTACTTCTCAGATAGAGTTCAATGTGTCAAATCGGAGGGCCTGTTGTCTGGACCTCTGGCAGTCTCTATGGGGGTGCCACAGGGTTCAATTCTCGGGCCGACTCTATTCTCTGTGTATATCAATGATGTCGCTCTTGCTGCTGGTGACTCAGATCCACCTCTACGCAGACGACACCATTTTGTATACATCTGTGTTAACAAACCTCCAAACGAGCTTCAATGCCATACAACACTCCTTCCGTGGCCTCCAACTGCTCTTAAACGCTAGTAAAACTAAATGCATGCTCTTCAATCGAATGCTGCTTGCACCCGCCCGCCCGACTAGAATCACTACTCTCGGCGGGTCTGACTTAGAATATGTGGACAACTACAAATACCTAGGTGTCTGGTTAGACCGTAAACTCTCCTTCCAGACTCACATTAAGCATCTCCAATCCAAAGTGAAATCTAGAATCGGCTTCCTATTTCGCAACAAAGCCTCCTTCACTCATGTTGCTAAACATGCCCTCGTAAAACTGACTATCCTACCGATCCTTGACTTCGGCGATGTCATTTACAAAATAGCTTCCAACACTCTACTCAGCAAATTGGATGTAGTCTATCACAGTGCCATCCGTTTTGTCACCAAAGCCCCATATACTACCCACCATTGTGACCTGTACGCTCTCGTTGGCTGGCCCTCACTACATATTCGTCGCCAAACCCACTGGCTCCAGGTCATCTATAAAGATTAGGTATTCAGTTAGCCCTCTTTGCAAGAGAAAGGAAATGGAAGAATTGCTTAAAGGGCATTTTTCATCAACTAGAAAGAATTCCATAATCATGTCACTTGTAGAATGAAACCCCCCCCAAACACACAATGAAACAAATAAACAAATCCTGGCATCAAAACGTCCAATAAATAAGATCAGGAAGCACAATAGCCCTAAAATGCTGTTTCAGTTGAATTCATTGACAATACATGAGAAGCCACACAAAGAGACAGAAATCAAGCCTAATCTTCCAGAATAGCATTTCCTATTGATTAAAGGACTTTGGTGATTTCACGCTTTTTGGGTTCTCATCCATGGGTATTGTTGTGTGCTTCTCTAGGGAGACCGGGAGCATTAGTGTGTGTGTGTCTTTGTGTGTGTCTGTGTGTACGCATGTACTGTATTTGTCTCTGTGTGTGTGTGTGTCTGCCGGCCGTCTCCATCACAAAGTGAAAGGCGTAGGCCAGTGTTTCCCAAACTCGGTCCTGGGGACCCGAAGGGGTGCACATTTTGGTTAATGCCCTAGCACTACACAGCTGATTCAAATAATTAACTCATTATTAAGCTTTGATTATTTGAATCAGCTCTGTAGTTTAAGGCAAAAACCAAAACGTGCACCCCTTGGGGTCCCCAGGACCGAGTTTGGGAAATGGAAAAATCGCAACCTTGCTTCCCTTAACTTTCCTGGCTGGGCATCGCAAGGGAAATCATTTGTCGTATGAAGCCCAAACAACACAAAAACAGGACAAATAAACAGGGCAGAGTGACAGAGAGAGAGACTGAGAAAATTGGCTGGTGGGTTCCCCAAATGCAATTTCTCTCTATTCACCATGCAAGGCTCCCCTCTGACTGCGTCCAGAACCGAAGCTGCTCTAATGAGCCAAGATCTGTCAAATCACAACCTCTCTGGAGAATAACACACAGGTTTAAAGCAACTGGCTGCTGTCAGAGGTGTGTGTGTGTGTGTTTGTCTTTTTGTGTAAACGAGACAGAAATAGGATAATGGGTGTCGATATGAGAGAGAATTTTTAATGATTGAAATTGAAAATACTGTTCGCTGCTCTGGCACCCCAATGGTGGAACAAGCTCCCTCACGACGCCAGGACAGCGGAGTCACTGACCACCTTCCGGAGACACTTGAAACATTTTACATTTTAGTCATTTAGCAGACGCTCTTATCCAGAGCGACTTACAGTTAGTGAGTGCATACATCATTTTTTTATTTTTCATACTGGCCCCCCATGGGAATCGAACCCACATCCCTGGCGTTGCAAACGCCATGCTCTACCAACTGAGCTACATCCCTGCCGGCCATTCCCTCCCCTACCCTGGACGACGCTGGGCCAATTGTGCGCCATGGGTCTCCCGGTCGCGGCTGGCTACGACAGAGCCTGGATTCGAACCAGGATCTCTAGTGGCACAGCTAGCACTGCGATGCAGTGCCTTAGACCACTGTGTCACTCGGGAGGAAACCCTACCTCTTTAAGGATTTTTTTGTGTGTGAAATAATATATATATAAACAGTGGGGGAAAAAAGTATTTAGTCAGACACCAATTGTGCAAGTTCTCCCACTTAAAAAGATGAGAGAGGCCTGTCATTTTCATCATAGGTACACGTCAACTATGACAGACAAATTGAGATTTTTTCTCTCCAGAAAATCACATTGTAGGATTTTTTATGAATATATTTACAAATTATAGTGGAAAATAACTATTTGGTCACCTACAAACAAGCAAGATTTCTGGCTCTCACAGACCTGTAACTTCTTCTTTAAGAGGCTCCTCTGTCCTCCACTCGTTACCTGTATTAATGGCACCTGTTTGAACTTGTTATTAGTATAAAAGACACCTGTCCACAACCTCAAACAGTCACACTCCAAACTCCACTATGGCCAAGTCCAAAGAGCTGTCAAAGGACACCAGAAACAAAATTGTAGACCTGCACCAGGCTGGGAAGACTGAATCTGCAATAGGTAAGCAGCTTGGTTTGAAGAAATCAACTGTGGGAGCAATTATTAGGAAATGGAAGACATACAAGACCACTGATAATTTCCCTCGATCTGGGGCTCCACGCAAGATCTCACCCCGTGGGGTCAAAATGATCACAAGAACAGTGAGCAAAAATTCCAGAACCACACGGGGGGACCTAGTGAATGACCTGCAGAGAGCTGGGACCAAAGTAACAAAGCCTACCATCAGTAACACACTACGCCGCCAGGGACTCAAATCCTGCAGTGCCAGACGTGTCCCCCTGCTTAAGCCAGTACATGTCCAGGCCCGTCTGAAGTTTGCTAGAGTGCATTTGGATGATCCAGAAGAGGATTGGGAGAATGTCATATGGTCAGATGAAACCAAAATATAACTTTTTGGTAAAAACTCAACTCGTCGTGTTTGGAGGACAAAGAATGCTGAGTTGCATCAAAAGAACACCATACCTACTGTGATGCATGGGGGTGGAAACATCATGCTTTGGGGCTGTTTTTCTGCAAAGGGACCAGGACGACTGATCCGTGTAAAGGAAAGAATGAATGGGGCCATGTATCGTGAGATTTTTAGTGAAAACCTCCTTCCATCAGCAAGGGCATTGAAGATGAAACGTGGCTGGGTCTTTCAGCATGACAATGATCCCAAACACACCGCCCGGGCAACGAAGGAGTGGCTTCGTAAGAAGCATTTCAAGGTCCTGGAGTGGCCTAGCCAGTCTCCAGATCTCAACCCCATAGAAAATCTTTGGAGGGAGTTGAAAGTCCGTGTTGCCCAGCGACAGCCCCAAAACATCACTGCTCTAGAGGAGATCTGCATGGAGGAATGGGCCAAAATACCAGCAACAGTGTGTGAAAACCTTGTGAAGACTTACAGAAAACGTTTGACCTGTGTCATTGCCAACAAAGGGTATATAACAAAGTATTGAGAAACTTTTGTTATTGACCAAATACTTATTTTCCACCACCATAATTTGCAAATAAATTCATAAAAAATCCTACAATGTGATTTTCTGGATTTTTTTTCACTCATTTTGTCTGTCATAGTTGACGTGTACCTATGATGAAAATTACAGGGCTCTCGCATCTTTTTAAGTGGGAGAACTTGCATAATTGGTGGCTGACTAAATACTTTTTATATATATATATATATATATAAAAAACAAATGAAATTGAAAAAATATTCTCTAAAAATAACAATAAAACTAAATGCATAATTTGTAAATAACAAATTCAAAATAAATAAATAATAATAATTAAAAATAGAAAAAATATAGAAATTAAACAATAAGAAAAAATATATATATATATCAAAATTGTAAAGTGGTTGTCCCACTGGCTATCATAAGGTGAATGCACCAATTTGTATGTCGCTCTGGATAAGAGCGTCCGCTAAATGACGTAAATGTAATGTAAATGTAAATTAGTTTGTGTGACAAGGCCATAGCTACTCTTCATTGTATACGACTCATACATCACCTCTTTACAGAGAATGCACACACACTGTCTCTGTCTCTGTCTCTGTGTGTGTGACTGGACTGGCTAATCTCCGGTGGAGCGTGAAAATCAGATGGAGAAACCTCTTCTCACGCAGGAGTGGCTACGGGACAAGTCTTTGAAAGTCGTTGAGTGGCCCAGCCAGAGTCCGGACGTGAACCCGATCTAACATCTCTGGAGAGACCTGAAAATCCAGGCTGTAATCGCTGCCAAAGGTGCTTCAACAAAGTACTGAGTAAAGGGTCTAAATACTTATGTAAATGTGATATTTCATTTATTTATTTTGTAATACATTTTCTTATGGTGTATTGTGTGTAGATTGATGAGAAAATAAAACAATTTTATCAATTTTAGAATAAGGCTGTAACGTAACAAAATGTGGAAAAAGTCAAGGGGTCTGAATACTTTCCTCGGCGCGCACCCAAAAAATGAATAACGATTGCCCAGCAATGGGATGCTAGGAGCTGGAGAGCGCTGCTTAGACAACTGTGATATGCCAGTGCACAATGCTCTAGCAAGCCTTCGACAAAAACCATAGCCCAAACCTTTACCCCTCTATCCTAAACTTAACCCTTTGAGCTGTTTTTGTTTTAACCCTGTAACCACACAGAATTTACCCTGTAACCGCGCGGAATTAATGCATAAAAAATAGACGTTCATCCATAATACGTTGAATTTCTAAGGGAAACTATGCGATCTTGTTGGCCACCAATCCATTCATCCATCCATCCATCCATCCATCCATCCATCCATCCATCCATCCATCCATCCATCCATCCATCCATCCATCCATCCATCCATCCATCCATTCATCCATCCATCCATTCACCCTCTCCATACCTGGAATGCGTAGGGGGTGTCGTCGACACAGTACACTCTGAGGCTGTATCCCAGTGGATTGGTGTTGTCTGCACTACCGAACACTGCCAACCTCAGTCTCTTCACCGCCTCCTGGCTCAGAGGCTCCCCCACCAGGGCGTAGCGCCCTGGATGCTCCAACAGCAGGTGGCAGCACTGAGCCTCCAGCAGACAGTAGCAGGAAGTGCTCTCCTCCTCCACCGACATCACTTCCTGTGGGAGAGGAAGAGAGAAGAAAAAAGGAGTTAGGGCGGGTTGGGGCCTTAAGATGATGGTTTTTAACGTGGAAAATGGCTGGGGACAGATAGAGAAGCAATCAGCGCATTTGGCATCGTGAACAGTAACGTGATTACCACACAACCGTATGCATAGGTCATTTCTCCTTCATTCTGTGCTCAATTCCCCTCCTAAATCACCTACTGCACCATCCCAGTGACCCTGTGGCCCTCTGCACTAAGCTTATAAGGCATGGTTAAACCATATAAAGCCAGGCTATATAATATAGTAATGTAATCCCCTGGCCTAGATGCAACACCTGGCACATTAGCTGCAGCAGACATGAGGAATCTACTTTTTATATAGCTCATCCTCACCAGACAGGCAGGCAGAGGAAAAAATGATGGAGTCAAACACCCCAAAAGCTAAGCAGCTTTAAGGGCAATGTGTGTGTGAGTGTGAGTGTGTGTGAGAGAGAGAGATGCCTTCCATCTCTGGTAATGTCACTAATTCCAGCGATGGTTCACATTTGAAGAGGCTGGCCTGGCATTCTGCCTGAGATAAAGGGCTCATTATTTCACAGTAATGGTGACAGGTTGCGCCATGGCTCCTTCACACGGGCAAGATGAAGGAGGCCTCTCTCTCTCTTTCTCTCATCTCTGTCTTTCTCACTTTCTCAATTTATTTCAATTCAATTACCAATTTCTCTCTCTTTCTTCACCTTCTCTCTCCCATTCTCTCTGTCTTTAAACATCTCTCTCCCTCTTTCTTCTTTATCCCCACTTTTCTCTTTTTCTCTTCCCCCTGCTCTCCCTCTCTCCTGTCAGCATATAACCCACAGCGCGCACACACTCATTCGTCGACTGGTCTTTGATAGCTGCCTTTTGTGCAGCAAGCGTCTCTCGCCAGCAAATTATATCCTGTGTAAATGTCACAGGCAGTGAATAGGCCAGGGTCTTGGACCGTCACAGGCTAACCGCAAGGCACAAAGAGCTCTGAGCTCTGGGGTCAACACTGCCTAGATGAGCTCCCGGTCACTCTCCGACACGCCTTTGATGAAGTAAGTTAAACATTAAAGGTCCAATGCAGCTATTTTATCTCAATATTAAATCATGTCTGGGCAACAATCAAGTACCTTACTGTGTTTGCAATCAAAATGGTAAAAAATAAACAAATACCTTGTTAGCAAAGAGTAATTTCTCAAGCAACAATTTTGCTAGGACTGTCTGGGAGTGGTCTGAGTGGGGAAAACAAACTGTTATTGGCAGAGAGATTTGGAACTCTTTCTTATTGGTCTATTAACTCATTTACCGCCTGGTGATGACACCAGGCAGGCCAAAACTCCATCCCACCAAAACAGGCTGAAATTGTAGGTGTTTATTTCAAACATCTCTTACACTAAAAAGGGCATTATCATAATTTTCACAATTTCACACTATAATTCATTTTGTTGTGTGTGTGTGTGTGTGTGTGTGTGTGGAGAAGATAGTTCTGGTCCCCTGCTGCTGTCCCTGCTCTTTGATGTGACCACAGAGGAAGAAGAAGGGATTGTTAATGGAGGAGAGGAATCTGATGAAGGGATTGTGGTGGAAGGGAGGTTTCTGTAATGATGGGGTTCCACACACACCCACACTCCCCTCTCAGCCGGTCTTTTCAAACAGCTCTTACACTAAAAGGGCATTATTGTAATTTTCACAATTTCACAAAATTATTCCAACCTCATAGTTTGGAAATATAAAACACAGGACAATCACGTTTTTGACTGCATTGGGCCTTTAAAAGAACATCGCTGATTCGTCTTCTGGGATGGATAGACAGGTGGATGGATCTAGAAAAATAGAGGGTGTGGATTGATGTCGGAGCTCAGAGCTTGAGAGAACGGGGGAGTCCCTCAGAATGAGAGAGAGAGAGTGGGAAGTTATAAGAGGCAGAGAGGCAGAGTTTTTTGAGAGGTTGGACGGACTTGAGCTTTCACTACTTTTCAAAGAAGTCCATGCTAACATGAGTGAGTGAAATAGTTCCTCCCAACTGGCAGCTCAATGAACCTCAGTGGAATAGAGGTTGAGAAGAGTATGAAGAACAGAATATGCAGAATTTAGATTATGTGATTGTATCTTATTCTCAGTTTCAGGTGAACACTGAAGATACCTGTTTTTTTTATATGGAACAAAGAAATCAAAATCAACTTATCTAGTATATATAGTATACAGTGCATTTGGAAAGTGTTCAGACTTTTTCCACATTTTGTTAAGTTACAGCCTTCTATAATTGATTTATTTCCCTCATCAATCTACACACAATACCCCATAATGACAAAGCAAAAATAGGTTTTTATAAATTTTAGCAAATGTATTACAAATAAAAAACTGAAATCACATTTACATAAGTATTCAGACCCTTTACTCAGTACTTTGTTGAAGCACCTTTGGCAGCGATTACAGCCTCGAGTCTTCGTGGGTATGACGCTACAAGCTTGGCACACAAGTATTTGGGGAGTTTCTCCCATTCTTCTCTACAGATCCTCTCAAGCTCTGTCAGATTGGATGGGGAGCGTCGCTGCACAGCTATTTTCAGGTCTCTCCAGAGATGTTCGATCGGGTTCAAGTCCGGGCTCTGGCTGGGCCACTCAAGGACATTCAGAGACTTGTCCCGAAGCCACTCCTGCGTTGTCTTGACTGTGTGCTTAGGGTCGTTGTCCTGTTGGAAGGTGAACCTTCGCCCCAGTCTGAGGTCCTGAGCGCTCTGGAGCAGGTTTTCATCAAGGATCTCTCTGTACTTTGCTCCGGTCATCTTTCCCTCGATCCTGACTATTCTCCCAGTACCTGCCGCTGAAAAACAAACCCCATAGCATGATGCTGCCACCACCATGCTTCACCGTAGGGATGGTGCCAGGTTTCCTCCAGACGTGACGCTTGGCATTCAGGCCAAAGAGTTCAATCTTGGTTTCATCAGACCAGAGAATCTTGTTTCTCATGGTCTGAGAGTCCTTTAGGTGCCTTTTGGCAAACTCCAAGAGGGCTCTCATGTGCCTTTTACTGAGGAGTGGCTTCCGTCTGGACACTCTACCATAAAGGCCTGATTAGTGGAGTGCTGTAGAGATGGTTGTCCTTCTGGAAGGTTCTCTCATCTCCACAGAGGAACTCTGGAGCTCTGTCAGAGGGATGTAGCTCAGTTGGTAGAGCATGGCGTTTGCAACGCCAGGGTTGTGGGTTTGATTCCCACGGGGGGCCAGTATGAAAAAATAAATACATAAAAAATTAAAAATAATGTATGCACTCACTAACTGTAAGTCGCTCTGGATAAGAGCGTCTGCTAAATGACTAAAAATGTAAATGTAAATGTGACCATCAGGTTCTTGGTCACCTCCCTGACCAAGGCCGTTTCCCCCCGATTGCTCAGTTTGGCCGGGCTCTAGGAAGAGTTTTGGTGGTTCCAAACTTTTTAAATTTTTCCACTGTGTTCTTGGGGACCTTTCGATGCTGCAGAAATTTTTTGGTACCCTTCCCCAGATCTGTGCCTCGACACAATCCTGTCTCGGAGCTCTAAGGACAATTCCTTCGACCTCATGGCTTGGTGTTTGCTCTGACATGCATTGTCAACTGTGGGACTGAATTTACGACAGGTGGACTCCAATCAAGTTGTAGAAACATCTCAATGGAAACAGGATGGACCTGAGCTCAATTTCGAGTCTCATAGCAAAGGGTCTGAATACTTATGTAAATAAGGTATTTCTGAATTTTATTTGTAATAAATGTACCAACATTTCTAAAAACCTGTTTTTGCTTTGTCATTATGGGGTATTGTGTTTAGATTGATGAGGGGAAAAAAATAATTTAATCAATTTTAGAATAACACTGTAACATAACAAAATGTGGAAAAAGTCCAGGGGTCTGAATACTTTCTGAATGCACTGTATGGAAATGTTTCATTGGATGTGAGCATATTGGGTGACATTTTCCTTGCACATTATTAGCCCACGCAGAAAGCAAAATTGTGGAAAATAACCGTAACATTTTAAATAGATCCACATAATCCAAGGCCAGGTTTAATACAACGGCCAGTGTTTGCATCGTCTGGAACGCATTTTAATGTTGTTTACTTGAACTCCAGTTAAATAAGCTCATGGATATTATAAAAGGGAAGTTACAATATCAATTGTGAAATATACAGTGTCTTTTGCACAATTAAGTTTCTAAGAGAGAAAAATGTCACACTGTTCCTCTAAATGTTCTGAAATGTTTTCAGGATAATCTCACCTCCCACTTGTTATCCTGTGTCTGCCTCTTGAGACGGATGCTCCAGTTGTCGGCGGCAACCTCAGCGCAGTGGGCTATCGTCATGGCGACGGGGCAGGAGAGGTCAAGGCCCGGTGGACCGTACGTGACCTCTGGGCTCAGCAGGACCTCCTGGCTCTCTTCTGATAGGGTACTGCTGAAAACACACATACAGAAACATCAGGATGGGTTTAGACTCCAAACTATCCACAGACAGTGTACATGAGAGGAACATGAAAACCAGAGCAGGGCATGTTTCCTAAACAGTAGGCAATTGCTTTACATGAGCAAGAGGGGAAAAATACATATTGGCATATTGTCCCATTCTTGCGAACACAGAAACTTTGACGGGGCTGCCATCAGTCCAGAAGGGCTGCACTACTACACAGATCTTTACGGCCCAGCGTCCAATGAAAACTGATGTCTGCTTGACTTCATACTATTTGAGCCTCAACCATCCGTCAGTCCTGCTGCTGCAGGCCTGGGGGTCAATCTCACAGTGGGTAGAGTGGCCCTGCTATCCCCTGCTGTCACAGGGCCAAGCTGGTGTCCCCCGCCTAAGCCTGAGTGACAAGTCCGATTAGGGACTAGAGGCAGAATCAGAGGAGTGATTTCAGCTAAATTGATTAAATGGACGCTTTAATGAGGGGATCAGGACCACTGTGTGTTGGTGTTGAGTGAAACATCACAAACATCCAAATACTGACTGGCTGGAATAGGTCTGTTTGGGTACACAACCTGTTTTCAGGAGGCAACAAGTAGGCTAGCATTCTATTGTGTAGGGTAGGCTAACCATCAACTGGAAATAAAGACATATGCAAGCATATGACTGTGTTATATTGTTTTCTGAAACATCAGTTGAACACAATATGGGGTGAACATAGTGAGATCAACCTCGCTCGCCACAGGATTTTCACTCGGCTTTATCGTTATTTATTTTTCAGATAATTATCAGTGCCTATTGTCCAATTTGTCTCCATTGTTAAAATGAAAGCAAATCAGCAGCGAAACATTGACAGGGGTTATGATCTCTCATCTAAAAATACAGAATAAATAAGCCAACAGCAGTGAAAGCCTGCAGCTGTGCTGCATGTATGTGTGTGCATGTGCGCACGCATGTTTGTGTGTGTGTATGTTTGTTTGTGTGTGTGTGTGTGTGTGTGTGTGCTATGGTAATTAGGCCCAGTCACCATAGGAACGTCAAGGTTACCTGCATATTGGACTCTGATAATTAGCCTGAAGAGAGGAGAATAAAAACCATTTGCTTTTCAAAGAAAGCACGACTCAGAGCAAAGATAAAAAACTAGACATTTTTCATGGTTCTGGCTGAGTATCTCGGGAACAAAGATAAATTATTTGTTCAATGGAATTAGTTTGAGAGGTGGATCAGTTAGGGCGACTTTGGGTTATTGATGTTTCAATAATGAATTAGTGTTTTCATGTTGGAATGATTTGACTGCACTCTGAGAGATGTTTGGAATTGTGATGCTGAGTGATATTTTATGGTCCACTGAAACTCTTATTCTAAAAACATGCAAACAAATAGACTAACATTTTTTTACGCTGAAATTAGCTTCGTAAACAAGATAAAAAGGTAAACAGAATAGTAACATGATTGCAAACAGAGAGAGGTTTGACTGAACGCCACCTGAAGTAACCCCTAATCAACACTCCTTCTTTCACTCTCGATCTTACATCCCTCTACCGCAACTCCTCCTAACAACAATATCTCTCTCACACTTTCCCTTTCAAACCCTTTCACTCGATCTCTCATTCACACGCAGTCACCGATCGGATCTCTACAGAGATCTGCTGACCTTGTGTTAAGGCCACAGGCTGTACCGTGGTAGCATGACAAGTATCAAACAATAACTGCACTTCAAGGCACTAATACCCTGTGGGGGTTTTATTGTTTCATTTAGAAGAAAAAAAACATAACAACCTTGGATACTGTTCCCTATGGAGTTTCAGGCTTTCAGTGCACAACAAGACCTTGTTAGCTCGCTGAGCTGAAGCCAAGGCTTTAACACAGGGAGTTTTGAGCAAAGTGACTCATCAGATGAGGCTAGCTCCATGAACTACCTCTGCTACAAACACATGACATTAAAAACACTGAAGAACAGACACACTTTCTGTGTGTGTTCGGCATAAGGCTCCCCAACTCCTCTCAATACAAACTTTTCAACTCAACTTTGATGGTTAACTGTTCTCCTGATCTCTCAATAACATCTAATAACCCTCACCAAGGCCTTCAGACTGCAGTGTGGAGACTTCCCTAGAGAGGAAAAGCCTCTCATCTCAGTCTCCATACTGCAGCCGTCAAGGCTGAGCTGATTGATTCCTATTCTGCAGCCGAGTGGAGATCCACCGCCAACCGCCTCATGTAGTTGGATTCGTTCTGAAGTCTGAATAGGAAGAAAACATTTAATTTCTCCCAGGGTCTCTCCAAGTGCTTGTCAAAAGATTGTGATTGACAGCTCAATGGTGCGCTGCCCCCCAGGCAAGCAGCCAGCCTTATCAGGACCAGGCAGAAACCTAAAGGTGTGGGCTCAGGGAGATCAAGGAGTGTTTAAAGTAGCGCACACCTCACAGGACAGACACAGGCAGTCCACCCCTAAACTCTGAGGCGTAAACTATAGGTGACCTTTGATGATTATCTTTACCCTCGCTACCCAGAAGCCTCTGGGGTGCTCTGAGAAGGAGGAAGGAGGAGGGAGGTGAAATGGATTGTAGCCACATTTGATGCCATGCAAGTGACAATCAATGTCACATATTTCAACTCCTTGAGAAGTCGAAATGTCATTTCCTTGATGGGACCAGCTGTGGTTAACCAGGTTGTCATGGGTGATAAGTTGTTGGGATGGTTTCATCCAGATGTGTTTGAGATATTAGAAATGTTTGGTCTGCAAAGCAATCACAAACAAACAGATCCAAAAAGACTGACTCATGGTGGCGAGATGACTTTTTTCCGAGAGGCTTCAAGAAGTTAACAGTATTACATTTCTTGTGAACGTGTTTTATACGTCGTGCCATTTTCGCCTTGAGTAATAGCCTGGTGAAAGTCTTGACAGCTAGGTCACGGCAATTGGCTCTCCACAGCAGGCAATAGTTACCTAGACTCTCTCTTTGTCTGTCTTATTCTATCTGACAAACGATGGCAGATAGCCTTAACACTGAAGACCTTTTAATATTCACAGCTTTAACCAGTCGCACAGGAAGGAGGGGGCTGAGCCAGTTGTTGAGCCAGTTGCTCAGGGCCATGCTGCAACTGCCAGCCTCTTCCTGAGTGTGCAAGATGAGCTAAGGCCGCATGCTGGGCGGAGTGTACAGTGGTTCCTCAATTAAAAGTTGAGGTTATGTCGCAGTGCATTGAGGTACATTATGGTATATAGTACGGTATATTGTGTCACCGCAAGGGGGAGTTAGAATGCTGATTATGCTTTTGGGTTCGGTGTAAATCGTTGGTACCCAGGCGCTAATGTGTCTCTTGATGAATTGATGAATGGGTGATAGAAACCAGATAGAAACTGATAATTGTACACAACTTAATGATTAGGATGAAGAATGGCGCAGCCATATAGCCTCGGCTACTAAGCACAGATAAATACAACTCAAAACATGCTATTCTGTTCTTTTATAAATACATTATCTTAGTATCATGTTTTTTATGACCTTCCTTAAATGAAAGCCTCATATAAAGCAGACAATTCGGTCTTGCAGTGAGGGGCGCAGAGAAATAAATAACATTTAATTGGTAGCAGGCCGAATGTTGATTCTATCTCAACCAATTAAAATATTTATACATTTTCCAACTGTGTATATTCTATTAGGCCTATAGGCATTAACCAATGTTCTCTAGAGACACACAGGTTCAAGCAATTTGAAGAACTCCAAATGAAATCCAAATGCAAACTTCATAAGTAAATTATCAAATTCAAGCAATTTTGATCTGTGGCTACTGTCTCTGGCTGTCGGGAGACAAATCCATGGAGACTGTGCCACAAAATGAGTGACAAAACATTACAATAACTTAATATAGCTCTATGCTGCAAAATAGCCTTCTAAATAGGCCAAGCCTTCAATAGTAACTTTGTCGTTGGTTTCTGAAGAGTTCAGCTCATCCACTCAAGCAGGCACACAGACTCACTAATGTATGGCTGAGTCTGTGTGCCTCACTCATTACCGAATAGATAGCAACAATAGAAAGAAGCATCTGGTGGCTTTAAAACTAAAATAATCGCATTCAACTATAAGGTCAAAACACATCGACTCCTATCGATTTACAGCATTTCCCTTATTCAGACAACAACAAATGTGCAATTAGCCCAATTAACGGGAGGGATAAGGGCATCTTCTTGTTGTGTGCGGTGCTCAAGCTTATAACAGCTGTCAGTCAAAACCCATACAGCGCTGTGAACCGGAGAACGGGCTACAATGAAAATAATCGTAAATAAAGTCCAGGATATAATATCAACAAGAGAATAGAGAATGGATCGAGTCACATTTGAATTGAAAGTACCAGATTTAATTGCATTTTAAATGGCCAATATTTCATACAATATTCTGCCAATATTGAAACTCGGCTTGCTTGATCTTCTTCCTTTTTTTCTTCCTATAGGCCTACAATGAAATATATAATTCAATTGTAATCATGAAGTGTAGATGTTCTCAAAGATGCCCTCTGGTGGGCATTAATGGCACTGTACCATACCACGTATGGTATGTAACGCACTGTACCATACCATGGCATACCGCATGCTATACCATAGTATGGAGCAACACTGTATGTGTGTGTGTTTGTGTGTGTCTGTGTCAGTGAGTGAGTGAGCGAGCAAGCATGTGTGTGTGTGCTTGCATACACCCGTGCGTGTGTTTATTTGTAAGTGTGGGTGTTAATAAGTGGGAGAGATAGCGTGAGAAATAGGGAAAACAGGATGAGAGATGGAGTGAGATGAAGTGGTAGAATGAAAGAGAGAGAGCGATAAGAGGTAGGAAGGGAGGCAGGCAGCCTGGTTCTCTGTGCCATATCTGTGTGTCGTGTCTCACCTGCTGCTGTTCTCCTGGTTGATGACCATGTACATTTCCCAGGTAGTGTCCTCAGCTATCCCCCCATGGGGCACCAACAGACTCACGCCTACACACACAGAGAGAGAGAGAGGAACAGAGGAGATGAGCAAGAGATACGCATGCACACATATGTACATGCACACACACGCACACAGACACACACACTACGCTCTCACTCATCCACACACACTGCCCCACATTGATGTCTCCTGTCCTTTGTGACACTTTAATCTACTGGCAGGTTAGATTGGCACTCTAGAGAGGAATTGTTTGTGGGCTCCAGTGGTAGTGTGTGTGTGTGTGTGTATGTGTGTGTGTGGTGCACTGTTGGCAACATTGATTTGAGAGCCCCAGAGGCCCTGACTGGCCTTTCTGGCTGTCACCTGCACTAAATAGACCTGACAGCCCAGCAGTGTGTGTGTGCGCGCGTGAGTGTGTGTGCATATATGTGTGTGCGTACGTGTGTATATGTGTATGTATCTTGTGATCATCTCCTCTGTGCGTGTGTGTGCCTCTATGTATGTGGTATGTGGACCTGTGTGTGTGGAAGCCTTCAAACATCCATGCCTGTGTATGCTTGCGTTTGCATGTGTACATGTGTGTGTTAGCATGTGTATGAGTGTGCTACATCGCCCTTACGAACCACAACCCTCACCTGTATTGGGGACCACCAGCCTCCCTCCCGCGTGTCCGAACACCCCGGCCGTCCTGAGTGGGGGCCTGGAGGGCGTAGACGGTGCATGGGGGGCGAGGAGGCTCTTCTCCCTCCTTCCTCTCAGGGTCCCCTCCACCCCCACACCGCTGTAGTCGGGCGCCAGCCCCCGGGGGAAGGTCTGGGGGTGGGCTTTCTGGGTGTGGTACTCGGCCCCCCTCTCTGACACGCCCAGGGACACCATGAAAGAGGAGTGAACTTTGACCTTGAGGTCGGGCAGGGGGTCGAAGAGCGAAGGCTCCTGGGAAATTAGTTCTTTATCCATGGAATCCTGGAAGCAGATGGGGCTGGTGTAGGTCCGTGACACCGTTAGGTCTGGCTGCAGGGATGAGTTGATCAACAGGGGGTTGCCTGGAAAAGAGAGAATACATGATTGGTTGATTGGTTAATTTATTTGTTGGATGATTGGTTGGTTGATTAGTTAATTGACAGACAAAAATATATGGACAATGTGTTTGATGACCTCTAGTCACAAACGGATCCCTAGCTATGATCACTGATGACCCCCATTGGCTCTGAAAGGACTGGATTGACAAATAAATATAATATATCTTAAATTGCAATAAAGTGTAACTAAAAACTAAACAAAACAAAACAAAAAAATATAGTGAACATAGTATAACGGAGATGTTCTGTTTTCCATGTTTTGGTTCAATGCAGCTGAATCTCAGTGAACATGATAAAGGATATGTGGTGTATGGAAAACGCCATCTATCGTATCAGGGGGCTATTTGGAGCTAGATACTGCAGGACTGGGATTTAGGAAAGAGAGTCCTGGAAAGAAAAGTCCCAGAGGAGTCAGATACTGTACTTCTCCCAGAAAATACATCTGCTTAACAGACTGGTAGTGTATTCAACACTTCAACATGGTCCAAGATGGCGTAGCAGTGCAGTCGTGTTTTCTGTAGTGTCATCATGTAAATAGCTTTTTATTTTTTTTATTTGTCTTTTTCGTATATATTTCTCAATCTCACTTTCCATCCTTTAACTAAATATACTTTCCTGCAACCCGCCTCACCCAATGTGGAACGGATTTTATTATTTCTTCATACAACAACTTTTTATCTAGAACCTCCGGCTGAAACTAGCCAGCTAACTAGCTACAGTGGGGAAAAAAAGTATTTAGTCAGCCACCAATTGTGCATGTTCTCCCACTTAAAAAGATGAGAGAGGCCTGTAATTTTCATCATAGGTACACGTCAACTATGACAGACAAAATGAGAAAAATAAATCCAGAAAATCACATTGTAGGATTTTTAACAAAAAGTTATATTTTGGTTTCATCTGACCATATGACATTCTCCCAATCCTCTTCTGGATCATCCAAATGCACTCTAGCAAACTTCAGACGGGCCTGGACATGTACTGGCTTAAGCAGGGGGACACGTTTGGCACTGCAGGATTTGAGTCCCTGGCGGCGTAGTGTGTTACTGATGGTAGGCTTTGTTACTTTGGTCCCAGCTCTCTGCAGGTCATTCACTAGGTCCCCCCGTGTGGTTCTGGGATTTTTGCTCACCGTTCTTGTGATCATTTTGACCCCACGGGGTGAGATCTTGCGTGGAGCCCCAGATCAAGGGAGATTATCAGTGGTCTTGTATGTCTTCCATTTCCTAATAATTGCTCCCACAGTTGATTTCTTCAAACCAAGCTGCTTACCTATTGCAGATTCAGTCTTCCCAGCCTGGTGCAGGTCTACAATTTTGTTTCTGGTGTCCTTTGACAGCTCTTTGGTCTTGGCCATAGTGGAGTTTGGAGTGTGACTGTTTGAGGTTGTGGACAGGTGTCTTTTATACTGATAACAAGTTCAAACAGCTGCCATTAATACAGGTAACGAGTGAAGGACAGAGGAGCCTCTTAAAGAATAAGTTACAGGTCTGTGAGAGCCAGAAATCTTGCTTGTTTGTAGGTGACCAAATACTTATTTTCCACCATAATTTGCAAATAAATTCATAAAAAATCCTACAATGTGATTTTCTGGATTTTTTCTCTCTCAATTTGTCTGTCATAGTTGACGTGTACCTATGATGAAAATTACAGGCCTCTCTCATCTTTTTAAGTGGGAGAACTTGCACAATTGGTGGCTGACTAAATACTTTTTTCCCCCACTGTACTTGCTATTAGCCACCTTTAGCGGTCTTCACCATTGTCCGTGGCCTGCACTACCTACCAGCCAGCTCTAGCCTGGACAATTATCGGCCAGTCTGCACATCGCGCTATCGAGCCAGAGCATATCGATTTTCTGCCGGAATCACTGAATCACTGGACCTTAACACCAGATCATCGCAACTAGCTAGCTGCAACCGAATGGCTGTTGTAGTTGTTGGCTAATCACCACTGTCCCGAAGCAAGCCCCAGTTAGCCTTGAGCTAGCCTCGAGCCAGGCCCATCTCCCGGCTATCTACCTCTCTGTCAACCGGACGGGACCTCCTAGTGTTGACACAGAGCCCTGCCGATCCATCACGACTGGTCTGCCGACGTAATCGTCTGATGTGGTTTCAACAGGCTTCCCGTTGCGACGACTATGAAGATCCATCTGCTAGCCCCGGCCCGCTAGCACACGCAATCAACAGCCGTGCCTCCTGCTCGCCTGTGCCGTAGCAGCCACTGAACTGCTCCGGGACTCACCTATTGCTGTTCACTGGACCTTATGATCACTCAGCTACACAGCTGATGCCTGCTGGACTGTTCCTTTATACGGTACCCCATCCTGTTTATCTGTTTAGCCTCAGCTCAAACGTTCGTCGCCATTCCCAGCTGTTGTCTTAGCTCTCTCGAATAACACCTGTGATTGCTTTATGCCTCTCTCCCATGTCAATATGCCTTGCCTATTGCTGTTTCGGTTAGTTCTTACTGTACTTTGTCACTGTAGAGCCCCCAGTCCCGCTCAACCTGCCTCAGATAGCTCCTTTGTCCCACCCCCCACACGCGCGGAGACCAGCTCAATCGGTGCCTCCAGTGATGCAATCTCTTTCATCGTTACCCAACGCTTAGGCTTACCTCCACTATACTCATATCCTTGTCTGTACATAATGCCCTGAATCTATTCTACAACGCCCGGAAATCTGCCCCTTTAACTCTCTGTACCCAACGCACTAGAAGACCAGTTCTTAAAGCCTTTAGCCGTATCCTTATTCTATTCCTCCTCTGTTCCTCTGGTGATGTAGAGGTTAACCCAGGCCCTGTAGCCCTCAGTATCACTCCTACTCCCCAGGTGCTATCATTTGTTGACTTCTGTAACCGCAAAAGCCTTGGTTTCTTGCATGTTAACATCAGAAGCCTCCTCCCTAAGTTTGAGTTACTTACTGCGTTAGCCCACTTCGCCAACCCTGATGTTCTAGCAGTGTCTGAATCCTGGCTTAAGAAGGCCACCAAAGATTCAGAAATGTACATTCCCAACTACAACATTGTCCGTCTAGATAAAACTGCCAAAGGGGGTGGTTGCAATCTACTGTAGAGATCATACTATCCAGGTCTGTGCCCAAACAGTTTGAGCTCCTACTTCTAAAAATCCACCTTTCCAGAAATAAGTCTCTCACTGTTGCCGCTTGCTACAGACCCCCCTCAGCCTGCAGCTGTGCCCTGGACACCATATGTGAATTGACTGCCCCCCATCTATCCTCAGAGTTCGTATTGCTTGGTGATCTAAACTGGGATATGCTTAACACCCCGGCCGTCCTGCAATCTAAACTAGATGCCCTCAATCTCACACAAATTATCAAGGAACCTACCAGGTACAACCCTAAAACCGTAAACATGGGCACCCATAGATATCATCCTGACTAACTTACCCTCTAAATACACCTCCGCTGTCTTCAACCAGGATCTCAGCGGTCACTGCCTCATTGCCTGCGTCCGTAATGGGTCCGCGGTCAAACGACCACCCCTAATCACTGTCAAACACTCCCTAAAACACTTCAGCGAGCAGGCCTTTCTAATTGACCTGGCCCAGGTATCCTGGATGTATCCTTGACTGCCCTTGACCAGCACAAAAACATCCTGTGGCGTACTGCATTAGCATCGAACAGCCCCCACGATATGCAACTTTTCAGGGAAGTCAGGTACCAATATACACAATCAGTTAGGAAAGCAAAGGCTAGCTTTGTCAAACAGAAATTTGCATCCTGTAACTGCAAAGTCCATGGAGAATAAGAGCACCTCCTCCCAGCTGCCCACTGCACTGAGGCTAGGAAACTTTCAACAAGCATTTTGCTATGGCTGGCCATGCTTTCCACCTGACTACCCCTACCCCGGCCACCAGCTCTGCACCCTCCGCTGCAACTTGCCCATGCCCCCCCGCTTCTCCTTCACCCAAATTCAGATAGTTGATGTTCTGAAAGAGCTGCACAATCTGGACCCCTACAAATCAGCTGGGCTAGACAATCTGGAACCGTTCATTCTAAAATTAGCCACCGAAATTGTCGCAACCCCTATTACCAGCCTGTTCAAGCTCTCTTTCGTATCGTCTGAGATCCCCAGAGATTGGAAAGCTGCCGCGGTCATCCCCCTCTTCAAAGGGGGTGTCACTCTAGATCCAAACTGTTACAGACCTATATCCATCCTGCCCTGCCTTTCGAAAGTATTTGAAAGCCAAGTTAACAAACAGATCACCGACCATTTCGGATCCCACCGTACCTTCTCCGCTATGCAATCGGGTTTCCGAGCTGGTCATGGGTGCACCTCAGCCACGCTCAAGGTCCTACACAATATTATAACCGCGATCGATAAAAGACAATACTGTGCAGCCGTCTTCATCGACCTGGCCAAGGCTTTCGACTCTGTCAATCACTGCATTCTTATTGGCAGACTAAATAGCCTTGGTTTCTCAAATGACTGCCTCGCCTGGTTCACCAACTACTTCTCAGATAGAGTTCAATGTGTCAAATCGGAGGGCCTGTTGTCTGGACCTCTGGCAGTCTCTATGGGGGTGCCACAGGGTTCAATTCTCGGGACGACTCTATTCTCTGTATATATCAATGATGTCGCTCTTGCTGCTGGTGACTCTCAGATCCACCTCCACGCAGACGACACCATTTTGTATACATCTGGCCCTTCATTGGACACTGTGTTAACAAACCTCCAAACGAGCTTCAATGCCATACAACACTCCTTCCGTAGCCTCCAACTGCTCTTAAATGCTAGTAAAACTAAATGCATGCTCTTCATTCGAATGCTGCTTGCACCCACCCGCCCGACTAGAATCACTACTCTCGGCGGGTCTGACTTAGAATATGTGGACAACTACAAATACCTAGGTGTCTGGTTAGACCGTAAACTCTCCTTCCAGACTCACATTAAGCATCTCCAATCCAAAGTTAAATCTAGAATCAGCTTCCTATTTCGCAACAAAGCCTCCTTCACTCATGCTGCCAAACATGCCCTCGTAAAACTGACTATCCTACCGATCCTTGACTTCGGCGATGTCATTTACAAAATAGCCTCCAACACTCTACTCAGCAAATTGGATGTAGTCTATCACACTGCCATCCGTTTTGTCACCAAAGGCCCATATACTACCCACCATTGTGACCTGTACGCTCTCGTTGGCTGGCCCTCACTACATATTCGTCGCCAAACCCACTGGCTCCAGGTCGTCTATACATCTCTGCTAGGCAAATCCCCGCCTTATCTTAGCTCATTGGTCACCATAGCAACACCCACCCGTAGTATGCGCTCCAGCAGGTATATCTCACTGGTCATCCCCAAAGCCAACACCTCCTTTGGCCGCCATTCCCTCCAGTTCTCTGCTGCTAATGACTGAAAATAACTGCAAAAATCTCTGAAGCTGGAGACTCTTATCTCCCTCACTAACTGTAAGCATCAGTTGTCAGAGCAGCTTACCGATCACTGCACCCGTACACAGCCCATCTGTAATTAGCCCACCCAACTACCTCATCCCCATATTGTTATTTATTTTGCTCATTTGCACCCCAGTATCTCTATTTGCACATCATCTTCTGAACATCTATCACTCCAGTGTTAATACTACATTTTAATTATTTTGCACTATGGCCTATTTATTGCCTTACCTCCATAACTTACTACATTTGCACACACTGTATATAGATTTTCTATTGTGTTATTGACTGTATGTTTTGTTTATCCCATATGTAACTCTGTGTTGTTGTTGTTTTTATCGCACTGCTTTGCTTTATCTTGGCCAGGTCGCAGTTGTAAATGAGAACTTGTTCTCAACTGGCCTACCTGGTTAAATAAAGGTGAAAAACAACAACAACAACAAAAATCGTTAGACTCGGTGGCGAGAGAAATGCTGCCGTGTCTAAGTGTAGTAAAGGCTACATAAAGGGTACATAAACGTTGGGATGGATTAAAACAAACGATTAAAAATGATTGGAGGGAGGACACTGGATTTATCATGATCATGTTTTGTTTGTCATTCAAACTTCTGTGTTGCTGATTAAGATGTAGCATAGTGAATACTAACGAGATGTACACTTTCTCTACCAGGAGAGGTTGGGGTGTCCTTACCTCTCTCTTTGAAATGTTTCCCGAGACTTTTGTGAAATTCTGCAGTTTTATAAAGTATAATGTTATCCGGATCCGGCCGTAGAGGGAGCTCCCAGATAAGTAAGGCCTGGCCAAATGTTAGTTTTTTACCCTATGTTTTACCACACACACCAGCACACGCACACACAACCCACTGGTTATGAATATTTGTTAGTGGTGTTAATACCGTGTTTGATTTATTGTGTGGGGTCTTTTTAATTTGGTTGTAAACTGGGTACGCAGAATGATGGAAACGTTAGATAAAAAAAAAATGGTTTCTGAAGTACAGGGAAAGAAAAGGGAAAGAAAATACTTAATGGTGTTGAATGACCTTTGTCCTGACTTTCTGTTGAGGCCTGATCAACCTCACTAGAAAGGATAGAGACATTGGGGGACATTTGAGTATAATATGAAGAAGTGTTTTTGTTTCAATACACATCTCACCAGATTGGGTCTGCTGTATGGTCGGGTTTTCTCCCTAAGGGTTAGCTCTCTAACTCCCTGACCCGGTAACTCTGCGGGGAGGTCGCCAATATGATAGGGGAGTATAAGCCAATTTGGAAAAGGGTTTCAACAGGGTGTTGGTGTGGTTTGATATTTGTCTTAGGAATTTTGTACTAAGAAAATTAGGAAGGTAATCATTTGTCATATGGTAAATAGTCGTTTGGATTTTCTGAATCAGAAATGCCTTAAACTGTTCTTTTGGTCTGTCCTCTCTCGAAGTTATGGCGATAGTGACTACAGATGGTATCTATATGCATGGAAGGAATAATACGACGAGAACAGTGTGAGCTTCACCCCTCCTAACCGGCTGAAGTAATGGCGTTCACTACATTTACATTTTAGTCATTTAGCGGACGCTCTTATCCAGAGCGACTTACAGTTAGTGAATGCATACATGTTTTTTTGTTTTTTTTGTTTTTTGTTTTCATACTGGCCCCCCGTGGGAAACGAACCCACATCCCTGCCGGCCAAACCCTCCCCTACCTTGGACGACGCTGGACCAATTCTGGGTCTGCCGGTCGCGGTCCTGCACCACTTCTACTGAGTCTGAGCCAGCAACCTGTGTACGAGCGGCAGGAGTGCGGCATGAGTCCTGAGACCGTGCATGTGGAGTGAGCATGGAGAGGTACCACGTTCAAACTCCTCTCAAGATGAGTGCCGGGAAGGAGTGGGGTGGTCAACCGTGCCTGTAAATTGATTTAGGGTTGCCCTAAACTGTTTATCTGTGTCACGCCCTGGCTCTGGGGACTATTAAATGTTGAGCCAGGGTGTGGATTTTCTATGTTATAGTTTTCTATGTTTTCGTTCTAGATCGTTTAGATCTATGTTGGCCAGGGTGGTTCCCAATCAGAGGCAGCTGTAGCTCGTTGTCTCTGATTGGGGACCATACTTAGGCAGCCTGTTTTCACTAGTTTATTGTGGGATCTTGTTCCGTAAGGTTTTGTGTATAACCTAGGACTTCACGTATCGTTTTGTTGTTTTGTTCGTGTGTTGTGTACGAAATAAAATGTACGCTTATCACGCTGTGCCTTGGTCCGTCTCATCTAATAACGAGCGTGACAATCTGGGGTATCAGGTTGATTGAAAGTATCTTGAAAATTCCAAAAACAAATATTTTCCATATAAAATTGCCCTAAATGTACATTTTAAACTCAAATAATGCAACAAAATACAAATGTTCAACTACAAAAATAAAGTTTCCCTGCCGGCCACAAGGATTGTCCTGACTTTCAAGAATCCTTGAGGCTGAGAGAAAATGTTGCAGTTTTCAAGCAAATTTCCTGTAATAAAGAAAAAGTCATTCATGGCTTATGAGGTGTTCAAATCCTTTCTGGGGGGCCTGACCTCCGGGGGGAACCCCAACGCCAGTGTCTACTGACCGTTGGAGATGTTTGTGTAGCCACTACTCAATTTCTTTAATGAGTTAGGCAGTTACTTTTTACAGTGTGTGTGTGTATTTCTCCAATTCTCTGGGAGGACAGAGGCCCAATTAAGGGATCATAGCTTTCACCTGGATTCATCTGGTCAGTCTATGTCATTGAAAGAGTTCCTAATGTTTTGTACACTCAGTGTAGAGCAGATAGATAGAGGTAACTGCCAAAATAATAGAACCACTTGAGTGAATGAGGGGTACAAAGTATATTGAAAACAGGTGCTTCCACACAGGTGTGGTTCCTGAGTTAATTAAGCAATTAACATCCTATCATGCTTAGGGTCATGTATACAAATGCTGGGTAGGCCATTATTGTGTCTACCATGGCTATGCTCCCATAGGATGACAATGCCCCCATCCACAGGGCATGAGTGGTCACTGAATGGTTTGATGAGCATGAAAACGATGTAAACCATATGCCATGGCCGTCTCAGTCACGAGATCTCAACCCAATTGAACACTTATGGGAGATTCTGGAGTGGCGCCTGAGACAGCGTTTTCCTCCACCATCAACACCATGGGGGTGCTGAACGGTGGAGGGGAGGTGTGTGTGTTTGTGTGTGTGTTTGTGTGTGTGTTTGTGCGTGTGTGTGTGTGTGTGTGTGAGTGAGTGAGTGATTGTTTGGAAGAGAGAGTGAGACCATGAGAAATGAGAGCTGTGTCTGGTCTCTGTTCCTCTCCACTCCAGACAGGATGAGAGACAGAAAGCGAGAGTGAGCGATAGAGGGAGAGAGACAGAGAGACAGATAAGTTAGACAGTGCTGACACCACCCTACTGTGTCACTGAGCAAACCAAACACAACCTTGCTGTTGGACACAAGGACTTTTTAAAATGAAGTAGTTAAACACACCACCAAGGACAGTCAGTCACACACACTGAGCTTCGGTTGGACCACAGCAATGTGTGTCTTCAGCAGTGTAAGTGTGTGTGCCTTTCTGCTTCAACTTGGTGTGTGTATGTGTGTGTGTGCCCCTCCCTGCCTCATCTTATCCAAAGTTCATGTGTGTTCAGCTGTGTGTGTGTGTGTCTGTCTGTGTGTGTTCTCTGAGCTCACCTTGGCAGGTGGTCTTGAAGCTAAAGGACTGAAAGCCACCAGTGAGGGCGGAGGAGTCAATGACGTCCACACCGTACTCGCTCTGGTTCCTCCGGTAGAGGGTCACCGCCACAATCAACACCACCACAGTCACCACCCCCGCCGCCAGGCCCGAATACAGCGCTACGTCACTGCTACCCTCCAGACCTGGGGGAGAGAGAGGGAGAGAAACTTTAATCAAAGTATAAACATCAGAGAAAGAGAAAAGGTATCAACTCAGAGCTATATTCAGAGTAGAATTCAGTAGGTAATAGTATGATATGTTATATGAGCCCAATGATGGAAGGGTCAAGTCAAGTGGCATCTAGATTTTTTGCTATACTGGCCAGACCAACACAACTTTCACTGCTGTACAAAGTTTGCCCCTCATTTTAAAATACATTTAATTAAAATGCTTTGGGAGAGGCACAGTAAAGTCATGTTTACCCGAAACTTCCACAGTAACATCTCTAAAATGCACTTCTCCTGAAAAGGTTCTACTGAAAAGTCTCTAGCAGGAGTTTTTTTTAGGGCAGAAACATTCCAGGTTTCAACCTGCTTCCTTCTGTGGCTTTATTGTTCTCCATTTCCTGTCTCCTCACTCCGCTGTGGTGCGGTATTTCCTCCCACTGCATCCTGTTAACGCACTAATGAGGAAGTTGTCCTAATCACCCCAGCACCTGACTGGTGTGTCAGACACACACACCCACACATGCACACACACGCACACAACTAAGAATCTAATCAAGCCCAGCACCTGACTGTCATCTCAAAGGGCTGTTTGTCTCTGGCATCACTCGGAAGGCCCTCTGCGTTCTACTGGGATATTGTGTAGGGCGTTCACTCACTGCTATAGAATATAGAGAAAGACGGGGCAATTCAAGAGGGTGCTATGAAATTATGTCAAAACTTCATTTTCTTTGCCCTATGTCATTATAAATAACATAGCATTAATCCTTATATTGTTCTCTACAATATTATAACCTTAATATACTTGTACTTGACAGTGTTGATGAAATAAGAACGTTAATTTGCTGTGACTGTTGCTAGTTTAGACCATGCCTCTCTTGGTTGTAGCTCTTCCATATTTGGCGTTGGGAGGTGGTACCATTTGGAGGTGTTTCCGCGGGTTGGACCAATCAAAATCAACTTGATACCCTCATCTCCAGATCCTTGGCTTTCATTGACATTAATTCGCTATATTGGCGATCAGTCTACATTGAGAGGGGCCATTTCAATGGTGATATAAAGGGAAAGAATCAGAAATACACAATGAAAACAGGAACAGATTGTCTTCACGGAGGGAGGATATTGAAATTCAGTCTATTAGCTTTGTAAATAAATATATATTTTGTTTTGTATTCCGCTGATTTCATTTAGAAAAAGTCCATGTTTTCACTCACAAACCTGCAGGCACTAGTTAGCTTGTCAGGTGATGTTCGAAGTAAGCGCCGTTCTGCCGCCGGCGCAGCGCAGCACCACAGAGTTCTAATGAGCAGTGAACACTTTTTGATCATGCCCGTGATGACATTCCATTCACTCTAAACATGCTAAATTCTCAGAGTAAATCATCTAACTTTTTAACCATATATGGTAGAGACATACGGTTTGGACTATTGTTTTTCTGACGCAATTCACTATTGATTTGTATAAACCTTGAATGAATTAATCATTTTATGAGTGAACACCCTATATTGTGACAAGACCAGTTCATTAAATTAGCTAATCTGCAATGATTAAGTTGTATCTGGTCTCACCAGTACACCACAACAGATTTAAAAAAGTGTGTGTGTGTAAAGAAAAGGACTGCTGGCTTAGCTTGTTCTCCAAAGATAATGAGATCTGCACAGGAACAGGACTGAGAATATCGCTAAGTAGACTGAAGCTTCAAGAAAAGCAGCATTTGCCCAAATATGCAAAAGAGGCATTAGCAGCTAAACATGGCAGGTTAATTGGGGGCTCGCTAAATTTTGGCAGACTGGCTGCGTCTTTTTCCCTTACTCCCACGAAGAAGAAAAAAAGACAAAAACAATCTGAATGTGACAGTTGTGGTGTCACAAGTAATTGGCATTAAAATGGCATTTTATGATTAAGATAATCATTTTGAAGGTGTTCATCGTGAGAATAAGGTTTCTTGTATAGGTCGTTATCAATAAAACGTCACAATAAGGTGCAGAGCGTTCGATTTGCCTGCTGGGGGACAAGGAGATCCCAGCTCTGCTAAAACCATTGACAACTGAGTGCCGTTTTCAAGGGATTGTTAAATAAATGTTAACTATTTGGTTGTAATATCACCTCTTGAAAAGCATAGTCAGAAATACACATTTCCGATTTTTCCGTGCAAAACAATTGCGCACATTTAGCTCTATCATCAGAGTTATACAGCAAGTAACTGCATGCTTTTCATCATCAGTAAACATCAATTGATCATGTAATTTCAAATACGTGAGGGTAGCCTGACAATATCTCTCAATATTGACCACCATTAACTGGATATTTGAGTGATATAAAATGAACTATACCTGAAGTATGAGTGGTTTAGGTTAATTTTGGTGATATGATCATTTTTGTGGGAATAATAGTTCTGGATCATGATGTTGGAGTTTTGGGTTGGAGAGTTGTATCTGTGAGTGGTGGCGTGACAACATATAAATGGTTGTTATAGCAGAGGAGTAGCAAATAGTGGTTTTCGTGTGTCACATTGTGTTCTAAAGTAGGATGGTGGTTGGGGAAAACTCACCCTGTGGCTTGGCGTCGTGTAGCAGCTTTCGATCTGCAAAGACACACAGACACCATGTCATTTCACTTCTACTTGAATGGAATACTACAGAATGTAACCTGCAGTTGTTTTCCAATGAGCACCCTTATGTGTGCGCATGTTCAAAATGTGTGTGTGTGTGTGGGCCCAGTGATAAGACTCTTTATGACACAGGGAGTGTATGGAGAGTGTGTGTGTGTGTGTGTGTGCACGTGTGTACATGCCCAAATGTGATTATGATCACAATGTGTGTGTCTCACGGTAGTGAGATTGGCTCGGTGATAGGACTTGAGGGATTGTATGGAGCGTGTGTCTGTGCGTGTGTGCATGTGTCTGTGTAAGTATGTGTGGAAATTGATGTGAAGATATTAAGGCTGATTGTCTTCCTGCATATGGGCATCAGAAGAATTAAGAAATAAGTATGGACTTCCATCCAGTGTGTGGATTACGGGGGGGTATGTGCTCATGAGACAAAGTTTGGGGGGGGGGGGGGGGGGTTGGTCTCTAATTTAATCATTCTCCTATTCTCTCAGCTGTATTTGCGTCCCATATTTCAGCCCCTTTTCAGGTGTCCTGACAAAAAGGTCAATATGTCAGCAAAACAATTAATTCAGGCTACTAGAGTGTAGGCCTAATGAACATCACTCAATGTCATTACACTTTTTGGTGTTTTGTAACAAATGGGCACTGTTTGGATGCTGAAATTATTTTGGAGTGGACTGTATTATGAACGTGTGCAGGTAGCCTACTTTTTGAAGTGACAATCAGATGACAAACATCATGACTGGTTGTGTTCATGCCACATTAAAAGGTAATACATTTTTACTGTTAAAATACGTCTTTACTTAGGCCCATAAAACATTTTCATACAAAAGAAAAAGAAAGTACCCTGAAAAAGACCCAGCCCCCGAATGTCACAATATAATTCAAACTCTGCTTCCATCCCATACTCTCAAAGCAACTGGCAGATACTGTATGTGGTTCACTGCTTATGGCATCACTAAGGAACTAAGGATGGATTTGTCCACAGCATTGCTGGTGCTGCAACTGGAAACGTCCCAGCCAACAGAAGACTACTTTGTCTTTGGCAATGTTTTAATTCTCAACAAAATAAGTGTGGTATTGATGATGATAATGATGATGATGATCCCAATGATGAACATTCTGACGATGATGGTGAAGATTATAATGAAGACAATATCTACCACCAGAGTTGTACCACCAGATGAAGCGGTATGTGACATTACTCACTCTGAGTGCAGAGGCCCCCGGTGCAGTTATCTGTTCCCAGGGCGGCCCCGTCACACAGACTGCCTCCATGTTTGGGCTCCGGGGCTGTACACTCTCTGCTGCGCTGTCTCACACACGCCGCACTGCACACCGTCCACTCTGTCCACTCTCCCCAGCCACCATCCACTGAGAGGGAAGAAAGGGTTAAAAAACATACACACTCACACACACACACTCACATGCGCACACAGACACACACACACAGACACACAGGACCTTAGACCCAACTCATATAATAGATTCGCAGAGTTAGCAAACAGCTGAGTGGAACATAACTGCCCCACCCCATTACACCAGAATTACTCTACACAATTGGTTTATGGACCTTACTGATAGAGCACTTACAATGGACCAGCCCTAAAGCCCACCACACAAAACCCCCTCTTCTTTCTCTCCAGGGCCGACATTAGAAAAATACCATGTCATGTTCTATCCTGGTGCTGACTCAAGGCAGAAAATACAGTTTTCTTTTTGTCTTGTTCCATCAAGTCTCCTCTACCTCCTTACCAATTCAATAGGTTTTCAAGGTTTCTCTCTGCCTTGCTAATCTAAATGCAAACGCTGTGTTTGCACGCAGGCTGAGACTCACAGAGAGAGAAAGTCTTGTGGAGGAGAGAGAGTCTCAAGTTCTACTGTCACATGCACAAGTACAGTGAAATGTCTTTCTTGCAAGCTCTTCCCAACAATGCAGTAATCAATGTCAGTAGTACTATAAAGTAAATTATAAACTGGGTGGTTCGAGCCCTGAATGCTGATTGGCTGACAGCCATGGTATATCAGACCGTATACCACAGGTATGACAAAACATTTATTTTTACTGCTCTAATTATGTTGGTAACCAGTTTATAATAGCAATAAGACACCTCGGAGGTTTGTGGTATATGGCCAATATACCACGGCTAAGGGCTGTATCCAGGCACTCTGCGTTGCATTGTGTGTAAGAACAGCCCTTAGCCGTGGTAAATTGGCAATATACCACACCTCCTCGTGCCTTATTGATTAAGTAGAACAAAAACACACGATAAATAAGAGGAACACGAGAGAGTAAGTAAGCTATATACAGGGTCCGTTCCAGGATCAGTGCCAATACCATATTTACAATGTGCAGGGATACTGGAGGGGTAGGGATAAATATGTATAGGGGTAAGGTGACTAGGCATCAGGATATATGATAAACAGAGTAGCAGCAGCATATATTATGATTGTTAGTGAGTGTGTGTAGAGTCAGTATGAATGTGTGTGCTTGTTGTGTGTGTGTGTGTGTGTGTGTGTGTGTGTGTGTGTGTGTGTGTGTGTGTGTGTGTGTGTGTGTGTGTGTGTTTGATTGAGTGAGTGTGCATAGAGTCGGTGCACATTTTTAAAATAAATATTAGGGTCAATGCAGAGTTAGCTATTTGCAGTCTTATGTCTTGGTGATAGAAGCTGTTCAGAAGCCTGTTGGTGTCAGACTTGTTCATCCGGTACCGTTGGCCGTGTGGAAGCAGAGAGAACAGTCTATGGCTTGGGTGGCTGGAGTCTTTAACAATTTTCCGGCCTTTCCTTTTAGACTGCATGATATTCTTTATCCATGTTCACACTCTTCTAATCTTCTCTCTCTCTCTCACTCACTCTCTCACTCTCTCACCCTACCTCTCTTGCCCTCTCTCTCTCCCTCCCTCCTCCCTCTTCCCTATATCCTTTTCTGTCTCTCTCTCTGAGGGGAAAAATGGGGTCAGACGATGGGTTTATGAAAGCGGTTTGGAGGGAAATTACCATAACAGCAGTGGGGGAGCCCGCCTCCTCCTTGAAGAGGAGCGCTGTCATAATACAGATTGCTTGGTAAATAATGCAACCCCACAACAAAAATATCCCCCCTCCTAGACAGTCAGACTGTTGGATAGAATGAGAACAGACAGACAGATAGACAAGAAGCCTGCTAAACAGCCAGATAGCCAGATAGACAAACAGACCTGGGCAGAGGGCATTACAGGTACTCTTCTGGACAGACATGCCCTCGCAGAAGGTGCCCCCATTGAGAGGGGCGGGGTTGGTGCAGGTACGGGAGCGTTTCTGGACCCCCCGCCCACAGCGCACGTTACAGGTGGACCAGTCTGTCCACAATGACCACCCTCCGTTCACTGGAGAAATGGACAAAGGGGGAGAAGGAGGGAGGAAGTAGAGGGAGAGATGGAAAAGAAGCGAGGGAGATGGGAGAGGGGAGAAGGAGAAGGATAGAAGGAGAGAGAGTAGAAGAGGGAGAGAAAAAGAGAGAGGGGGAAAAAGGAGAGAAGCATGTAAAATGTAACATGACAGCAGAGTGAAGGAGGGAAGAGAAAAAACCTCCACACGCACAGGCTGACTGCCTAAAACACAGGAGTTCCACCTGGGCTAAACGTGAAAGGCCAAGAAACCAAAGGCATGTCAGAGAGGTGAAGCACTCTACTCAACTCTCTCTCTCTCTCTCTATCTCTCTCTCTCTCTCTCTCTCTCTCTCTCTCTCTCTCTCTCTCTCTCTCTCTCTCTCTCTCTCTCTCTCTCTCTCTCTCTCTCTCTCTCTCTCTCTCTCTCTCTCTCTCTCTCTCAGATGTGCTGGGCTCAAAAGCAGTTCAGTGATTGACTGATTATGACTCCATTCATCATCATTCATCGTCAGACAGGAAACAAATGTCAGTGTGAGAACACATTACTCCATTACATCTGTCTGTCTGTAGGCTCTCACTCCTAGCAGGGCCTGCCAGGCACATCATTACCATGAAAAGTAGTCAGGTACACTATATATACAAAAGTGTGTGGACACCCCTTCAAATTAGTGGATTCGGCTATTTCAGCCACACCCGTTGCAGACAGGTGTATAAAGTCCAGCACACAGCCATGCAATCTCCATAGACAAACATTGCCAGTAGAATGGCCTTACTGAAGAGATCAGTGACTTTCAAAGTGGCACCGTCATAGGATGCCAACAAGTTAGTTTGTCAAATATCTGCCCTGCTAGAGCTGCCCCGATCAACAGTAAGTGCTGTTATTGTGAAGTGGAAACGTCTAGGAGCAACAACGGCTCAGCCGCGAAGTGGTAGGCCACACAAGCTCACAGAACGGGATCGCCGAGTGCTGAAGCGCATAAAAATCGTGTGTCCTCGGTTGCAACACTCCACTACCAAACTGCCTCTGGAAGCAACGTCAGCACAATAACTGGTTGTCAGGAGCTTCATGAAATGGGTTTCCATGGCCGAGCAGCCGCACACAAGCCTAAGATCACCATGCGCAATGCCAAGAGTCGGCAGGAGTGGTGTAAAGCTCGCCGCCATTGGACTCTGGAGCAGTGGAAACACGTTCTCTGGAGTGATGAATTATGTTTCACCATCTGGCAGTCCGACGGATGAATCTGGGTTTGGCGGATGTCAGGAGAATGCTACCAGCGCCAATGCATAGTGCCAAATGTATAGTTTGGAAAGAAGGAATAATGGTCTGGTGCTGTTTTTCATGGTTCGGGCTAGGCCCCTTAGTTCCAGTGAAGGGAAATCTTAATGCTACAGCATACGACATTCTAGACGATCCTGTGCTTCCAACTTCGTGGCAACAGTTTGGGGAAGGCCCTTTCCTGTTTTAGCATGGTCCATACAGATATGGTTTGTCGAGATCGGTGTGGAAGAACTTGACTGGCCTGCACAGAGCCCTGACCTCAACCCCATTGAACACCTTTGGGATGAATTGGAACGTTGACTGCGATCCAGGCCTAATCACCCAACATCAGTGCCCGACCTCACTAATACTCTTGTGGCTGAATGGAAGAAAGTCCCCGCAGCAATGTTCCAACATCTAGTGGAAAGCCTTCCCAGAAGAGTGGAGGCTGTTATAGCAGCAAAGGGCAGACCAACTCCATATTAATGCCCATGATTTTGGAATGAGATGTTTGACAAGCAGGTGTCCACATACTTTTCATGTAGTGTAGCTACACAGATTACTGATAGGCCTCAACAGGTTCTGTGTTTAGACAAAAACAGTAGTTGGATTTCCAGCTGTTTTAATGATTGTCAGTGTGGTGATTTGGTCACGTTGACACAGAGGAGGAGGTTTTCAACTAGCAAAAGGGGTTTGAAAGAGGGAATTAATAAATAAGAGAAGTATTATATTCAGAGAGACGTTTCATGAGGTTTAATTAATGCGATTTTATCGTTGTCTTCCTGTGTTCACACAGTCCTGTGGAGTTATGATAGGCGCTAGCTATTGCCTTTTTCTGTTCCTAGCTCTCTTTCCTTCCTTCCTACGAGCCTGCGAAAGCACAAGCAACAGAGAATCCTAGCCTCCAGGTAGCTAGCAGGCACGCAGTTGAGGAGTTGACAGCTTATGTCAAAGCCTTCCCTGTGTCTTTTAAATGTCTTGTGTTTAAACTCAACCAGGAAGTTGCTCATTACATGCCCGTTACAAGATGTAACATAACACCAAGACATGTCAGCTTCTGACTGCTCTTAACACCTACTACCTATGAGAGACTGATTAGAGTAAATGCATAGACAGGAGGCAGAAAACATCCTCTTCAGATACATGTCAAGAGAAAGGAGATGCTAACAATGTGAAAATGCATGTGGAACTATGCAGGTACAATACAATAAAGAAGAAAAAATACAACAAAGACGTGACCGCCTACGACCAATGACAGAAAAATACAACGGCTGAGTGTAAGGAAGATTCTCACATAATATCCATGAATTGTCTGTCAAAATAGGACAACTCTGTATGGTTTATTTGTTGTACTTTGTGTTTGACTACACTGTGACTTAGTGAAATAATTGAACACCCCCCAAAATCAAGATGCGCTTGATTGAGCTTGCCTTTGTGCAATGGACCTAATTAGAATAGCCCCAAAAGTGAAAAAGCTGCATATCTGTCTCTCAAGACAGACTCAATCAAATGTTCAAAGTAATTGAAAGAAATGGTTTGCTCCATAAGGTCTGCTGCATAGGGAAGGTTAGTATTCATTAGGTACAAAATATAATAAAACGGACTGAAACAGGGACAGGCTACCTGAAGTTGTCCAATAAGAAACACTAATTGCACAATGTTTTGAAATGTTTTGCTACGGTGTGCCCTAATGAATACAACCCAGTTGTCTTACCAAAAACGACCACAGTGGCGGTGAGGCTGCGTCTCTTGGCCACGATGTTGCTGGCCAGACACGTGTAGTTTCCCGAGTCAGACAAACGTGCCTCCTGGATGATCAGGTTGTGGTCCGCTCGCGTGTCGATATTCCCATCTGAGCCCACCGGCTCCTCATTCTTCAACCACTCCACCTAGAACAACAGAGATTAATAGGGAGTGAGGCCGCCATTGGTCAAAATCCACCAATCAGAATGAAGAATGGGAGTGAGGCTGCTAAAAAGGTACATTTGAAATAATTATTGCACACAATGCAATGTAGGTTTGTAGTAACATTGTTGGCTAAATCTTGCCTGCTGCTCTAACAATCACTAAATATATTCATCGTGAAGATACATGAACATACATTCATGAACATACATTCATCGTGGAGAAGAAACGTCCTTTTGGCTGGAGCGATATGGATGAGTAGCCAAGCAAGGCTAAATCATGTTCAAGACCCACTGTACAGCACTGTATATGCTCCATATAATTGACTGGCCCAAAGTAGGCTTTCTACATTTTACATTTTAGTCATTTAGCAGACGCTCTTACAGTGAGGGAAAAAAGTATTTGATCCCCTGCTGATTTTGTACGTTTGCCCACTCACAAAGAAATGATCAGTCTATAATTTTAATGGTAGGTTTATTTGAACAGTGAGAGACAGAATAACAACAAAAAAAATCCAGAAAAACGCATGTCAAAAATGTTAGAAATTGATTTGCATTTTAATGAGGGAAATAAGTATTTGACCCCTCTGCAAAACATGACTTAGTACTTGGTGGCAAAACCCTTGTTGGCAATCACAGAGGTCAGACGTTTCTTGTAGTTGGCCACCAGGTTTGCACACATCTCAGGAGGGATTTTTGTCCCACTCCTCTTTGCAGATCTTCTCCAAGTCATTAAGGTTTCGAGGCTGATGTTTGGCAACTCGAACCTTCAGCTTCCTCCACAGATTTTCTATGGGATTAAGGTCTGGAGACTGGGTAGGCCACTCCAGGACCTTAATGTGCTTCTTCTTGAGCCACTCCTTTGTTGCTTTAGCCGAGTGTTTTGGGTCATTGTCATGCTGGAATACCCATCCACGACCCATTTTCAATGCCCTGGCTGAGGGAAGGAGGTTCTCACCCAAGATTTGACGGTACATGGCCCCGTCCATCGTCCCTTTGATGCGGTGAAGTTGTCCTGTCCCTTTAGCAGAAAAACACCCCCAAAGCATAATGTTTCCACCTCCATGTTTGACGGTGGGGATAGTGTTCTTGGGGTCAAAGGCAGCATTCCTCCTCCTCCAAACACAGTGAGTTGAGTTGATGCCAAAGAGCTCGATTTTGGTCTCATCTGACCACAACACTTTCACCCAGTTCTCCTCTGAATCATTCAGATTTTTATTGGCAAACTTCAGACGGGCATGTATATGTGCTTTCTTGAGCAGGGGGACCTTGCGGGCGCTGCAGGATTTCAGTCCTTCACGGCGTAGTGTGTTACCAATTGTTTTCTTGGTGACTATGGTCCCAGCTGCCTTGAGATCATTGACAAGATCTTCCCGTGTAGTTCTGGACTGATTCCTCACCGTTCTCATGATCATTGCAACTCCACGAGGTGAGATCTTGCATGGAGCCCCAGGCCGAGGGAGATTGACAGTTCTTTTGTGTTTCTTCCATTTGCGAATAATTGCACCAACTGTTGTCACCTTCTCACCAAGCTGCTTGGCGATGATCTTGTAGCCCATTCCAGCCTTGTGTAGGTCTACAATCTTGTCCCTGACATCCTTGGAGAGCTCTTTGGTCTTGGCCATGGTGGAGAGTTTGGAATCTGATTGATTGATTGCTTCTGTGGACAGGTATCTTTTATACAGGTAACAAGGTGAGATTAGGAGCACTCCCTTTAAGAGTGTGCTCCTAATCTCAGCTTGTTACCTGTATAAAAGACACCTGGGAGCCAGAAATCGTTCTGACTTATTTCCCTCATTAAAATGCAAATCAATATATAACATTTTTGACATGCGTTTTCCTGGATGTTTCTGTTGTTATTCTGTCTCTCGCTGTTCAAATAAACCTACCATAAAAATTATAGACTGATCATTTCTTTGTCAGTGGGCAAACGTACAAAATCAGCCGGGGATCAAATATTTTTTTCCCTCACTGTATCCAGAGCGACTTACAGTTAGTGAGTGCATACATGTTTGTTTTTTTCATACTCACTATTAGAATCAGCCTATGAGAGTAACTCCCAGCCTCCCTTCAACCAATCAGAGGGACTCCCAGCCTCCCCTCAACCAATCAAAGCAAAGCTCTCAGCAGGGTCACACCCTTCGACCATTAGCAATTCAGCAGCCATGTTGTGAGCGAAAGTAATTAGGAATTACAAACTAAACTAACGCTCCACTGATGCTTCCCTATATCGCATGGCTGGCCCTGTAAATTGAAATGAATGTGCCTTTGGCTGGAGGTGCTCAATGAGAACGACTAGCCAGGGTATCTGGGAGCAAAGCTTGATTTATGACTGTGTGTTTGAGGACTAAAAACTCTCCCCACCCCACTGGGAGCCCTGTTGGTTTGTGTGTCCATTTGCCAGGGGAATACCAGAACCACCAATAACACACAATCTCAGAGATTGATTTGCTCTTTGGCAGTGCCCCCGATAGACAAATGCGAGCAGAGAAATCCATAAATCACCAGTTATGTTGTCACAAGTGGCTTTTTTTCTTCCTTTGATGGTCATGTGCTTTTATTTTCACTCTTTTCGCAGTTCTGCTCCAGAGAAACTAAGCTGGTGGCCCTTCTTCCTGTCTCCCTTTCTCTCTACACTCATTTTCCTTCAATGACTAATCAACCCCCACGTTACCTTTCAACTATTTTCTCCAACACTGCTACCAGCGACATGCACTCAACTCAACAGAGAGGGTCAGTACTAAGAACCTGCCAAACCAAAAAAGGAAGCCACATTGTTTATGGTTCTTTTCCCAATTGTGGATTTAATTATTTATCCACACATAAAACAGGGTTATTAGACTTATTTTCACCATCACACCATTTGTCTTTATTAGTCATGTATTATTTCTCACTGTCTAATGATGACCTTTTTGTGTTGTTGCTCATCCAGTCTTTCTCTTCCTCCTCCCCCCATTTCTCCATCTCTCTCTGATGTTTCTGCTTGATTGTTTAATCTCTCTCTCTCTGTATATGTCTCTATCTCAGTGGGCAGTGTAAACAGGGCAGTGACTTGCATTCTGTGGTGGCAGTCCCTGAGTCTGGCTGTTGGGGGTGGTTGGGAGTGGAGTTTACAACGACGGAGGCAGTGATAAGGACGCTGGGACAGAAAGCCTGGGGAGGATGGGAAATGGATTTGTTTACAGTCATTTGCCACATTTGTTCCAATTAGAAGGCATCAAGCAGCACTGGGTTGAGCCATGCCCACTCTGAAGTGTGTGTGTGTATGATGTGTGTGATCGAGCGATTGCAGATAATGATTGTGTGTGTGTGTGTGTGTGTTGTCTCAAACCCATGATCCTGTGTTGATAAGTGTCTGATGCTGTCTTCCTAAGTTGATTTGTTCTTAAACCGTAACCAAAAAAATATTTAATTGGTGAAGCACATGTCCTAAGCTCAAGGCGCAAACATTTTTTAACACGCATATGACAGGAGCGAGCCAGCAGGGGGCGGAGTGACTGGCACCCCCACGGGGGGAGTTGTAGGGAGGCTTTGATATTTGTTGTGACGGTTTGAACCTGCTTGAATGAGCCAAAGGAGCCGTAGCTATGACATCCTAACCTTGACTCGACAACAAAGCTAAGCGCCAACCAGGTCATTCCAATCAGCTCATATGCAAAATCAGGTGTAATAACTAATAACGCCATCACTCTGAAAAAAAAAGCAACCGGCCGCCACATTAACATTCATTTACAGTGGAAGTGAAAGCGACAACAAGGCAATTACCAAACATTACGGCATTTCTCAGTTTCCTTCCATCCAACTCAATTAACTATGAGTTTCATTAACAAGCCCCCTAGTCCTCCTCCATCACTATTTCCTCTCCATTTCTCCATCCCCTCCTCCCTCAATCATGTCCGGCCTTTTCCCCATCGACGCTCCGATGACTTTTGGAGAAATCACATTAAACAAATGAGGTCTCGGAATGTGACAGCAACATTACGGTGTGGCGGGGGCGGTAGCGGCAACGCACTAAACCTTCGGCGTGTCCTTGTCTTATCTCTGCGCCGTTTGGAAATGTTATGTTTATCAGTGAATAATTACATTTTAAGCACTTTAAATTACTTTGGATCAGCCGACTTAATGATTAATTACAATTTGGTGGGGGAAGATTGGGCGCTTAATACGAAGCCTAATGATTGTGAAGTTGTAATTTTTTTCCCAAAGTTATTGAAAAGTATTTTTTTCTCTCCCCATCTCCAAAGTTTCTTCCTTGTATTGCCTTAAGTCATCTGTGTGATCATCTTCTTGACAGTTAATATGGACCTTTTATTGTGGCTGGTCCTTGTAATTGTGTTTTCATTATTTGATGATCTTTTACTTCCTATTGCGTTACATTTGCAACACAAAATCACTTTTATTCAAATGAACTTAAACATTACAAAAGTATTTTATTTTCTGCCGGATCTATCAAGAAACCAGGTGTGGCTCTGATAGGAACCCATTGTAGCTCTAGCTTCTTACTTTTCACTTTCAACAAAGCAGCCAGGTGTTTATACACTTCCCTCTGCATGTATTTGGACAGTGATGCAATTATTATTATTTTTGGCTCTATACTACAGCATTTTGGATTTAAAATCAAATGTTTCATATGAGAAAACAGTACAGAATGTCACCTTTAATTTGAGGGTATTTCCATACATACAGTATCTGATTTAGAAGTCATAGGTATTTGGACTAATTCCCTTATATTGTATTAAAGTAGTGAAAAGTATAGTATTTGGTCCCATAGCACGAAATTACTACATCAAGCGCTACAAACTCGTTGGATGCATTTGCAGTTTGTTTTGGTTTTGTTTTGGGTTATGTTTTGCCCAATAGGAACTGAATGGTGAATAATGACTGGAGTCATTTACTTTCTAAGTGAGTAGATAAGATGTTTCTGAACATGTCTAAATTAATCCTGATAATGCCATGATTAATACAAATCATGAATGAATCATGAATAATGATGAGTGAGAAAGTTACAGAGGCTACAAATTACCTATAATGGGGTAGGTTAGCATTTTTTGGGATGTATGATCTTTGTCCCTCTGTAACTTTCTCATTCATCACCATTCATGATTCATTCATGATTATCCATAATCATGGTAGCATCCATATTCATGTAGAAGTGTTCACAGACATCTTATATTCTTACTTACAATAAAAGTGACTCCAAAATGACACAATTCATTATTCACCATTAAATTCCTATTGGGCAAAACATAACCCGAAACACAACCAAAACTAGCTTTAAATGAATCCAACAACTTGATGTAGTCATTGTGTGCAAGGAATATGGGACCAAATACTAAACCTTTGACTACTTTAGTGAATTTGTCTAAATAATTTTGACTTTTTCAAATGGGGGCACTTGGTAATAAAGTGCTTTCATTTGTAAAAGGTAAAACAGATATGTATGTAAATACCCTCAAATAAAAGGTGACATTCTGTACTGTCGCCTCATATGAAACATTTTATCTAAAATCCAAAATGCTGGAGTATAGAGCCAAATTCAAAATGTTAGCTTCACTGTCCAAATACATACGGAGGGGAGTGTAGATAGCACCATCAAGCATCTAGTTCAGATGTGTCAGCTCCAGTCGCAGTCCCCACCAGCTGTACTCTGGGACACAAGCAGCAACTGACTTTGCCATTTTGGCTCCGTTACTACTGAGCCAGATGGAGTGACATTCAGGGGTGTAGTGCTGCCGGAGCGCACCGGAGCCTCGCTCCGCCACTTCTCACAGTGGTGCTTGTTTACTAAAGTTAGATCAAAGCTGAATCAATGTCTGCAAAGTCACATACTATTTTATTAGTATTCTACACAACATAACCAAATAGAAGAGCAAAGTATAATGGTCCTGTTAAGACCAAAAACACCACTTTATTTCTTATGAGATTTTAGGATGATTAGCTGAGTGGTCACATTTTTTTTCTCATGTGGCTAAAAGTCAACAGCATGCGTGCCACGGCACCACTAGGCAAAATATGTGCTTTGATTGAAACAAAATAAAGGTAGGTCTAGCTATGCTATTTGTTACCACCAGTGATGGGCAAAAATGACAAAATACAGATACAAAATACCATAAAGGTCAATGTATCAAAATAAACTACAAAATACTTGTATTTGTAATGTATTTAATTAAAATACATGTAATTTGTATTTTAATATACAAAAATAAATTTTGAAGTAGCTGGCCCGAACAGCATCAAAATTCTCAGTAACGGTTACAAAAATGTTTTTCTTGCTATGACTGTGAAATGTTGTTGTTTATCTACTTTAGTTGATCAAGACACTCTGGATAAGAGTGTCTGCTAAATGTAAATGTATATAAGAAAATGAACATACCAAAATGAACTGCAAAGCACACTGGGTATTATTATTGGCTTTGTTTCAGGGCGAAGCTCATTAGAGTAATACTTTTTACATTTACATTTTTGTCATTTAGCAGATGCTCTTATCCAGAGCGACTTACAATTAGTGCATTCATCTTAAGATAGCTAGGTGACACAACAACATATCACAATCATATCAAGTACATTTTCCCTCAACAAAGTATTTATCAAGATTTGTACATATACATTTATATTTAGTTAATTTAGCAGATGCTTTTATCACACCATAGTGCTATCGGACTTCTAATACCAATGCAGGGTGAAAGGGCAAAATGTGAACCACAAAAAAACGGTGTAGAAAAGTATTTAGAAAATGTACAAAATATAAACTACATCGGAGAGTAGCTCAGCCCAGTGTAATTCAAATGACAAAATACTCAGAAGTAATTAAAATACATATTTTACATACATTTAACATAAATACTGCCCATCTCTGGTTAACACCATCTGCTCTAATTCGCTCACGAAACCGACATAATTCAAGAAGATCTAAATGCATATTCCCATGAAACTGATAGAGATCAAATGATTGGCATGCAGATGCAGTTTGGACGTTTCATTGTTAAAACAATTATTATTATTCACGATTGACAGATTAAGTATGCTTAATTTGGTGTTTGAGGGTATTAAAAATAAAAACATTTCTTGACACAATATGTGTGGGCATAGGCAGATGTTGCTATTTTCTTTTTGGGGTACTTTTACCAATTTTTTCTCCCCAATTGGTAGTTACAGTCTTGTCCCATCACTGCAACTCCCGTATGGACTCAGGAGAGGCAAAGGTCGAGAGCCATGCCGCACTGCTTCTTGACACACTGCTCGCTTTACCCAGAAGCCAGCTGCACCAATGTGTTAGAGGAAACACCGTCCAAAGTCAGCTTGCAGGTGCCCAGCCCGCCACAAGGAGTTGCTAGAGCGCGATGGGACAAGGAAATCCCGGCCGGCCAAACCCTCCCCTAACCCAATTGTGCGCCACCTCTTGGGTCTCCCGGTCATGGCCAGCTGGGACACAGCCTGGGATTGAACCCAGGGCTGTAGTGACGCCTCAAGCACTGCAATGGAGTGCCTTAGACCGCTGCGCCACTCGGGAGGCCTTTAGGATGCATTTTATGCATATTCTAAAATGCTAAACGATAATCTGTCGGTACAAACATTGGTTGAGAAATTATAACGCCATTTACATTTTTTGGGGTGTTCCAGTACCTAACAAAACAGTACTACACCACTGTTGACATTGTCTGAGCAAACAGAACAGAGAAACAGAGAAGTGATATGTGAGGATACTGTGATGATATATTGTGCATTTCTTTCAAACAGTATGGACAATCACAGCCATTACATATGCATAGATAAATCCGGTGAACTGTTGGCAAGTTATTTAATGTTGAGTCAGATGTTGATTCAAATGTGCACTGCTTGTATTAGCTCAGCAATAATGTGTTTTCATGAACTCACAACACTATGCAAATTGCAGCAAAATGTAAAACAGCATTCAAATAAACAGCATGACCAAAGTAAACGAAGTCTTGGCAGCCAAAAACACACATGGTAGGTCAGCTGATCAACTCTAAGCAGTTCCTGAACCTTTCTCTGATCCAAAATGTCTTCCGAGCTACATTCTCAACAGGGGTGGTAAAGTCCATTAAAGTGGAACTAACAGTGTTTTAGCAACATTAAATCATATTATAATCTGTTCACATACTCCCCCAGGAAGATGATGACGTCTTTAAAAAAAAATAATCTTAGAAATGGTTATTTTCACATTTTCATACTTTCATAGAATGCTTGGGAATTACGTATAGTATTCTATAGCAATATATAGTGGGGAAATGGCTGTGCGTTTGGACAATTAATAGACACTGCAGTAAATAAAACCTAATAAAAACGTGTCAGTCTTGTCCAGGGCTGCGTTCAGTACGTTTTTATGTTCTGGAATGTTCAATTGAACGGCAATGTTGCTATACTGAACAACCAGTTGAAAAACGGTGAGGTTGTGGGTTGGGGAACGCTGTCAGCAAGGCCACTGCCTTTAAAAACCTCTTAGATGTAAAGTCCCCTGTTTAGGGGACCTGCCTGGTTCTGGTACAGGTTCAGACCGTCATTGTCACTTATAAATCGATCTGTGGACACCGTAGATCGAAATGGCTTTCATTGAGCAATAGCCCTGGTTCCCACTGACACAGTAGTATATTTTTTGAGCCTGTGTGACATAGGATGTGAAATCTGAAACCACTTGAAACTGGTACATCGTAGCGCAGCAGGAGAGAGTGGTTTTATCACTGTAGCACATTCAGAGATCGATGTATAGCCATTAAACAAAACAAAAAACAATTTATGTTTGTCATAGATGGACAAGATTAATATGAGACGAAAGGCGAGTTCCTACCGACTTCAGGAAGCCAAGCTAGAGATCTGTGAGACGTTCACAGCGATGGGAGCAGACATTTTGATCAGAGAGACCTTTAGAAAATATGCACATTTTCTCTAACACTAAACATACAAATATGTATTTTACAGTTATAAGGAAGGTGAAATCTTATAGTTAGTAATTTTATTATTTTATTATACTATATTTAGAAAGCATATAAGTCCTTTAAATCCGTATTCATATAGTTTTGTTGAATAGGAAATACATCATATAAAATATTTAATATTTTTATATTTTTATCATATTTGTACTGTGTACTTGAGCTTTTGTCCTCAAAAGTGACTACACCTCAGCAATTTATTTTTACTAGAAAGGTGAGATTTTAACCTTTTGTCAGAGTGGTGTAGGTGGATGATAGGAATCAGGCGCAGGAAACCAGGAGGACGTCAACAGAACTTTACTAGTCCAAACAACAGTATACGTCGCCAACCCAACCGGGTGGCGCGAACAATTACGCACGAAAAATACACAGTGCGAGAAAATAAGGAAAAGCGCACACAGTGCGAGCTCTCGGAATAACACAACGAGAGAACAAACTCGATGAGACAGGCTGACAACAACAATCACGCATAACACCTGCCCCAAACAAACCAACTAAATAAGGAGAATAATCAAGACACAAATAAGGGACAGGTGTTATGCACAGACAAAACCAAAAGAACAAAACACATCGAACGGTGGCAGCTAGTACTCCGGAGACGACGACCGCCGAAGTCCGCCCGAACAAGGAAGAGGAGCAGCCTCGGCCGAAACCGTGACAGTACCCCCCCCTTGACGCGCGGCTCCAGCCGTGCGCCGACCCGGAGCTCGAGGACGACCCGGACGACGCGGAGCAGGGCGCGCAGGATGACCCCGATGGAAATCGGTCAGTAGGGACTGGTCTAGCACGTCCCTCCTTGGCACCCAGCACCGCTCCTCCGGACCGTACCCCTCCCACTCCACGAGATATTGAAGACCCCCCATCCGGCGTCTAGAATCCAGAATGGACCTCACGGTGTACGCCGGAGCCCCCTCGATGTCCAACGGGGGCGGAGGAGTCTCCTCAATCTCAAAGTCCTGGAGTGGACCAGCTACCACCGGCCTGAGGAGAGACACATGGAACGAGGGGTTAATATTTTTGTAGTCAACAGGTAGTTCTAACCTATAACTCACCTCGTTCAATCTCCTCAGGACTTTAAACGGCCCCACAAACCGCCGACCCAGCTTCCGGCAGGGCAGGCGGAGGGGCAGGTTTCTGGTTGAGAGCCAGACTCGATCTCCAGGTGCGTACACTGGCCCCTCACTGCGGTGTAGGTCGGCGCTCGTCTTCTGTCGACGTATGGCACGCTGCAGATGGACGTGTGCAGCGTCCCACGTCTCCTCCGAGCGCCTTACCCACTCATCCACAGCGGGGGCCTCGATCTGGCTCTCATGCCATGGTGCCAGCACCGGCTGGTACCCCAACACACACTGAAACGGGGTTAGTTGGGTGGAGGAGTGGCGAAGAGAGTTCTGCGCCATCTCCGCCCAGGGCACATATCTCGCCCACTCCTCCGGCCGGCCCTGACAGTATGACCTCAGAAACCTACCCACATCCTGGTTGACACGTTCAACCTGCCCATTACTTTCCGGGTGGTAACCCGAGGTAAGGCTTACCGACACCCCCAACCGTTCCATAAATGCCCTCCACACTCTCGAGGTGAACTGGGGGCCTCGGTCAGACACTATATCCTCGGGTACCCCGTAATGCCGGAAGACATGGGTGAACAGAGCCTCCGCGGTCTGCAGGGCAGTGGGTAGACCCGGCATGGGAAGGAGACGACAGGCCTTCGAGAACCTCTCCACCACGACCAGGATGGTAGTGTTTCCCTGTGAGGGGGGAAGGTCGGTAACAAAATCCACCGAGAGGTGGGACCAGGGTCGTTGTGGAATAGGCAGGGGTTGTAACTTACCCCTGGGCAAATGTCTGGGCGCCTTACACTGGGCACACACCGAACAGGAGGAAACATAAATCCTCACATCCCTAGCTAACGTTGGCCACCAGTACTTCGTGCTAAGGCAGTGCACTGTCCGACCGATACCCGGATGACCAGAGGAGGGAGACGTGTGAGCCCAACAAATGAGGCGATCGCGTATCTCGAGCGGAACGTACGTCCGACCCACAGGACACTGAGGAGGACTCGGGTCGGTGCGTAACGCCCGCTCGATCTCACCATCAACCTCCCACACCACCGGAGCAACCAGACAAGACTCCGGTAGTATGGGCGTGAACTCAACTGACCTCTCCTCCGCGTCATACCGCCGGGACAGAGCATCTGCCTTCCCGTTCTGGGACCCAGGGATGTATGTGATCTTAAACACAAACCGGGCCAGGAACATAGTCCAACGAGCCTGGCGAGGATTCAGTCTCCTAGCTGCCCGGATGTACTCCAGGTTACGATGGTCAGTTTGAATGAGGAAAGGGTGTTGAGCCCCCTCGAGCCAATGCCGCCACACCTTTAGGGCCTGTACCACGGCTAACAGCTCCCTGTCCCCTACGTCATAATTCCGCTCCGCCGGACTGAGCTTCTTAGAGTAGAACGCACAGGGACGGAGTTTAGGTGGAGTACCAGAACGCTGGGAAAGAACGGCCCCTATTCCGGCCTCTGACGCGTCCACCTCTACTTGGAACGGTAAAGAGGGATCCGGATGCGCCAACACCGGCGCCGAGGTAAACAGGTCCTTCAGTCTCCCAAATGCCCTGTCCGCCTCAGCTGACCACCGCAAGCGCACCGGACCCCCCTTTAACAGAGACGTTATGGGAGCTGCCACCTGTCCAAAACCCCGGATAAACCTCCGGTAGTAATTCGCAAAACCCAAGAACCGTTGCACCTCCTTCACAGTGGTTGGGGTTTGCCAATTACGCACAGCTGACACCCGGTCTACCTCCATCTTCACCCCTGACGCAGATAACTGGTAACCCAGAAAGGAGACCGACTTCTGAAAAAACAGACATTTCTCTGCCTTGACATATAGGTCATGCTCCAACAGCCTCCGCAATACTCGGCGCACCAGGGCTACATGCTCAGCACGGGTAGGACTATACACCAGAATGTCGTCGATGTACACAACCACTCCCTGTCCCTGCATGTCCCGGAAAATCTCATCAACGAAGGATTGGAAGACTGAGGGAGCATTCATCAACCCATATGGCATGACTAGATACTCGTAGTGCCCTGAAGTCGTGCTAAACGCTGTCTTCCATTCATCGCCCTTACGGATGCGCACCAAGTTATATGCGCTCCTAAGATCCAATTTTGTAAAGAACCGCGCGCCGTGCAGTGACTCCGTCATAGTCGCAATCAGAGGAAGTGGATAGCTGTACTTCACTGTGATCTGATTGAGACCGCGGTAATCAATACACGGCCGCAGACCTCCATCCTTCTTCTTCACAAAAAAGAAACTTGAGGAAACGGGTGAAACGGAGGGCCGTATGTACCCCTGTCTAAGAGACTCAGAGATGTACGTCTCCATCGATTTTTTCTCCTCTTGAGACAAGGGATACACATGGCTCCGCGGGAGAGCTGCGCCTGACTGGAGATCTATCGCACAATCCCCCCGTCTATGAGGCGGCAGCTGCGCAGCCCTAGTCTTACTGAACGCCAGTGCCAAATCCTCATACTCGGGGGGAATCTGCAGTGCTGGCATTAGATTCGGACTCTCCACCGAGGTCGCCCCTATGGAAACACCCAGACACCGCCCCTCACATTGAGCAGACCACCCTTTAAGAGCTTTCTCTCGCCACCCAATAATAGGGTCATGAGTCATCAACCAGGGAAGACCCAGCACCACCGGATACGCAGGAGAGTCAATCAGATAAAGCTGAATACTCTCCTCATGACCCTCCTGCGCCATCATCTGCAGTGGTGCTGTGACCTCCCTAATCAACCCAGACCCTAACGGACGGCTATCTAGGGCATGGACGGGGAAAGGCTTATCAACAGGAAGGAGGGGAATCCCTAACTCTAAACAGAACTGGCGATCTATAAAATTCCCAGCTGCGCCTGAATCTACCAGCGCCTTATGCTGGGAACGAGGTGCAACCTGTGGGAAACAAACAGGCAAGGTTAGGTGCGCGACAGAAAGCTCTGGGTAAGCAGGGCGCCTACTCACCTGGGGGGACCCCCCAATGCTAGACCTGCCATCTCCTCCCCTGGAGGACCCGCCCCAGCACCTAGCCGCAGTGTGCCCTCCACGACCACAGTTGGTGCAAGGACCAGGCCCCCTCGGGCTCCTCCTCCTACGTTCCCTAGCGCCAGCACCTCCGAGCTCCATAGGGCTAGGCTCAGAGGTGCTGGAGAGTGGAATGGGCAGACCCCCCCCTCCGGGACGCCCACGGGTGGCGAGCAGGGTATCCAGCCGGATGGCCATGTCGACCAGCTGGTCGAACGTCAACGACGTGTCCCTGCACGCCAACTCTCGCTGGACGTCCTCCCGGAGGCTGCAGCGGAAATGGTCGATATGGGCCCGCTCATTCCACCCTGCGTCAGCCGCTAGGGTCCGGAACTCCAAGGCAAAGTCCTGTGCGCTCCTCATCCCCTGTCGGAGGTAGAACAGACGCTCCCCCGCCGCCTTCCCCTCTGGTGGATGGTCGAATACAGCACGGAAGCGGCGGGAGAACTCCGCATAGTTCGTGGTTGCGGCGTCCATTCTCCTCCACTCGGCGTTGGCCCACTCCAACGCCTTGCCGGTGAGACAGGAGATGAGGGCTGAGACGCTCTCGTGTCCCGAGGGCGCCGGGTGGACGGTGGCGAGGTAGAGCTCCACCTGCAGCAGGAACCCTTGACACCCGGCGGTGGAGCCGTCGTACGCCCTCGGGAGCGAGAGCCGAATCCCACTGGGTTCCGGAGATGTACCCGGAGGGCTGACCGCTGGAGCTGGGTCGGTGGTTGGAGGTGTGGGCACCCCGCTGGTCTCCCATCGGTGTAGGGTGGTCATCACCCTATCCAGGGCGTGACACACCTGGTTCATACGGTCCTCCTGACCACGAAGCCGTTCGTCCAGATCGGCGGTCGGCGCGGTCGCTCCTGCTGATTCCATGAGGATGCGTGATTCTGTCAGAGTGGTGTAGGTGGATGATAGGAATCAGGCGCAGGAAACCAGGAGGACGTCAACAGAACTTTACTAGTCCAAACAACAGTATACGTCGCCAACCCAACCGGGTGGCGCGAACAATTACGCACGAAAAATACACAGTGCGAGAAAATAAGGAAAAGCGCACACAGTGCGAGCTCTCGGAATAACACAACGAGAGAACAAACTCGATGAGACAGGCTGACAACAACAATCACGCATAACACCTGCCCCAAACAAACCAACTAAATAAGGAGAATAATCAAGACACAAATAAGGGACAGGTGTTATGCACAGACAAAACCAAAAGAACAAAACACATCGAACGGTGGCAGCTAGTACTCCGGAGACGACGACCGCCGAAGTCCGCCCGAACAAGGAAGAGGAGCAGCCTCGGCCGAAACCGTGACACCTTTCTTGGAGTATGAAGCATTACTAGTAATTGTTTATGGGCCCCATTGTTTAAGTCGATTACATTTTCGATTATATTTAGTTACATTTAACTGTTAAATACGTCACTCATTGCTTGAAGTCACACCTCGCCGCACCCACCAAATGGGAGCAAATGTACCTCAAAGTCTGTTCAAGAATGTAAAATAATGATTTTGGAAAATGTGTCGCTCAGTACAAACTGTTCCGCAACGTAGCAAACGTTCAAGCGAACTGAACGCACATCAGGACCGGACTCTACACAGACCGGTGTGCCATAACCAATCAGAGCTACAGTAGGCCTATATGCAAGTAAGCCATTTGCCACACAGGCCTGCCATCATTCACTTTGAACTGGACTGTGTGTTTACAGGCAGTAACAACAGCATGACTTTAGATCATTAGAAAGCGTTTGCCAAAAGCCACAAAATACACCTGAATGGATTTCTGTAAATATGTAAATACCAATTGAGTCCACTTACATTTGGGAACAGTCCTATTGGTCAAACAACCATGAACAGGTAGGCTCTCTCTCCCTCAGTTGCCTGTGCACATCAACAACAATGTTAGCCAGAGCCAGATGAGCTAAAATCTACTGAGGGAACAGTAGATAAACCCTCTCAAACGTTTTCAGCTTGTAGTTGGTCATCAAAATTGCACTGATAAACGATGGGGAATAGTAGCCTGCTCACCCTTCTGTAGCTTGCCTCCCAATACATGCTTGTCCCAATCCATATTAGAAAGGTATCCTTACTGTTTTATACACTCAGTGTGTGTGGTGAGTGTATATCTGTGTGGGTGTGTGCATGAGTGAGTGCATGTGTGCTAAGGTGTGGAGAGTCAGTGCAGGTGGTCAGTCCAGTTCAAATGGTCAGCAATCTGATGGCTCATGCTCTGATACCATCTGCCTGACGGTAAGGGAGTGAACAGCTCGTGGCTGGGGTGTATGGGATCCTTGATGATGCTGCAGGCCTTCCTCAGGAACTATTTCGAGTAGATGTCCTGGATGTGTGGGAGCACGGCCCCAGTGATGTAATGGGCTGACTTCTCCACCTGCTGGAGGGCCTTGCGATCGTGGATGGAGCAATTCCCGTACAAGGCCGTGATGCAACCAGTCAGGACGCTCTCGATGGTGCAGAGGTAGTATTTGGAGAGGACCTGGGGTGGCATGCCAAATTTCTTTAGACACCTTAGGAAGTAGATACGATTGTTGTGCCCTCTTGACAAGAGTGGTGGTGTTGTTGGTCCATGTCAAGTCCTCGGTGATGTGGATGCAGAGGAACTTAAGACTGCTGACTCTCTCTACTGCAGTCCCGTTGATGTGGATCGGGGCATGTTCCCTCCTCCGCTTCCTGAAGTCAACAATCAACTCCTTTGTTTTGCTGATGTTGAGGAAGGTTGTTGTCCTGGCACCACAATGCCAGTTCACTTACCTCCTCCCTATAGGCTGACTTGTCGCTGTTGGTCTACAACTGTGGTGTCTTGATGATGGAATTGGTGTCGTCCAAAGCCACGCAGTCATTGGGTAAACAGGGAGTACAGCAGAGGGCTGAGGACACACCCCTGGGGGGCTCCTGTGTTAAGACTCAGTGTGGAGGAGGTGTTGTTGCCAATCCTCACAGCCTGTGGTCTGCCCGTCAGGAAGTCCAGGATCCAGTTGCAGAGGGTAGTGTCCAGACCCAGCGCTCTGAGCTTTGTGTCAAGCTTGAAGAGAACAATAGTGTTGAATGCTGAACTGTAGTCAATGAACAGCATTCTCACATAGGTGTTCCTCTAGTCCAGTTGTGTTACAGCCATGTGAAAAGCAATGGACATGGCATCTTCCGTGGATCTGTTGGAGCGGTAGGCAAATTGGAGTGGGTCCAGTGTGCCTGGCATGCTGACCTTGATGTGGGCCATGACCAGCATTTTGAAGCACTTCATGATAGCCAGGGTGAGTGCAACGGAGCGATAGTCATTTGGGCATGTCACTTTGTTTTTCTTGGGCACTGGAACGATGGTGGTCTCCTTGAAGCAGGTGGGGACTACGGCCTGGGACAGGGACATGTTGAAGATGTTAGTTTGTTCTGCCGATATCTCCGTTCATCCAGGGTTTCTGGTTGGGGTATGCATCATCAACACATTTCCCAATGAAGCCTGTGACTGGCGAAGTACAGTATATTCCTCAATGTTGATGGATGTCCTGGGTGGATTAATCTTTGAACATACACTACATTACCAAAAGTATGTGGACACCTGCTCATCGAACATCTCATTCCACAATCATGGGAATTAATATGGAGTTGGTCCCCCCTTTGCTGCTATAATAGCCTCCACTCTTCTGGGAAGGCTTTCCACTAGATGTTGGAACATTGCCACAAGAGCATTAGTGAGGTCGGGCACTGATGTTGGGTGATTAGGCCTGGCTCGCAGTCAACGTTCCAATTCATTCCAAGGGTGTTTGATGGGGTTGAGGTCAGGGCTCTGTGCAGGCCAGTCAAGTTCTTCCACACTGATCTCGACAAACAATTTCTGTATGGACCTCTTGTGCACGGGGGCATTGTCCCCTGTAGCTCAGTTGGTAGAGCATGGCGCTTGCAACGGCAGGGTTGTGGGTTCATTTCCCACAGGGGGGCAATATGAAAATGTATGCACTCACTAACTGTACGTCGCTCTGGATAAGAGCGTCTGCTAAATGACTAAAATGTAAAAAAATCAATGTAAATTGTCATGCTGAAACAGGAAAGGGCCTTCCCCAAACTGTTGCCATAAAGTTGGAAGCACAGAATCGTCTAGAATGTCATTGTATGCTGTAGCGTTAAGATTTCCCTTACTAAGTAGCCTGAACCATGAAAAATAGCCCCAGACCATTATTCCTCCTCCACCAAACCTTACAGTTGGCACTATGTATTCGGGCAGGTAGCATTTTCCTGGCTTTACACCACTCCAGCCGATGCTTGGTATTGCGCATGGTGATCTTAGGCTTGTCCATGGAAACCCATTTCATGAAGCTCCCGACGAACAGTTCTTGTGCAGATGTTGCTTCCAGAGGCAGTTTGGAACTCGGTAGTGAGTGTTGCAACCGAGAACAGTCGGTCCCTTTCTGTGAGCTTGTGTGGCCTACCACTTCGCTGCTGAGCCGTTGTTGCTCCTAGACGTTTCCACTTCACAATAACAGCACTTACAGATGACTGGGGCAGCTCTAGCAGGGCAGCAATTTGATGAACTGATTTGTTGGAAAGGTGGCATCCTATGACGGTGCCAAGTTGAAAGTCACTGAGCTCTTCAGTGAGACCTATGGGGATTGCATGGCTGTGTGCTCGATTTTATACACCTGCACCAACGGGTGTGGCTGAAATAGCCAAATCCACTAATTTGAAGGGGTTCCACATACTTTTGTATATATAGTGTATTCCAATCAGTATTCTCAAAACAGTCCTGCAGCATTGAGTCTGCCTCCTCTATCCAGCGCCTCACTATTCTCTATGTTGGTGGCTCCTTCTTGAGTTGCTGCTTGTAGGCGGGGAGTAGGAACAGAGAGACATGATCTGATTGGCCGAAGTTTTGGCGGGGATGGCTTTGTACGCGTCACAAAGGAACTAATGTAGTATTCGAGATCTGGGAGGCTGAGAGATAAGTTTGTAGCTTCCGATTCATGATCCAGAAGTGTTTGTCAGTCATAGGAAATTATTGCACGAACATTCTGAGTAAACAAAGTAATAATTAATGTAAAAATAGCCATAAAAAAGCAAAGTCGAGCAGGAACCGGCAAGATGTGCGCCCTCATCAGCGCTGCCATCACATCACATGGACAATCTTTTAGAGGATTTTTTTGTGCACATTTTGAGGGCGAGGAAATATAACCAATTTTCAGTGCGGCCCTCCGGATCTCATTGAAGACCAAATGCGACCCCCTTGGCAAAATTAGTATGACACACCTGACATAGACACACAGGCATAAGAACACACACACGCAGGAAGCACTGGCATACCGGACACCCCAGTGGCACCTGCAAGGCAGGGGGGCCCACAAGCTCTGGGGGCCCATGTGCCAGTCATTGATGTTGATTTTTTTATTTAATGAATAATTTTGACAGTAACCCTCCAAAGAGTAATTACTAACCTTTTTAATTTCCATATTTACTAGGAAGCTAAGTATTTGTTTCTTGGGCTTCAAGAATGTGACTAATCAAAGTGCCTCAGGCCTTGAAAAATAAATCATTGAACTGATTGAAAGTAAGGGGATACTGATGAACAAATGCTGTGGTCAAGGCTACGACGGCGCCAGTGCAATGAGTGGCACTTACTCAGGTGTTCAAAAGCGCATATCAGACTGAGAGCCTAATGCTTCTTCGGTAGGCCTAGTTATTTATGAGTTTTAGTTTAGAAAAAGACAGTTACAGGGATGGTTAAAAACAGCTTGTTTGCCATAGCAACATCATGGAAACTGGGCAGAAGGGAGTGGTGGTTCAAATACAGCAGTTCTGCAACATCTTTAATTGAGCCTCTCGCATTCTCCTTAATTGCCGGCCTCAACATGTTACGGAAAGAGATTAACTGTATAAGCAGGGTTGGGTAGGCTACTTTCTAATTGCAATCCGTTAGTTACTAGTTACATGCCCAAAACTTTACTTTGGGATTTCCCAAACTCAGTAACGTAATCTAATTACTTTCTGTTACTTTTGGATTACTTTCTCCTTAAAAGGCATTAGATGAAGACAAAAAATAATATTACCAATTATATGACATCTATTGCGAGATAAATCAATGTTAGAGTTTACATACAGTGGGGAGAACAAGTATTTGATACACTGCCGATTTTGCAGGTTTTCACATTGTATGATTTTTAAGTAATTAATTTGCATTTTATTGCATGACATAAGTATTTGATCACCTACCAACCAGTAAGAATTCCGGCTCTCACAGACCTGTTAGTTTTTCTTTAAGAAGTCCTCCTGTTCTCCACTCATTACCTGTATTAACTGCACCTGTTTGAACTTGTTACCTGTATAAAAGACACCTGTCCACACACTCAATCAAACAGACTCCAACCTCTCCACAATGGCCAAGACCAGAGAGCTGTGTAAGGACATCAGGGATAGAATTGTAGACCTGCACAAGGCTGGGATGGGCTACAGGACAATAGGCAAGCAGCTTGGTGAGAAGGCAACAACTGTTGGCGCAATTATTAGAAAATGGAAGAAGTTCAAGATGACGGTCAATCACCCTCGGTCTGGGGCTCCATGCAAGATCTCACCTCGTGGGGCATCAATGATCATGAGGAAGGTGAGGGATCAGCCCAGAACTTGTCAATGACCTGAAGAGAGCTGGGACCACAGTCTCAAAGAAAACCATTAGTAACACTAAGGTCCTCCTGCACAAGCCATCGCATGTCCAGGCCCGTCTGAAGTTTGCCAATGACCATCTGAATGATCCAGAGGAGGAATGGGAGAAGGTCATGTGGTCTGATGAGACAAAAATAGAGCTTTTTGGTCTAAACTCCACTCGCCGTGTTTGGAGGAAGAAGAAGGATGAGTACAACCCCAAGAACACCATCCCAATCGTGAAGCATGGAGGTGGAAACATCATTCTTTGGGGATGCTTTTCTGCAAAGGGGACAGGATGACTACACCGTATTGAGGGGAGGATGGATGGGGCCATGTATCGCGAGATCTTGGCCAACAACCTCCTTCCCTCAGTAAGAGCATTGAAGATGGGTCGTGGCTGGGTCTTCCAGCATGACAACGACCCGAAACACACAGCGAGGGCAACTAAGGAGTGGCTCCGTAAGAAGCATCTCAAGGTCCTGGAGTGGCCTAGCCAGTCTCCAGACCTGAACCCAATAGAAAATCTTTGGAGGGAGCTGAAAGTCCGTATTGCCCAGCGACAGCCCCGAAACCTGAAGGAGAAGGTCTGTATGGAAGAGTGGGCCAAAATCCCTGCTGCAGTGTATACAATCCTGGTCAAGACCTACAGGAAACGTGTGATCTCTGTAATTGCAAACAACGTTTTCTGTACCAAATATTAAGTTCTGCTTTTCTGATGTATCAAATACTTATGTCATGCAATAAAATGCAAATTAATTACTTAAAAATCATACAATGTGATTTAGATTCCTTCTCTCACAGTTGAAGTGTACCTATGATAAAAATTACAGACCTCTACATGCTTTGTAAGTAGGAAAACCTGCAAAATCGGCAGTGTATCAAATACTTGTTCTCCCCACTGTACCTGGCCATAAATGGATGTTGCCTTTTACTTTATGGGTTATGTAGGCTTCTAACCCATTGCTTTCTACTTCAATACAGATAATAAAACAATTAGGCTATATATTTACATTAAAAACTAAAGTCTGTCAGATTTCCAGTCATTCCAATTAATTAAATACACCTTGATCTTCAAGAGTAAGACTTGGAAATATGTAAATATAGATTAGTCTAATTGTTTACCTGAATATAACCCAAAACCGAAGGATTTATTAGCCTACTCTGTTGATGTTTTTGTCATGGAGGCCTGATTGCGCTCATTGCTTCAAAACATGGTTGAAAAATAAATGCTGCTCTCATTTAATTTTTTATTTTATTTCACCTTTATTTAACCGGGTAGGCCAGTTGAGAACAAGTTCTCATTTACAACTGTGACCTGGCCAAGATAAAGAAAAGCAGTGCAATGAAAACAACAACAACACAGAGTTACATATGGAATAACCAAAAACGTACAGTCAATAACACAATAGAAAATCTATATACAATGTGTGCAAATGTAGTATGTTATGGAGGTAAGGCAATAAATAGGCCACAGTGCAAAATAATTACAATTTAGTATTAACACTGTGCAGAAGATGATGTGCAAATAGAGATACTGGGGTGCAAATGAGCAAAATAAATAACAATATGGGGATGAAGTAATTGGGTGGGCTAATTACAGATGGGCTATGTACAGGTAGCTTAGTGGTTAAGTGTAGCTTAGTGGTTAAGAGCGTTGTGCCAGTAACCGAAAGGTCGCTGGTTCTAATCCCCGAGCCGACTAGGTGAAAAACCTGTCGATGTGCCCTTGAGCAAGGCACTTAACCCTAATTGCTCCTGTAAGTCGCTCTGGATAAGAGCGTCTGCTAAATGACCAATTTATTATATTATTTATAGGTGCAGTGATCGGTAAGCTGCTCTGACAACTGATGCTTAAAGTTAGTGAGGGAAATAAGAGTCTCCAGCTTCAGAGATTTTTGCAGTTCGTTCCAGTCATTGGCAGCAGAGAACTGGAAGGAATGGCAGCCAAAGGAGGTGTTGCCTTTGGGGATGACTAGTGAGATATACCTGCTGGAGCGCATACTATAGGTGGCTGTTGCTATGGTGACCAATGAGCTAAGATAAGGCGGGGATTTGCCTAGCAGTGATTTATAGATGACCTGGAGCCAGTGGGTATGGCAACGAATATGTAGTGTGGGCCAGCCAACGAGAGCGTACAGGTCACAATGGTGGGTAGTATATGGGGCTTTGGTGACAAAACGGATGGCAGTGTGATAGACTACATCCAATTTGCTGAGTAGAGTGTTGGAGGCTATTTTGTAAATGACATCGCCGAAGTCAAGGATCGGTAGGATAGTCAGTTTTAACGAGGGCATGTTTGGCAGCATGAGTGGAGGCTTTGTTGCGAAATAGGAAGCTGATTCTAGATTTAACTTTGGATTGGAGATGCTTAATGTGAGTCTGGAAGGAGAGTTTACGGTCTAACCAGACACCTAGGTATTTGTAGTTGTCCACATACTCTAAATCAGATCCGCCGAGAGTAGTGATTCTAGTTGGGCGGGCGGGTGCAAGCAGCGTTCGATTGAAGAGCATGCATTTCGTTTTACTAGCCTTTAAGAGCAGTTGGAGACTACGGAAAGAGTGTTGTATGGCATTGAAGCTCGATTGGTGTCGTCTGCGTAGAGGTGGATCTGAGAGTCACAAGCAGCAAGAGCGACATCATTGATATACACAGAGAATAGAGTCGGCCCGAGAATTGAACCCTGTGGCACCCCCATAGAGACTGCCAGAGGTCCAGACAACAGGCCCTATGATTTGACACATTGAACTCTATCCGAGAAGTAGTTGGTGAACCAGGCGAGGCAGTCATTTGAGAAACCAAGGCTATTTAGTCTGCCAATAAGAATGCGGTGATTGACAGAGTTGAAAGCCTTGGCCAGGTCGAATATAATTTAGGACCTTAAGCGTGGCTGAGGTGCACCCATGACCAGCTCGGAAACCAGATTGCATAGCGAAGAAGGTACGGTGGGATTCGAGATGGACGGTGATCTGTTTGTTAACTTGGCTTTCAAATACTTTCGAAAGGCAGGGCAGGATGGATATAGGTCTGTAACAGTTTGGATCTAGAGTGTCACTCCCTTTGAAGAGGGGGATGACCACGGCAGCTTTCCAATCTCTGGGGATCTCAGACGATACGAAAGAGAGGTTGAACAGGCTAGTAATAGGGGTTGCGACAATTTTGGCAGCTAATTTTAGAAAGAAAGGGTCCAGATTGTCTAGGCCAGCTGATTTGTAGGGGTCCAGATTTTGCAGCTCTTTCAGAACATCAGCTATCTGAATTTGGGTGAAGGAGAAGCGGGGGGGGGGGGCATGGGCAAGTTGCAGCAGAGGGTGCAGAGCTGGTGGCCGGAATAGGGGTAGCCAGGTGGAAAGCATGGCCTGCCGTAGCAAAATGCTTATTGAAATTCTCGATTATCGTAGATTTATCGGTGGTGACAGTGTTTCCTAGCCTCAGTGCAGTGGGCAGCTGGGAGGAGGTGCTCTTATTCTCCATGGACTTTACAGTGTCCCAAAACTATTTGGAGTTAGTGCTACAGGATGCAAATTTCTGTTTGAAAAAGCTAGCCTTTGCTTTCCTAACTGATTGTGTATATTGGTTCCTGACTTCCCTGAAAAGTTGCATATCGCGGGGGCTGTTCGATGCTAATACAGTATGCCACAGGATGTTTTTGTGCTGGTCAAGGGGTGAACCAGGGGCTATATCTGTTCTTAGTTCTGAATTTTTTGAATGGGGCATGTTTATTTAAGATGGAGAGGAAAGTACTTTTAAAGAACAACCAGGCATCCTCTACTGACGGAATGAGGTCAATATCCATCCAGGATACCCGGGCCAGGTCAATTAGAAAGGCCTGCTCGCTGAAGTGTTTTAGGGAGCGTTTGACAGTGATGAGGGGTGGTCGTTTGACCGCGGACCCATTACGGACGCAGGCAATGAGGCAGTGATCGCTGAGATCCTGGTTGAAGACAGCGGAGGTGTACTTAGAGGGTAAATTAGTCAGGATGATATCTATGAGGATGCCCATGTTTACGGATTTAGGGTTGTACCTGGTAGGTTCCTTGATAATTTGTGTGAGATTGAGGGCATCTAGAGTAGATTGTAGGACGGCCGGGGTGTTAAGCATATCCCAGTTTAGGTCACCAAGCAGTACGAACTCTGAGGATAGATGGGGGGCAATCAATTCACATATGGTGTCCAGGGCACAGCTGGGGGCTGAGGTGGGTCTGTAGCAAGCGGCAACAGTGAGAGACTTATTTCTGGAAAGGTGGATTTTTAGAAGTTGAAGCTCAAACTGTTTGGGCACAGACCTGGATAGTATGATAGAGCTCTGCAGGATATCTCTACAGTAGATTGCAACTCCGCCCCCTTTGGCAGTTCTATCTAGACGGAAAATGTTGTAGTTGAGGATGGACATTTCTGAATTTTTGGTGGCCTTCCTAAGCCAGGATTCAGACACTGCTAGAACATCAGGGTTGGCGGAGTGTGCTAACGCAGTGAATAACTCAAACTTAGGGAGGAGGCTTCTGATGTTAGCATGCAAGAAACCAAGGCTTTTACGGTTACAGAAGTCAACAAATACATTTACATTTACGTCATTTAGCAGACGCTCTTATCCAGAGCGACTTACAAATTGGTGCATTCACCTTATAGCCAGTGGGATAACCACTTTACAAAATGTTTTTTTGTCTTCTTTATTTATTTATTTTTTGGGGGGGGGGGGGGGGTGTAAGGGGGGGTAGAATGATTACATTATCCTATCCCAGGTATTCCTTAAAGAGGTGGGGTTCCAAGTGTCTCCGGAAGGTGGTGAGTGACTCCGCTGTCCTGGCGTCGTGAGGGAGCTTGTTCCACCATTGGGGTGCCAGAGCAGCGAACAGTTTTGACTGGGCTGAGCGGGAACTGTGCTTCCGCAGAGGTAGGGGGGCCAGCAGGCCAGAGGTGGATGAACGCAATGCCCTTGTTTGGGTGTAGGGACTGATCAGAGCCTGAAGGTACGGAGGTGCTGTTCCCCTCACAGCTCCGTAGGCAAGCACCATGGTCTTGTAGCAGATGCGAGCTTCAACTGGAAGCCAGTGGAGTGTGCGGAGGAGCGGGGTGACATGAGAGAACTTGGGAAGGTTGAACACCAGACGGGCTGCGGCATTCTGGATGAGTTGTCGGGGTTTAATGGCACAGGCAGGGAGCCCAGCCAAGAGCGAGTTGCAGTAATCCAGACGGGAGATGACAAGTGCCTGGATTAGGACCTGTGCCGCTTCCTGTGTAAGGCAGGGTCGTACTCTCCGAATGTTGTAGAGCATGAACCTACAGGATCGGGTCACCGCCTTGATGTTAGCGGAGAACGACAGGGTGTTGTCCAGGGTCACGCCAAGGCTCTTTGCACTCTGGGAGGAGGACACAACGGAGTTGTCAACCGTGATGGCGAGATCATGGAACGGGCAGTCCTTCCCCGGGAGGAAGAGCAGCTCCGTCTTGCCGAGGTTCAGCTTGAGGTGGTGATCCGTCATCCACACTGATATGTCTGCCAGACATGCAGAGATGCGATTCGTCACCTGGTTATCAGAAGGGGGAAAGGAGAAGATTAGTTGTGTGTCGTCTGCATAGCAATGATAGGAGAGGCCATGTGAGGATATGACAGAGCCAAGTGACTTGGTGTATAGCGAGAATAGGAGAGGGCCTAGAACTGAGCCCTGGGGGACACCAGTGGTGAGAGCACGTGGTGCGGAGACAAATTCTCGCCACGCCACTTGGTAGGAGAGACCTGTCAGGTAGGACGCAATCCAGGAGTGAGCCGCGCCGGAGATGCCCAACTTGGAGAGGGTGGAGAGGAGGATCTGATGGTTCACAGTATCAAAGGCAGCAGACAGGTCTAGAAGGACAAGAGCAGAGGAGAGAGAGAGTTAGCTTTAGCAGTGCGGAGAGCCTCCGTGACACAGAGAAGAGCAGTCTCAGTTGAATGACCAGTCTTGAAACCTGACTGGTTTGGATCAAGAAGGTCATTCTGAGAGAGATAGCAAGAGAGTTGACTAAAGATGGCACACTCAAGAGTTTTGGAGAGAAAAGAAAGAAGGGATACTGGTCTGTAGTTGTTGACATCGGAGGGATCGAGTGTAGTTTTTTTTTGAGAAGGCGTGTAACTCTCGCTCTCTTGAAGACGGAAGGGACATAGCCAGCGGTCAAGGATGAGTTGATGAGCGAGGTGAGGTAAGGGAGAAGGTCTCCGGAAATGGTCTGGAGAAGAGAGGAGGGGATAGGGTCAAGCGGGCAGGTTGTTGGGCGGCCGGCCGTCACAAGTCGCAAGATTTCATCTGGAGAGAGAGGGGAGAAAGAAGTCAAATCATAGGGTAGGGCAGTGTGAGCAGGACCAGCAGTGTCATTTGACTTAACAAACGAGGATCGGATGTCGTCAACCTTCTTTTCAAAATGGTTGACGAAGTCATCCACAGAGAGGGAGGAGGGGGGGGGCGGGGATTCAGCAGGGAGGAGAAGGTGGCAAAGAGCTTCTTAGGGTTAGAGGCAGATGCTTGGAATTTAGAGTGGTAGAAAGTGGCTTTAGCAGCAGAAACAGAGGAAGAAAATGTAGAGAGGAGGGAGTGAAAAGATGCCAGGTCCGCAGGGAGTCTAGTTTTCCTCCATTTCCGCTCGGCTGCCCGGAGCCCTGTTCTGTGAGCTCGCAGTGAGTCGTCAAGCCACGGAGCAGGAGGGGAGGACCGAGCCGGCCGGGAGGATAGGGGACATAGAGAGTCAAAGGATGCAGAAAGGGAGGATAGCGCCTGGGGAGTAGGAGTGATACTGGGGGCTACAGTGCCTGGGTTAACCTCTACATCACCAGAGGAACAGAGGAGGAATAGAATAAGGATACGGCTAAAGGCTTTAAGAACTGATCTTCTAGTGCGTTGGGTACAGAGAATAAATGGGGCCGATTTCTGGCCGTTGTAGAATAGATTCAGGGCATTATGTACAGACAAGGATATGGAAGGATATGAGTACAGTGGAGGTAAACCTAAGCATTGGGTAACGATGAAAGAGATTGAGCCGGTCTCCGCGTGTATGGGGGGTGTCTGAGGCAGGTTGAGCTATCTGAGGCAGGTTGAGCGGGACTGGAGGCTCTACAGTGAAATAGTACAATAAGAACTAACCAAAACAGCAATAGGCAAGGTATATTGACATGGGAGAGAGGCATAAAGCAATCACAGGTGTTATTCGAGAGAGCTAAGACAAAAAGTTTGGGCTGAGGCTAAACAGATAAACAGGATGGGGTACCGTGTAAAGGAACAGTCCAGCAGGCATCAGCTGTGTAGCTGAGTGATCATAAGGTCCAGTGAACAGCAATAGGTGAGTCCGGGAGCAGTTCAGTGGCTGCTATGGCACAGGTGAGCAGGAGGCATGGCTGTTGATTGCGTGTGCTAGCGGGCCGGGACTAGCAGATGGATCTTCGTGGTCGTCGCAACGGGAAGCCTGTTGAAACCACATCAGACGATTACGTCGGCAGACCAGTCGTGATGGATCGGCGGGGCTCTGTGTCGACACTAGGAGGTCCCGTCCGGTTGACAGAGAGGTAGATAGCCGGGAGATGGGCCTGGCTCAAGGCTAGCTCAAGGCTAACTGGTGCTTGCTTCGGGACAGTGTTTATTAGCCAACAATAACAACAGCCATTCGGTTGCAGCTAGCTAGTTGCGATGATCCGGTGTTAAGGTCCAGTGATTCAGTGATTCCGGCAGAAAATTTGATATGTCTGGGTCGATAGCGCACTGTGCAGACTGTGCAGACTGGCCAATACTTGTCCAGGCTAGAGCTGGCTGGTAGGTAGTGCAGGCCACGGACAATGGTGAAGACCGCTAACGGTGGCTAATAGCAAGTAGCTAGTTAGCTGGCTAGCTGGCTAGTTTCAGCTGTAGGTTCTAGAAAAAAAGGTATAAAGAAATAATAGAATCCGTTCCACATTGGGTGAGGCGGGTTGCAGGAAAGTATATTTAGTTAAAGGATGGAAAGTGAGATTGAGAAATATATACGAAAAACTGGCTATTTACATGAGGACACTACAGAAAACACGACCGCACTGCTACGCCATCTTGGATCTATAATGCTTTGAGCATTACCGAAAAGTGTAATTTGCATGACGTGAATAATGAATGCCACATGCTGCATTTGCTATAGGCTATTGTTTCCGTTTTTGTTGGTGACACCATAGAATTAGGAATTAGAATACATAATTTAATAGGATCTCTATCTGTGACACTTTGATATCTCAATAATTTGCAGCTGTTGAAGTCTATCAAAAGTGTATGAGTTTAAGCATATGTCCGTTAGGCCTTTGGATTCTTTGGGGAATCAGCACAAATTAGATTGAGCAATAAAAGGCCTTCTCGTGGTCTTTTTAAATTAAACTTGTTTTTGACAGTATGTGTGGAGCACAATACCACAGAGGAGATTACAAGGGAGGAACTCCCTCAAACTTGTATTCCATAGGCTGGGATTTCCTCTATGCAGCTGTTGCAAGAGTGCATTTTCACTGGCTGTCCACGGGTCGCATAAACCAAGAAATATTGATAGGCAGCTTAGCCTACACTTCTTCAATACAACCATTATTGGCGTAAAACACACAGACAGATGTAGGATCTTTTTTAATTTGATCACTCTTTTATTGCTGTGAATTTTGCAAACTTGTAGTGTATTCGAGGTTTACTTTAAAATGTCAGACTTGATTGTCACTAATGAAAAATGTATCAATCCCTCCAAAATGTCCATTAATTATAATCCACATAATAATTCACATTTCCATTTGCTCAGGATTATTTTCCTGCTGTAGCAAACTGACTCAAATTAACATCATACATCTGTATACATTTGTGAACAGCCATCCAGTACAACCACAATCCGTAAGCAACAAATAATTGAGAGCGCAGTAGTGTGATTCACATAATTGCTATGTAGATATCAATAAAAGGCCTAAGTGATATCCGATTTGCCCGTAGGCTACACCACTGCTGTCATCCTTACCTCCAAGTGTTTATTCAAGTTGGTCATATAATCTTCGATGCCGACAGCAGTCGCACCATTGGAAGACATATAGTGCCGTGAAAAAGTATTTACCCCCTTTCTCATTTTCTCTATTTTTGAATATTTTGAATATTGAATATCAGATCTTTAACCAAAACCTAATATTAGATAAAAGCGAACCTGAGTTTACAAATAACCACAAAAAAAACACACAAAAAATGTATTAACAAAGTTATGCAACACCAAATTCCCCCGTGTGAAAAAGGAATTGCCACCTTACACTCAATAACTGGTTGTGCCACCTTTAGCTGCAATGACTGCAACCAAATGCTTCCTGTAGTTGTTGATCAGTCTCTAACGTCGTTGTGGAGGCATTTAGGCCCACTCTTCCATGCAGAACTGCTTTAACTCAGTGACTTTTGTGGGTTTTCAAGCATGAACTGCTCGTTTGAAGTCCTGCCATAACATCTCAATTGGGATTAGGTCTGGACTTTGACTATGCCATTCCAAAACTTAAAATGTGTTGCTTTTAGCCATTTTCATGTAGACTTGATTGTGTGTTTTGGATCATTGTCATGAGTTTTGACTTTTGAACCATACACAAACATTATTACATTTATGTTCAGTATATCATTCTTATATCATTAACACTTAGCTCTAAGTATAAGCAAGTGCAAGCAAACAAGCTGCGACGAGGTAGGCCTATTTGTTCAGCACTTTCAAAATGGACAGCGACAGATATTCAGATATATATTAGTTCAGATAAATTCAGCAAGATGTTGAGGCCTTAACTTTACTCTTCTTTAAGTCACCACAGAGAGCGAAAGAGAGCGAGAGAGACCGAGACTCAGTGGTTAGCCTACCATTTGAAGTATTTTATTAGGCCTATGTGGTCTAAAAAGGTAGGAAAATACAATCACGAGGATCCACTTTATAGACAATATACCGACGCACAGACAGCGCATTGCGCAAACAAACAAAAAACTTGCAATATCAACTGGAATTATTGAACTTTTTGTTGATTTTTTTTTTTTTTTTTATGGGAAGACACTGTCACTGGCAAACATGGTTACAGACTCAACAACATTATATAGTATCCCCTCCTCATGGAGAAAAAGCACAGAACAAGAGTCAGAACAATAGGCTAGGTTCTGAGGGGGAGAGGGACCAAATTCATAGGGTGAGACACATTGGCTACTAACAGCTTACTACACAACATACACTTAGTATTACTTTCTTAGCTACAGTATACATTTTCCCTGGCGTATTACATCATTTATGCAGCAGCACACAATACATATTTTTGGACTTGTTGTTGTGCTGTTCTCACTTGAACAGGAAGGTGGCACGGCGGTCCTTCTTGTGGACAAACTTTGTCATCAAACTTTGTCATCAAAGTCTGGTATTCTCTGGATGAGGTCATGCTGGATTGACAGCATTACCAATGTATTCAACCTTTTCTGGCCCATGGTGTTGCGTGTGAATGTTTATCCTTTTAAGCTTGTAAAAGAGACCCTTTCAGACAGATGTTTTAAATCCTTGAACCCAGACTTGGACCATACACAGGGGGAAGTATGTAGTGATAGTGAAGTGTTTGGTTGGAGTTATTGCAGCTAAAGGTGGCACAACCAGTTATTGAGTGCAAGGGGGGAATTACATTTTGGGTGTTGCATAACTTTGTTTATGAAATACATTTAATAAGTACGTAATTGTTGTGTTATTTGTTCACTCAGGTTCCCTTGATCTAATATTAGGTTTTGTAGAAGATCTGATAATATTCAGTTTCAAAAATATTCAAAAATAGAGAAAATCAGAAAGGTGGCAAATACTTTTTCTTTCCCGCAATCCATCAACCGTATTTGTGGTCAGACTCGCTCATGCGGAACAAACTTAAACTTGCGGCTGTTTTCAATGTTGAATGTCAAAAATAGAAAGGTGTCATAAAGTATCCTTTCTCAATTTAAAAGTAATCCTAGAAAAAATAATCTAGTTTTTCAAAGTATCTGTAATTTCATTACAGTATTTTTGCTGGTAACGTAACCAATTACTGTTACAGTTTTTTTGTAATCAGTTACACGTAACGGATTACATGTCATCCGTTTCTCCCCAACCCTGTGTATAGGAAGCGCTGGGACAGGTCGTCTGGATACTGGACAGCCAATAAATTGGCAGATGCAAACAGATTATCATCTTTAGCGGACAACAGTTCTTGAGGGCTCAAACAAAAAAAGCGGATGTGTTTGAGTTGTGTGGTTGCAATATCAACAGTCCCTTATCTCTGGTATATCTTGCCATACATCATTCAAGACTAAGTTTAAATTGTGTGCAGCGCAATAGACATATACAGGTGCAGCTCAATCAATTAGAATATTGAGGAAAAGTTAAGTAATTTCAATAATTCAATTGACAAAGTGAAACTCATATATATCGCTAGCTCCCCTACCTCTACGGAAGCACAGTTCCCGCTCAGCCCAGTCAAAGCTATTTGCTGCTCTGGCACCCCAATGGTGGAACAAGCTCCCCCACGACGCCAGGACATCGGAGTCACTTACCACCTTCCGGAGACACTTGAAACCCTACCTCTTTAAGGAATACCTGGAATAGTAAAAAGTAATCCTTCTACCCCCCCCCCCCATAAAAAAAACTAGAAAAAATGTGGTTGTCCAACTGGCTATCATAAGTTCAATGCACCAATTTGTAATTCGCTCTGGATAAGAGCGTCTGCTAAATGATGTAAATGTAAATGTCATGTGAAGCTCCCCCACATTTTTGAATGGCCTTTGCTTGACAATCCTCTCAAGGCTCCGGTTATCCCTGTTGCTTGTGCACCTTTTCCTACCACACTTCTTCCTTCCACTCGACTACCATGAATATGCTTGGATACAGCACTCTGTGAACAGCCAGCTTCTTTGGCAATGATCTTTTGAGGCTTTCCCTCCTTGTGGAGGGTGTTGATGATTGTCTTCTGCACAACTGTCAAGTCAGCAGTCTTCCCCATGATTGTGAAGCATACTGAACTGGACTGAGAGACCATTTAAAGGCTCAGGAAACCTTTGCAGGTTTTGAGTTAGTTAGCTGATTAGAGTGTGACACCTTGAGTCTACAATATTGAACTTTTTCACAATATTCAAATTTTCTGAGATACCGAATTTGGGGTTTTCATGAGCTGTAAGCCGTAATCATCAAGATTAAAACAAATACAGCCTTGAACTATTTCACTTTTTGTGTAATTAATCCACGATATATATGAGTTTCACTTTGTCAATTGAATTATTGAAATTACTTCACTTTTCCACAATATTCTAATTTATTGACCTGCACCTGTAATGCACAATGTCTCAGGAAAGACTGTCTGGGTTGTCAATACTCGGTATTGAAAACAGTTGGGCCCGCAACCTGGACCTACAGGCCTTGGTGAAAACATTTGCACACAAAAATGCAAGGTGACGCAGTCGCATACTGTAGCTACTATAGGCCTCTATGTAGAAAAAAAGCACAGACACAGAGATGATTTTTTCTAAGAGAAAGAAAGAGAAAAAGAGACAGAGAGAGAAGCAGAAAGAGGACTTCAGAAGACCAGGGGAGTCTCTCAAATTGGATAACATTTAATTTGATTTAATTGAATGTATCTTGATTGCAGCCCCTTTGTGTAGGCTATTAGCCAGACAAAACCTGCTGAGTTCAACAATAGTGGCTAAATTTATCCTCAAGCCGACTACTTTTTTCCTAATTGTTAGGCTATTTGATGTGTAATTTTTATAACAAGTTTATAAATAGCAGCTAAATACTGTATACAGCTATAGATAATAGGCTAGACTGCATAATTAAACAATCCCTGGTAAGCTAGTGTTTTGAGGGTGGACTGATTGCTTTATTTGGCATTATTAGACTGGTTTTACACACAACAACTTTCTATCCAAGCTGGGAGAGAGAGTGAGGACGGCTCATGTCATGTAGGTTCAAGTAGGCTGTACAGGGCAGTTGTATATTTAAAAAATATATATTGGTTGCTGATTAGCATGCTGTTGTATAGAACCACCCAGCATGGTAGCCTTGCGACACCGTGTATAGCTTTGTGAAATGTCAGGCTTAACGTGAAAATGACGACCAAATAGGCCTACAAATAAACATTTATTCATTAGCTAAAGCAAAGTTATAGGCTACATGCCCTGGCACCACAGAAAGCCTATCATTGCTTTGCATAGACATGTTGCAATTTCAGCACCATGAACAGCAATCGGTAGTCTATACTCTGTGAGTAGCTGTCTGGCTGACTCATTAGATTTGTTTGTATTTTAGGGGGGGGGGGGGCAACTCTGACATTGTGGGGGGGTCCAGAAAAACTGCGTAACGTCAGTACACAATCAATACACATGCAAATGTACAAGACACACATGGTTGGACACACATTCATACCACTGAAAGTAAACGTGCCGGTGAAAACCTAATTTCTTATTCACCCTGAAAATGAAAGCGACATGAAAACGGAGCACCCACACAAATAATATCCATGGCACCTTAATAAATCATAACTCTACATCCCTTCACTTTACAACATAGGGATGCGAGGAGCTAGATATGGCCTCAAGTATACAACAGGCCTATACCACCATCTCCACATCTCCACTCTGAGGTAAACACACAACAAGAGCCAATCACTCAGATGCTGAAGGGAATGGGGCTAGTAGTGGAAGCAGTTAAAATGGAAAGAATCAGCTCTTAACAGAGAAATGTAGATGTGCCTTAGGATGCTGTAGCCCTGGAGTAGTAGTAATCCAACTGTAACTGACAAATGCTTTGTGGGCAAAAAAAAACTACTTGATGCTGCTATAATACATTATAACCCTTGTCATGAGAAAAGCATTATAAAAATCGGTGTATACTGTGAGTTGAAACATGCAGGCCTTACCTCTGCGACAGGCACTCCCTCTGGTGGACGGCAATGCAGCACAATCATGCCTTTAATGGGAACCTCCCTCCCCTGGGGGTCCTGTTCAAAGTTCTTCCTCAGGTCTGGGAGAGGGGAGGGACACAGGGAGACAGGATTAGGGCTGTTGCGGTGACCGTATTAACGCCACACAGGCAGTCATGAGTCATGACCGCAGTAAAATTCCATGTGACCGTTGAGTCACGGTAATCTGCTTTTATGCACTCTGGACATGTTTTGGTAGTACCCAACTTGCTAACTACCATCAGGTCCTAATGACCTGGTGCTCAGGGCTCTATTGTCCCTCTAACCACTCTGACATCAATGCAAATGCTCTCAAAAATCACATCAAAGACTTATCATCAAAACAGTAGGCCTATTGTACTTTTAAAACTCACCTCACTGTGATGATCAATTTGAAGAAAGAAGTTCAACAGCAGGTTGAGACAGTGTAAAGCTTGGTCATTGTGGATGTTGTTTCAAAGCCTAACACAACGAAATGGACAGAGCTTTCTAAGGGGACGATTAATTCAAAACATCCATACACATATTAGAGCTTATGCATATGCATAGGCTTTTGAGCCCAAGCCGAAAGAAAAACCTGAATAAAAATTATGATTGTGCCGTTATACAATACACAAAACAAGACTGATTTAAGATGTCTTTGGTACATAATTGGTCTAAAATCAAACAAATTTGAGTAGTTGCCTTTGAGTGTGGACTGTATTATTGTGCATACTGTATGGACTGGTTACCTTATGCTAAACTCCAAAATGTATCTCCATGAGTCTGGGAGAGAACTTATAGCCCTAGGCAATGCTGTTGGTTAATTGATTGTGCAGGGCGGCTTACAGTTAGCGTGCAATTAGTGAATTTCTATTTGATTTTGAATAGTGCATTTTTTAAATTGTCATAATTCATTGGGTGACACATTACCTTTAGCTATACAGAATATCTCACCACAATCTCCTCCTAACATTTACATTTCCATTTTCGTCATTTAGCAGACGCTCTTATCCAGAGCGACTTACATATTTCAATAAACTGTTGACAGCCCATCTGTGCGCTCGAGAAAGGAATAAAGGAGAGAGAAGAGGAGATGGAAACGCATGGTGGTGAGATATTCTGTATAGATATGACCTATTACTTGGCTATTTAAAATCAAATACAAATTCACTAATTGTATGCTAACTGTAAGCTACCCTGCACAGTCAATGAACCAACAGCATCGGCTAGGGCTATACATTCTCTCCCAGACTCATGGATAGACATTTTGGAGCTTAGCATAAGGTAACCAGTCCATACAGTATGCACAATAATACAGTCCATACTCAAAGGCAATTACTCAAATGTGTTTAATTTTGGAGAATAGGCTAGATCAATTATGTACCAAAGAGATTTAAAAGTACAATAGGCCTACTGTTTCGATGATACGTTTTTTATGTGATTTTCGATTGCATTTGCATTGATGTCAGAGTGGTTAGAGGGACAATAGAGCCCTGAGCACCAGGCCATTAGGACCTGATGGTAGTTAGCAAGTTGGGTACTACCAAAGCATGTCCAGAGTGCATAAAAGGAGATTATCATGACTCAACGGTCATGACTCATGACTGCCGGTATGGTGGTAGTACGGTCACCGCAACAGCCCTATTTCTGGGATTAGATCAAACAAAGCCCTCTTTTGGGCATAGGGATTCATTTTATGTTTATTTGACTCCAAATACCTCTCTCGTTCCACCCCCACTCTTTCTCTCTTTCTCCCTCACTCACACCCCCCTCACCCGCTCCACTCACTTTCTCTCTCTCTTTCATCTTCCCTCACTCTTTCCTGCCCTTTCCATCCCCCCTCCCTCTCTGTTGGTATGGTTCTGCTACTCACAGGCGATGCGTACGGTGGCCTTGCGGCTCTTGGAGGTGCCCAGGTGGCTCCAGGCCACACACAGACACCAGTAGTCCTCAGGGCCATGGAAGTCCTCCACCTGCTGACGAGACACGTTGATCATCACCTCCCGGATCTTCAGCCCTGCAGGGACACACAGATTATAATCCCAGATCACCAACACAGTTTACCATCACAGATTACATAATACAAATATATCCCAGATTATCAGAAACTTGAATCGCTAATATGATCACAACAGATTATCACACAACGTAATCAGAAGACTTGGCAAGATGTAAAAGACGGGTGATTAAATATCCAGGCAATAACAGATTATCAGTCCCAAACAGATGAAGAGGTGTGCAGAGAGAAGAGTCTGTCATATTATTATCCACAGAAGATTACTCTGAAGCCTGACAAATCTATATAAAGACATTTTCTTATTATCATCATTTTGACTATCAGTCAGATAATCTACTTCAGTGTGGCAACGGGAGGACATATAATGCAGGATGATGCCAATGAGATAGGGATGGTTATTGATCTTCTTATGATTACTCAGTTCTACTAATGCCTTAATACATATATACAGATTATCAAGACACTAAATGGGTGTAAATGGTTTCAAATGGATATGGTATATTGGAGGTCTGCTATCTGCATTGCATCATTGCATTATTTCTATGGATATGGTACACTTTTCCAAAACAGTTCTTCAGCTGTCCTCATAGGAGAACCCTTTTTGTTTCCAGGTAGAACCCTTTTTGGTTCCGGGTAGAACTATATTGGTTTGATGTAGAACCCTTTGTGGAACCAGAAAGGGTTTTTCAAAGCGTTCTCCTATGGGGACAGCCGAAGAACCATTTTAGGTTCTAAGTAGCACCTTTTTTTCTAAGAGTGTATAGAGACCCTCCTTACAAAGATGGCATTTGGAGAGGGGCCTAAACACACACACAAATCTAACATAACCCTTGTTCTTTTAGAACTACAGTATGTTATCCTCCTTTTCCCACAAAAAGGTGCGTTGTGATTAGTCAGCACCCTGATATTGAAAAGACTCAATCTCAAGCATATGATGCAAAACACATCATCATGGTGATGTGGCAAGTTACAATTTACTTTTTGAAAGTTCTATATCTTGAAAACGTGATTGCTGACATGCAATCATGCATTTTTATGGGACTGTATCAACAGTGGACTAATGAAAATCATTCCTAAATATATTTTTTGAGTGGATTATTATTTTAATTAACTTGATGTACACAAACCATCGTGTATGTACGATTCACTCTAAACCTCAATTTATTCATGCATATCTCAAGCTGTGATTCAATCCATAATCATGAACAGAGATATGGTTGGTATGGAATTGGTTGTTTTGTTTTGTATTGAATTCAACTAATAGGAACATAAAAGTCTTACTCTCCAACAGCGACAGACTGTATGCCTACACAAAACTATATGAGACCGTACTAGACAATTAATGCGTAATAGGGAAGCTCTGCTGGATATCTTAGAAAGAACAGTCTTCAAAGCTATTTCAGGGCAGCTCTCCAAAGGGGAAAGCAGCTCTGTCTATGATATCTTTATTCTCCCTGCCTGCTATATAAACCTAATTTCACAGACTGTTCCAAACCGGCCCATCGCAGTTGGGGGTTAGTGAGACCACTCCCAGCATTAATTTTGTATTTGTATTTATTATGGATCCCCATTATTATGGATCCTGGGGTCCAGCAAAATGAAGGCAGTTATACAATTTTAAAAACATTACAATACATTCACAACACATTTCACAACACATTAAGTGTGTGCCCTCAGGCCACTACTCTACTATCACATATCTACAACACAAAATCCATGTGTACGTGTGTGTACAGTGCGTATGTTATTGAATGTGTGTATGCATGTGTCTGTGCCTGTGTCTCTTCACAGTCCCCGCTGTTCCATTAGGTGTATTTCATCTTTTTTTTTACATCTAAATTTACTGCTTGCATGAGTTACTTAATGTGGAATAGAGTTCCATGTAGTCATGGCTCTATGTAGTACTGTGCACCTTCCATAGTCTGTTCTGGACTTGAGGACTGTGGCATGTTTTGTGGGGTATGCATGGGTGTCCTCTCACAAATACAAGTAGTGATGAAGTCAATCTCTCCTCCACTATGAGCCAGGAGAGATTGACATGCATATTATTAATGTTAGCTCTCTGTGTACATCCAAGGGCCAGCCGTGCTGCCCTGTTCTGAGCCAATTGCAATTTTTTCAATTTTCTTCAATCTTTACTAACGACATGCCACTGGCATGTTGTTAGTAAAGATTGAAAAAAGTAAGGGGCCTAGACAGCTGCCCTGGGGAATTCCTGATTCTACCTGGATTATGTTGGAAAGGCTTCCATTAAAGAACATCCTCTGTTTTCTGTTAGACAGGTAACTCTTTATCCACAATATACAGCAGACAGGACCATCAGCCATACAGAAAGGACCACAAATGGGTTGAGACAAAATGGAAACTTGCACAGTCAGTTGTAGGTTATACCTGTTTGATAGAGATGTGTTTGGAGAGATATTTACTGAGACAGATAAACAGAAATATGGAAGTCATAAGACAAGGGTACACAGAGTGCTGCAATCCTGAGCGCTGGGCTCCCGAGTGGCGCAGTGGTCTAAGGCACTGCATCTCAGTGCTTGAGGCATCACTACAGACCCCCTGGTTTGATTCCAGGCTGTATCACAACCGGCCGTGATTGGGAGTCCCATAGGGCGGCACACAATTGGCCCAGCGTCGTCCGGGTTTGGCTGGTGTAGGCCGTCATTGTAAATAAGAATTTGTTCTTAACTGACTTGCCTAGTTAAATAAAGGTAAAATACAAAAATAAAAATCCTGCTGATTTTCATAATTGACACTGATTTCTACCTGTTAAACCAGGTGTGTCTACACTACAGCCGTTCAGAAGCATCAAGTACCAAGGAGAGACGAAAACCAACACGACTGTGGAATTTAAGGGCCTGAGTTGTGCACACCTGTCATAAGATAAGCTGTTTAGCCTAGGGGAGCACCATCACCAGAAATATTACTGTTTTAAAGTAAAACATTAAAACGGTAGATCCTTTTCAAGTGCACTTCACATCAGTTAGTCTTGAGATTTCAGTTTGAGCCCCCTCTTGGGTCCATAACCAGTCCTGTCTCTGTCTGACTGTCTGTCTGTCTGTCTGTCTGTCTGTTTAAAAGCTTCATATTGATGCCAGTGATCATGTAATCTCTAGTTTAAGTGCTCGCTGACAAGTGACTTAGTTTATGGATTTTTATGACAGCTTTAATACAATAGGACGACCAAAAGGGGGTTCAGCAAACTTTTAAATCACAATGACTCCTTGTCCATTGGGAGAAGTGCTTCATCTTTATTCACTATGAAGACTGCAATGTAAGATATTGTAGAACTGCAAGTGAATGCTGACTAGGCCAGAAAACTGTTTGGTTAGCCACTCTGTTTTAGTCAATTTACTCTACTCAAGTTTTATCCTGCGTCCCAAATGGCACCTCATTCCCAATATTGCATTATTTTTGACCAGGGCCCATTGCGCTATAAAGGGAATAGGGTGCCATTTGGGATGCAGAAGTAATCAACACAACACTGTTATCATCTTTAATATGCTGTTTATGTTCTGGTTTATTCCACAGAATAATAGCGTCAGAACATTCAGAAGTCAACTGTGCCCAGTAGTTTTTCTTTCAAAAAGTATCGACAGAAGAAAGACTCATATTTAACTTCTGTATGTGGCACAACTCTATATATTTCTCTGAGAAAATGGATTCTCTCTCAATAGAGCCAAATACAAGGAAAATGCGGTTTTCTTTTTTCAGCTTCTATTACAGTTATGGTTTACTGAGACAAGATCAAGACTAGTAGAGGAGTCAAAGAGGTTTGGGTAGATTTCAAACAGCAACATATATCATCATTTCTGCAAAGGGGCATAAAGGAGCAATGTGTGTGTGTTTGTGTCTGTCTGTCTGTCTGTCGGTCTATGTGAGCGTGTGTGTGTGTGTGCATCCAAGAATGCATTTGTGGCAGAAAACAAAGAAAGCCATGACTAATGGTATCAAATAATCCTCCCAAACTAATGTGCGAGTAATATCTTATTGAGTGGGTGCCAGTGTGAGGTTGCGGAAGGGGGAGATGGAGGAAGAGAAAATCAGGAAGCCACACTCTCTCCAAGAATCCTCCACACTGTGTGCAGATCAAAAAGCTTAGCCACAGTATCAGTGACCTGGTATTCCACTATTTAACCGTTTTCCCTCATATGTTTTCTTTGTGTGCTTCTAAATGGATTTAGTGTGTGTGTGTGTGTGTGTGTGTGTGTGTGTGTGTAAATCCCAGTACATCTCTATCCCTCTCTTACCTCCCCTCTTTCTGTACATTTCCATCCCTCTCTCCCCTCTTTTCTATCCTTCCTCTCTTTCTGTACCTCTCTGCCCATGTCTCTCCCTCTCTCCATCTCTGCTTTTCCTTGTGGCTCAGGTCTTTCTCTGTGGCTCAGGTCTTTCCCTGTGGCTCAGGTCTTTCACTGTGGCTCAGGTCTTTCCTTGTGGCTCAGGTCTTTCCTTGTGGCTCAGGTCTTGCCAATGGCTCTTGACAGAGTGCCATGAAGCCTTGACAACAGACCCTGAGGAGGAGTAGAGCATCCCTCGTTCTCTCTCCTCCACCCTTGTTCTCTCTCCCTGTCTTTTCTTTTTCCTTTACCCTCTCCTTCTACAGGTGGCATGGATAATGCTGCTATTTTTCCTCCCTCTCTCCTCCCCTTCTCTCTCTTTCCCTTCTCCCCCACTCTCCATCGCTCTCCCGCCTCCCACTCCCCACACTCTCCCGCTCCCCTCACTCTACCACTCCCCATTCCCGCCACCCCCCTCCTCTCTTCCCTCCATCCCTCTCCCCAGCAGTGATCTGGTGCTGTGATCTCTCTCTGGTTCTCTGTGCCATTGTCTGGTTTCTGGCTGGGTCTATGGAGAGGCCCCGCATGGAGTAGCCCTGCGCCAGCTACAAGTGCCTTCTGATCCACCCAGCACAGCTTGGCAGAGCATAGTGTGTGTTTTGTGTGTGTGTAAGAATGTGTGTGTGTGTGAGTATGTGTGTGTATGAGTATGTTTGTGTGTGTGTGTGTGTATGTGAGGTTTTGTGTTTGTGTGTGTGAGTGCTCTGCTCGGCTCTGGATGTCTCTGTCATACTTAGCGTCATGACCAGGCAACGGGGTTATCCAAATGCTATTTCTTCGTAGACACTAGAGATGCTCACGAGGCAGACATGCACATGTACGTACACACAGGTAAGGCTTGTTGTCAACGTGGAGTGGGTTAGGGGTCGCGGCAGCAGGCGGGTAGCTTCAGGGGGAGCGTATTACTAATTTGCTGTTTCTGAACGCCGCTTCAGGGAAACATTTGTGCGATGTGACATTGGGGGATGGTGGTTGGCTGGCTGAGGGCCAGACGCGAGACAAACCCTAGCAGACAAGCGGAACGTTGGAACATGCTCCCAGCAACATCTTCAGTCTGATCCCAGCTGTGTGCCACACTTCATCCCAGAACCAAAGGGACACATTAACGCACACATTAAGGCATGATAATTCAGCCATTAAAAACGCTGTGAGTCACACGTGTTCGTGGCGTCTCCACATTGTCTTGTTAACCTACATGTAAATAAGCTTGTGAGTAGTAGTTATGCCCCTGTAGGTCAAATACCTTTTTCTAAGAAATCTACTAACTTAACATTTGGAATTGTTAGGATATTAATAAAATGGACCATCTAGCTATTTGATTTTATATTTTAGGACCCATGTACAGATGCCATATCTTAATTTGATCATCCTGTTGTTGCAGGAATTGTTCTGCACAGCAGAACATGCAAACTTGTGTATTTTAGGTTTTAAAAGGCTTCTAAAGTTTGTAATTTCCACTTTAACATTTCAGACTTGATTTGTCCTAACGAAAAAATTTATTAACCTACAAAAATTTCCATTCATTATAATCCACATAACAATTCACATTTCCTGTTGCTGCAGGATATTTTCCTGCTTTCCTCACTCAAATTAAGATACGGCATCTATAGGTATAAAAAAAACGTAACAATTATTTGAATAAACACTGAATTTGGCCTTACTGCTATTAGTACATAGAAACGCATTGAAGAACACACAAATACATGGAAAATAAAATAAAAAAATAAAAAAAAACAAGGAAGTATGTTTTGAAGGGTCTACAAATGCATCTGAGAGATATAGGAAAGCCATAGAGATAGATAGAGGACTCTAGCGCCCAAAAGCCCATTTTAGCATGGCCAGCGCCATTGAAGACTTTCACCATTTTCAACTTGGTGAAATTAGGATCACCTAATTTCATCCGGGTCATCAGGAGGGATCATCCAATGAATTATGCTTGTGAGCAAACATTACATAACTGCAGGTGAAAGTAAATCGCCAACCTTGGCTTTATACCTGTTCAAACTACAAACTCCAGGTGGCAGTATGCACCCTTTTAGTTTGCATACCAACTCATAGAAGTAGTAGAAAAAGAAAATTGACTACTTCATAATGGAGAAGGCCCCAATGGCGCTTCCCGTGCCCTAACAGAGGCCATAATTGGCCAGATACAAAAAAGAGTCCTCTATCATTCTCTATGAGGAAACCTCAGGAAAACATCAGGGACAATCTTTTATGTGTAATAACCCTTATTATGTTATGTGGAATAACCCCTATTCATCTCCAGTTAATTTTACTGCATATTCATTTTGTATGGAGTTGGGACATGGGCGTCCTTGGGTCGTCATAGAGCAAACCGACAACAGTGCGTGTTTGTGAGAGTCTACGTTTTTCAGAATGGGGACATAGTAGTTTTGTAGCTCAAACCATTCCAACTTGACAGGCGTTTTTTGTAACAGAAACCACTCGTCTCACAAAAACCGCTCTACTGCAGCTCCCAGTCATCACACGGGCCAATGGACACACCCAATTGAGATGCACCCAATGATGAAAGCGTGCTGGCGCAGAAATGGACTTAAACTGTAGGGGGTTATTATAACCCTGTATGTTTAACGTCTCTCTTTCTCCTTTCTCATTTACTTCTCAATTCTAATTTACTGTCTCTCTGTCTCCGTAGTGGAGTATTACTTCTGCGACTGTGTCTGTATTTCTGTATCCATATCTCTCTCTCTCTTCTCTCTCCTCTCTCTCTCTCTCTCTGAGCCCCTGCCTGATGGGAGGTACAGTAGATGATGTCTCTGCAGGTCGACTGTGATCCTCATACAAAATGCTGGACCTCCACAGAAACAGAGAGCCCTTCTGGACCTCCTGCCTCTCTCCCCCTCTCCTCCTCAGATATCTCTTCAACAAAGACTTTGCAGGAACTGATAGCCCCTCCTCTTGTCCTCTGCTTCCCCTCCTTCCTTATTTTCTTCCCTCCTCTCCCTCTTCGACTATCGCTGCCATCTTTCCATCAAAGTGAGCACAGGAACGGATATTCTCTCCTTCCCCCCTCTCTCAATTTTCCATCTCTCTTTATCTCTCCATCTTCATCTGGGTATCAACTGTCTCCCAGTCAAAGATACCGTCAGGACAAATACCCGCCCTTCTCCTCTCCTTCCTCTCCTTTCATTCTTTTTCTCCATGTCTCTCAACCTCCTCAACCATTTCTCCACTCCAATCCCACTGTCTATCTGGGACCGAGGCCTGCAATACACTTGTCTCCATTCCCACATACAAAGACCCAATTCCAAACCAATGCCTCTCCATAGGCCCTTTACCCCTTTCCTTGCAGATAGATAGATAAGGTAGATATCAGCAACATGTCAGCCATTCTTTCCCTCCTTATCCAGACATGGGTTTGTAATCAGGCCTAAGAGCTGCACTTTTGGGTTTATTCCTAATGCTTTATGGACCCAATCTGAGTACCTTATAATATTTCCAGCATAGTTACTCCCGCTCCAAATCCAGTAAGAGTGATCCTCTATAATGCTGTACCTGAGCAGGCCTGATACCATTCATAAAACTTCCTGGGTTTAGTTTATCAGCGTCACAGCATTCTGCTATGGGAAACTCAATCTGGTAAGTGACGATTACCCAAGCAATCCTACCAAGTTTGCGTCTAAGTCTGTTCTGATCTGCAATATCAAAAGACTGGGGGAAACTTGCAGAGGGATAAGAGAATGAGAGAAGGAGAAATGTGTTGCCATTTGAACATCCTCAGAACTGTAACTTTCATGTTGTTGCTGCGGCATCTTACTCTTTGCACCTTGTTCTTTCAATCGCCTGTAAACTGAGCTTGAAGTATGTTGTGCTCTCAGTACATAAAAGCTTAGGGAATATAGAGAAACATGGGATTATTGGAGAAACATAGAAACAAAGATTTTCGAATACGGAAGTGGAGATTGAACATGGAAGGTACAGCAGAGGAGAGATTGGAACACGGAAGGGGAATGTTCATCTTGGCGATGTTCCATAATCCTTCAATCAGTGGACCGCTCTTATCTCCCTGTGTGTGTCCCTAGATATTTGCTCAGGCAATCACACGTGTGGTGTACACAGGCGGGCGTGCACGCTCACACACTCACTACCCCCCCCCCCCTTTCACTTTGCTTTTAGTGGAAGTGTTGCAGCACGACTGTCAACCTCCATCAGACTCACACTTCATGTTTCCTGTGGCCTGCTTACCTATAAGGTAGAACCGCACGCAGCATCAGGGCCAAGCCTTGATGCTAATCACGCTAGGCACTGTGTTTTAGTTAGCGACACCACAACATCACAGGATTTGCAGGGGGAGGTTAAAACATTAATGCACAGTGGAAATAAGATGCCACCTAGATGCTATTACACACATAACCATGCATAGACTCACATACACACACACACGTGCAAACGCACACACACACACACAATCAGGTACGTGCACACACACACATGTACACGCACACACTTCAGTGATACGATCTGTTGGGAATGAACTCTCACCGCACTTACCTTTATTGAATATTCATATATTTTGTTTAGTTTGAAACTTGCACTAAGCTTATGAGTCTATGAGCACACCATTTACAAAGTACTTTATTGAGGGAAAATGTACTTGCTACGATTGTGATATGTTGTTGTCTCACCTAGCTATCTTAAGATGAATGTACTAATTGTAAGTCGCTCTGGATAAGTGTCTACTAAATGACTAAAATGTAAAACTTAAAACATTTAAGTAACAGTTGTTTAACTGTCATAAACAGTTGAATAGTTGAGATTGAGTTTACAACAAAGATCAAACATTTTCATTAAATATTAAACTATTCACAGTAGTTTAATAAGATGATGAAGCATAGCTACGTATAATATAGCTTGCATAACACATCTTACGTTATATCCTCTCAACAATGAAATTCTTCATCATGCTTATATTATGTATCATGGTAACATACAGTAGAGGGGCTCCAGCAGGTAGGAGTTCACTGAGAGAGGGTCTGACTATTGAACCCCTTGGGACTCTCTATGTGTTCTTAAAAGATTCAGATTCAAGAGTGTTTAATAGCCACATGTACAGGGTTGCAGCTGTGATTGCAGGGTACAGTGAAAATCTTAGGCTTCAAGCTCAAACATGCAGGACTAGTGAAATAAAATAATGACAATGGTCATAAAAACAATACAAATAGAAATAGCACTATATACATAATGTGGTCCTCTGTAGCTCAGCTGGTAGAGCACGGCGCTTGTAATGCCAAGGTAGTGGGTTCGATCCCCGGGACCACCCATACACACCAAAAGAAAAATGTATGCAAGCATGACTGTAAGTCGCTTTGGATAAAAGCGTCTGCTAAATGGCATATTATTATTATAACAACTGTGGCAGTGATCAATAAATAAATGTCCATTGGACTACTAACTACTCTCTTTCATCCCCATGAGAAGACAGAATAATACAGATGCCGGATCTTAATTTGACCAGTTTCTCAGAGCAGGAAATGAATCCTGCAGCAACAGGAAATGTGAATTATTGTGTGGATTACACTGAGTGTACAAAACATTAGGAATATTGATGTCACTTAAATCCACTTAAATCAGTGTAGATGAAGGGGAGGAGACAAGTTAAATAATGATTTTTAAGCCTTGAGACAATTGAGACAAGGATTCTGTGTATGTGCCATTCAGAGGGTGAACGGGCAAGACAAAATATTTAAGTGACTTTGAACGGGGTATGGTAGTAGGTGCCAGGCGCACCGGTTTGTGTCAAGAACTGAAACGCTGCTGGGTTATTCACGCTCAACACTTTCCCATGTGTATCAAGAATGGTCCACCACCTAAAGGACATCCAGCCAACTTGACACAACTGTGGGCAGCAATGGAGTCAACATGGGGCAGCATCCCTGTGGAACGCTTTCGACACCTTGTAGAATCCATGCCCCGACGAATTGAGGCTGTTCTGAGGGCAAAAGGGGGTGCAACTCAATATTAGGAAGGTGATCTTAATATTTTGTACACTCAGTGTATAATTAATGGACATTTTTGTAGAAGTTGATTCATTTCTAATTAGGGCAAATCAAATCTGAAATTATAAAGTGGAAATTACAAACTTTAGAAGCCTTTTTAAACCTTGAATACACTACAAGTTTGCATTTCCTGCAACAACAGGATGATCAAATTAAGATCCTATTTATGTACCACTGTTTAGATGCCACCACATTCATTTGTCCCCCATCCCATAAAACACACCCAAACAGATCCAAGACAAAACAACAACACAGCATCAAATTACATTCTCCCAGCTGAGAGATGCGTCTCTCTGCTTTCTATTCTGTTATAAAGTTCACATGCCAGAGCCCTGCAGCCCCACAGTAAGCTGTGAATCAAATGGAGCAGGAGCCAAACAAGCTGGTGTAATTTGGCTCCTGCTCCATTTGTTTCACAGCTTACTGCGTTAAACGCTAAGGCCTTCCCATAGGGCCAGGCCTGCCTCTCAGACACACTTTCACAATAAAGAGCTACCACTACACCCCTGCTACCTGGGTGTATCACATGTGTTTGTGTGTGTTTATGTGTATGTGTCTGTGTGTGTGTGCGTGTTTGTGTGTGTTTGTGTCCATATGTGTGTGTGTGTTTGTGTCCAGATGTGTGCGTGTTTGCATGTGTGTGTGTGTGTGTGTGTGTGTGTGTGTGTGTGTGTGTGTGTGTGTGTGTGTGTGTGTGTAGGCCTGTTTGTCTGTATTGTTCATAATCCATGCTGTTATGCTGCAGTGCATTATTGCTATGCCAGTGTTGCCATTGACATTCTACAGTGTCTAGTGACTGTGTCTGTTTTAGAGCATGTCTCTAACCTGAGCCAATGTCAGCTACAGTAGATACCCAGCACAATGTCTCCGTAAATCCCTGATCACTCATATAAATCCTTCCTTCCATCACACCTCTGTGAGCCTTATGTCCAGGAAGCAAAGCCACACATGTCCACGCAGGGAAGTGGACTTCTCCATGGGCCTTTACACGCAACCAACCCCCAGACCAGCCTATGTCCATCCACAGAACACAATTCTTCCATTTGGAGAGATAATGTCACTTTGTTCAGTGGAGCGAGCGAGAGAGCGAGTGAGCGAGCGAGAAAGAGAGAGACATAGAAAGACAGAGAGAAAGAAAGAAAGAGAGGGATGGAGTAGAGAGAGGATGGGTTGTAGACAACACTTCCCTACTACTGTACACTGTTACGGCCCTGCTACACTACAGACATCGGTCATCCGGCATTGCCATCAGCCATCGGCCATTGAGGGAATGCTTCCTTTGAAATCAATGAAAGCTGCTATACTGCTTGCATTGCGTCCAATGGCAGCATCGAAGCTCAAATTAAATTCTCGATGACTGACGCGCGCATTCATTCTATCTTTTGAATGGAAATAATGAGTTTCTCTGTTGGTTTGTAGCAGGTAGAACGTCACAGTGACGGCACATTAATGGTGACGCGAGTAGTGTAGCTGAAGTGTTAGAAGTAAAGGAATAAAGGAGCCTGGAAGAACCTTTTGGGGTTTTAAAAATGTCATTACATTCATTACATATTCTAATATAACAGTCATAATAATATAGCTAATTATATATAGTAATAAAGCGGTAACTACTCCAACTTTGGGAAACTCTTACACCTCCGTAAGCCTCATTGAAGTTACAAAACGATCATGTTCAACCTTAACATGTGATGACAATACAACTGAACAGATTAACAGGAATGACATTTACTCCTACGGGTGGCCTAAAAAGATCTATCTGAAAGCCACGCCCCTACTAAACCATGCCTCCAGTCCACGGTTGCTCCACGAACCCTTTGATATATTGAAACACTTAAGGCTCCTCCAAGAACCCCTCAACTAACCAAAAGTGCAAATATCACTAGCAATTGTTCCTTGTGGAACTCCAGGGGTTCCTTGATGATCTCCAGGGTTCCTCGAGTCACCACTAATTCTAAGAGTGTAGGTAAGCTTGAAATCCAGACATGAACACCAAGCCTTGAGTGTGTCTGTTCATTTTTCTGGTAAAGAATATGGAATTGAGCATGCTCCAAATGGTTACTGCCACTGAATTTAGAGATTTCATCTCACACAAACACAGTCTTGTCTACTCCAATAGATTCACTATCCACAGGGCATCTAGCAAAGTCATGCAAAGCTTGAAACACGAAAAAAGAATCTGGCTTGTCTTCAATCCGAGGTATACTATGGATCAATCTATGTACAAGGGTGAGTACATCTGACAATGTACTCTCGCGTCCATTAGACATTTTGTCTGCAGGAACTCGCTCTTTTTCACTCGGTCCACTCGTCCAAGTGCCGATGCATTTGTGGCATGATGTGAACAGTACGAATTTGTGTCACTACCAAAGTCTAATGGTTTTAAATGACTGTTTTGTATTGTCTGGAAACTCACTTGTAGAATTCGCTTGCAGTAGGTCTCTTAAAAAAGAGAAGCCGTGCAAGGTTATTAAACAGAGGTGCCTAGTTATTCTTCTGTTGTTGATATCAGGTAACGTGCAACCTAACCCTGGCCCTGATATGCAATGTCTCCAAACCCCCTCTGATTTTAAATCAAGATCTGGTTTTGGTATTTTTCATTTAAATGTACGCAGCCTGTTGTCAAAAATTGATGGGGTTAGGATTTGGGCTAAATCAACTGATGCTAATGTAATTGTGTTTTCGGAAACCTGGCTCAGCAAGTCTATTTTTGATAAGGATATTTGTATAAGTGGTTACAATGTTTATCGTGCAGATCGGGTTAAGAAAGGTGGGGGTGTGGCTATATATGTAAAATCTAAATTCCATGTAAGTGTGGCAAAGTCTGAAACTATTTGTAAACAGTTGGAATTTCTTGCTTTGAATATTGAGGTTTCAAAGGGCCTCTCTATAACTGTGATTGGCTGTTATAGACCCCCCTCTGCTCTTGGTGATGCATTTTCTTCTTTGACGCACCTTATGTCTAAACTTCTTTACAGTGAAATGATCTTGATTGGTGATCTCAACTGGTGTTGGTTAAAGCCGGTGTCTGATGATTTAAAAATGTTTTGTAATTCTATGAATCTTACCCAGTTGATTAATTCACCCACTCGCCCAAATCTTAAATGCCCTGATAAATCTACCCTGATTGATTTGATATTGACAAATGTTCCACATAAATATTCTGCGGTTGGTGTTTTTTGTAATGATTTAAGTGACCATTGTGCTGTTGTTGCTGTTAGAAATACTAAGGTTCCAAAGACAAATCCACGTTTTATTCGTAAGAGAAATTTGAAGTGTTTTAATGAGCAGGCTTTCTTTCATGATTTGTTTTATTTTGACTGGAGCAAGATTGAGCTTATCCCTGATGTGGAAACTGCCTGGATATTCTTTCATGATGGTTTTTTCCAAATAGTAAACAAACATGCACCATTCCGCAGGTTCAGGGTTAAAGGGCGGGATAATCCATGGTTTTCTTCTGAGCTGTCTTGTATTATTCACGACCGTAATCTAGCCTGGGCTAAAGCAAGGAAATCTTGTTCTGATGCTGATTGGCTTATTTTTAGGCAGTTAAGAAACAAGTGTTCTTTTCTTCTCAGGAAGGCCAAGTCTGAATATTTTATGTCTGTTACCACTGATAACCTGAATGACCCTAGAAAGTTTTGGAATGCTATTAAGTCTATGTCTGGTAACAGTAATGTTAATGAATTACCGTCATGTGTTTTGAAGGACTCTGTTGCTATATATGACAAAACTGAAATGCTGAATTGTTTCAATGAGCACTTTGTATCATCTGGTAGGCTGTTTGATTCAGTGTCCTCTGTCTCTGTACAACCCTGTGTGGATGAACCAGTGTCCTCTGTCTCTGTACAACCCTGTGTGGATAAACCAGTGAGAGCTGGTCAAACTTTTAGTTTTCTGCCATTCTCAGTGCAGGTGGTACATAAAGCCCTGAAATCCTTAGATCAAAGAAAGCCTGCAGGTCCTGATCTTTTGGATCCCTGCTTTTTAAATCTGGCAGCTGATTTCATAGCTGAACCACTTACATATCTGTTCAATCTAACCCTGGAATGTAATGAAATTCCAATGATCTGGAAATCAGCATTTGTCCTACCACTTTTAAAAGGGGGAGATCCAACTCTTTTAAATAATTATAGGCCAATCTCAAAGCTGTCACCCCTGGTGAAAATACTTGAAACCCTTGTAAGTGAACAGCTAAAATAGTTTTTATTTACTAACTCTATTTTATCAATGTATCAATCGGGCTTCAGGAAGAAGCATAGCACAATTACAGCAGCCATGAAGGTTTTAAATGATATCACTGAAGCCCTTGACAAAAAACAGCACTGTGTCTCACTTTTTATTGATCTCTCTAAGGCTTTTGATACAGTTGATCATGCTATACTAAGGCAGAGATTGTTGAGTGTAGGTCTTTCGGAGCATGCAGTTGCATGGTTTGCTAACTATCTGTCTGATAGAACTCAGTGCACTCAATTTGATGGGCTTATGTCTGTTAAATTGTCTGTCCTGAATGGTGTGCCCCAGGGCTCTGTACTTGGTCCTCTCTTATTCACTATTTATATTAATGATTTAGACAAAAATGTCCAAAATGCACAACTTCATTTTTATGCTGATGATACTGTTATTTACTGTTGTGCCTCATCTCTTACAAAAGCTTTCCAGAACTTGCAAACTGCTTTTTATACTGTTCAACATACCTTGTGTCAATTGAAGCTTATCCTCAATACTGACAAAACTAAACTAATGGTGTTTTCTAATGCAAGAAATAGACCTCTGAACCTTTCACCTGTTACTACCTGTCAGGGCAAGGAGATTGAGGTTGTAACCTCATATAAATATCTTGGAATTCTAATTGATGACGGCCTCTCTTTTAAATTGCATATTCAACAACTTACAAAAAAATTGAAGCTGAAATTGGGATTTTATTTTAGGAATAAGGCTTGTTTTTCTTTTGAAGCCAGAAGGAGGCTAGTATCAGCTACATTTATGCCTTTACTAGACTATGGGGATATTTTATATATGAATGCTTCCGCTCAGTGTTTGAGATCAATTGACACTCTTTATCATGGTACTTTGAGATTTATTTTAAACTGCAAAACCCTTACGCACCACTGTACTTTGTATACCAGGGTTGGCTGGCCTTCTCTAGTCACTCGTAGGCTCAGTCACTGGTATACTTTTATTTACAAAGCCATTTTGGGTTTACTACCTTTTTATTTGGGCATTTTTATTGTTCAGAAATGTGGTGGGTACTCTCTTCGTTCACTGGACTTTATCCTGCTAACTGTTCCAAATGTCCGAACTGAATTTGGTAAAAGGTCTTTTATGTACTCTGCGCCATCGTCTTGGAACACCTTACAAAATAATTTTAAACTGGAAGAACTTGTCCCGATTGGTGTTTTTAAATCTCTGATGAAGGATTTTGAGGCTGATTCCCTGACCTGTCAATGTTTTTAATTTGCTGTTTTTTATATTGTTATACTCTTGTGAATTCATGAATGGTTTTTACTAGATTACTTGTAGTTTTTCATGTTGTCTGTCTGTAATTTTTTGTAATGACTTGGTGCTGCCTATCTTGGCCAGGACGCTCTTGAAAAAGAGATTTTAAATCTCAATGAGCCCTTCCTGGTTAAATAAAGGTTAAATAAAAAAATAAAAAAAGAAGTGCTGTAATCTCTAAACGGTTCACCCGATGTGGATGAATATACCCTCAAATTAAAACGGACAGTCTGCGCTTTAACCTCATAGTCATTGTATCATTGCAAATCCAAAATATTGGAGTACAGAGCCAAAACAACAAAACATTTATCACTGTCCCAATACCTTCGGCACTCACTGTAAATGGCTATTGCCCCATAGCACTCACTTCAAATGAAATCACATAAAATTACATTGTATTGGTCACATACACATACACTATATATACAAAAGTATGTGGACACCCCTTCAAATTATTGGATTTGGCTATTTCAGCCACACCCGTTGCTGACAGGTGTATTTCTAAAATCGAGCACACAGCCATGCAATGAAAAAGCCATATCTCAGACTGCCCATCTTCATCTTTTCTTTTTATTGGCCAGTCTGAGATATGAGTTTTTCTTTGCAACTCTGCCTAGAAGGTCAGCATCCCAGAGTCGCCTCTTCACTGTTGACGTTGAGACTGGTGTTTTGCGGGTACTATTTAATGAAGCTGCCAGTTGAGGACCTGTGAGGCGTCTGTTTCTCAAACTAGACACTCTAATGTATTTGTCCTCTTGCTCAGTTGTGCACAGGGGCCTCCCACTCCTCTTTCTACAGTGAGGGAAAAAAGTATTTGATCCCCTGCTGATTTTGTACGTTTGCCCACTGACATAGACATGATCAGTCTATAATTTTAATGGTAGGTTTATTTGAACAGTGAGAGACAGAATAACAACAAAAAAATCCAGAAAAACGCATGTCAAAAATGTTATAAATTGATTTGCATTTTAATGAGGGAAATAAGTATTTGACACCTCTGCAAAACATGACTTAGTACTTGGTGGCAAAACCATTGTTGGCAATCACAGAGGTCAGACGTTTCTTGTAGTTGGCCACCAGGTTTGCACACATCTCAGGAGGGATTTTGTCCCACTCCTCTTTGCAGATCTTCTCCAAGTCATTAAGGTTTCGAGGCTGATGTTTGGCAACTCGAACCTTCAGTTCCCTCCACAGATTTTCTGTGGGATTAAGGTCTGGAGACTGGCTAGGCCACTCCAGGACCTTAATGTGCTTCTTCTTGAGCCACGCCTTTGTTGCCTTGGCCGTGTGTTTTGGGTCATTGTCATGCTGGAATACCCATCCACAACCCATTTTCAATGCCCTGGCTGAGGGAAGGAGGTTCTCACCCAAGATTTGACGGTACATGGCCCCATCCATCGTCCCTTTGATGCGGTGAAGTTGTCCTGTCCCCTTAGCAGAAAAACACCCCCAAAGCATAATGTTTCCACCTCCATGTTTGACGGTGGGGATGGTGTTCTTGGGGTCATAGGCAGCATTCCTCCTCCTCCAAACACGGCGAGTTGAGTTGATGCCAAAGAGCTTGATTTTGGTCTCATCTGACCACAACACTTTCACCCAGTTCTCCTCTGAATCATTCAGATGTTCATTGGCAAACTTCAGACGGGCCTGTATATGTGCTTTCTTGAGCAGGGGGACCTTGCAGGCGCTGCAGGATTTCAGTCCTTCACGTAGTGTGTTACCAATTGTTTTCTTGGTGACTATGGTCCCAGCTGCCTTGAGATCATTGACAAGATCCTCCCGTGTAGTTCTGAGCTGATTCCTCACCATGATCATTGCAACTCCACGAGGTGAGATCTTGCATGGAGCCCCAGGCTGAGGGAGATTGACAGTTATTTTGTGTTCCATTCGCGAATAATCGCACCAACTGTTGTCACCTGCTCACCAAGCTGCTTGGCGATGGTCTTGTAGCCCATTCCAGCCTTGTGTAGGTCTACAATCTTGTCCCTGACATCCTTGGAGAGCTCTTTGGTCTTGGCCATGGTGGAGAGTTTGGAATCTGATTGATTGATTGCTTCTGTGGACAGGTGTCTTTTATACAGGTAAAAAACTGAGATTAGGAGCACTCCCTTTAAGAGTGTGCTCCTAATTTCAGCTTGTTACCTGTATAAAAGACACCTGGGAGCCAGAAATCTAATCAATTTATAAAAATTTTGACATGGATTTTATTGTTGTCATTCTGTCTCTCACTGTTCAAATAACCTACCATTAAAATTATAGACTGATCATTTCTTTGTCAGTGGGCAAACGTACAAAATCAGCAGGGGATCAATTTTTTTTTTTCCTCACTGTATTCTGGTTGGTTAGAGCCAGTTTGTGCTGTTCTGTGAAGGGAGTAGTACACAGCGTTGTACGAGATCTTCAGTTTCTTGGCAATTTCTCGCATGGAATAACTTTCATTTCTCAGAACAAGAATAGACTGACGAGTTTCAGAAGAAAGTTATTTTTTTCTGGCCTTTTTGATTCTGTAATCGAACCCACAATTGCTGATGCTCCAGATACTCAACTAGTCTCAAGAAGGCTAGTGTTATTGCTTCTTTAATCAGCACAACAGTTTAGCAAACACAACATGCCATTGGAACAAAGGATTGATGGTTGCTGATAATGGGCCTCTGTTCGCCTATATAGATATTGCATTAAAAATCAGCCGTTTCCAGCTACAATAGCCATTTACAACATTAACAATGTCTACACTGTATTTCCGATCAATTTGATGTTATTTTAATGGACAAAAAAATTGCTTTTCTTTCGAAAACAAGGACATTTCTAAGTGACCCCAAATTTTTGAACGGTAGTGTACCTCTGCTACAGAGGATAAGTTCATTAGAGTTACCAGCCTCAGAAATTGCAGTCCAAATAAATGCTTCACAGAGTTCAAGTTACAGACACATCTCAACATCAACTGTTCAGAGGAGACTGTGTGACAATGAAATGCAACTCTAAAATGTGCAGTTTTGTCACACAAAACAATGCCACAGATGTCTCAAGTTTTGAGGGAGCGTGCAATTGGCATGCTGACTGCAGGAATGTCCACCAGAGCTGTTTCCTGATAATTGAATGTTCCTATCTCTACCATAAACCGCCTCCAATGTCGTTTTAGAGAATTTGGCAGTATGTCCAACCGGCCTCACAACCCCAGACCACATGTAACCACACCAGCCCAGGACCTCCACATCCGGCTTCTTCACCTGTGGGATGGTCTGAGACCAGCCACCCGGACAGCTGATGAAATTGAGGATTATTTCTGCAATGACTTGGGAGCCAACCCCCCTTTTGTGGGGAAAAACTAATTCAGATTGGCTGGGCCTGGCTCCCTTGTGAGTGGGCCTGGATCCCAAGTGGGTGGGCCTAGGCCCTCACTGTCCCACCCATGGCTGCGCCCCTGCCCAGTTGTGAAATCCATAGATTAGGGCCTAGTGAATGTCCTTCTATGAACTGTAACTCAGTAAAATCGTTGAAATTGTTGCATGATGCGTTTATATTTTTGTTCAGTATATGTTTTTCAAATGTTTTTCTAATTAGTTAAAAATTGTCTTGAGTCAATAAGTATTCAACCCATTTGTTATGGCAAGCCTAAATAACTTCAGGATTAAAAATGTGCTTAACAAGTCACTTAAGAAATTGCATGGACTCATTATGTGTGCAATAATAGTGTTTAACATGGTTTTTGAATGACTACCTCATCATTATCTGTACGGTCCCTCACTCGTGCAGTGGATTTCAAACACAGATTCAACCACAAAGACCAGGGAGGTTTTCCAATGCCTCGCAAAGAAGGGCACGTATTGGTAGATGGGTAAAAATATTTTAAAAAGCAGACATTGAATAGCCAATTTAGTTTAGTTTAGTTTAATAATTCAACAAATTTAAAAAACAAGCACACACAGTAAATTAATCGAGGATAACACACAATCAAGTCTGGGACTTATTTCCATTGTGGTCCTCTATTGGTGCATGGTGAAGTTATTAATTACACTTTGGATGGTGTATCAATACACCCAATCACTACAAAGATACAGGCGTCCTTCCTAACTCAGTTGCTGGAGAGGAAGGAAACTGCTCAGGCACTGGGCGAAAAGGGTCCATATCAGGGGATATCTTTACATGACACGTTTTTGATATTCTACAGAATACAGACCATTTCCAATGCATATTTTGAGTTTTGTGGATATGCACCATATCCTGACAAATTCTGAATCCAGATTAGTCTTTTAGACATATACTGTATGAAGTTGGGATTACTCCGTATATCACACATGGACATTTCCTATGGCCGGATATGGGCTCATTCAGTATCCTGAGATATCCTATTTTCTCTATTCATGTTAACAAATACTGACTGTATTCATCACATATCTGTTTCCTCAGCACATTCTAGATATGAAGCTATATTGATTCCAGATATGCTTCTCTTGGCTGAGGTCCATATCCGGATCTTGATATGCTTTTTGATATGCTGAAAATAAGGACGATTTCTGATGCATTTAATAATAATAATAATAATAATAATAATAATAATAATAATAATAATAATAATAATAATATGACAAATACTGACAGTAGGACTACATAACCTAGTATATTTTCTCAGCACATACAATGCATATGCTCTTGACTGAGGTCCATATCAGGATCTTTATATGCATTTTGATATGCTAAATAAGGACATTTTCTGATGCTTATTTTAGTTTTGAGGACATGCTCAATAATTTGACAAATATGAAATCCATATTTTACTTTCATGCACAAATCATTTTTGGATTCCCATTGGATATCATACATGGTATGGCCGGATATTGACTCATTAGATATCATGAGATAGGCCTATATGGACATATTTTTTCTCTATAAGATATAATAATAATAATAATAATAATAATAATAATAATAATAATAATAATAATAATAACAATAATAATAATAATAATAATAATAATAATAATAATAATAATAATAATAATAATATGACAAATACTGACAGTAGGACTACATAACCTAGTATATTTTCTCAGCACTTACAATGCATATGCTCTTGACTGAGGTACATATCAGGATCTTAATATGCATTTTGATATGATAAATAAGGACAATTTCTGATGCTTATTTGAGTGTTGAGGACATGCTCAATAATTTGACAAATATTAAATCGATTGAATTCTTTCAGACACTATAATTTTTGTATTCCCTCTGGATAAAGGCGCGCAAACCGCAAGCTAAAAGCACTGTAACTGGTAGCCTAGCAACAATAATCGCATATTTTCTGCTGGAGTTCCAACTGTCATTTTTTAATTTGGGCGCCACAAATGAGTGTGTAAATACCTCAAAGAAGTTAACACTAAGGTGAGTAGCTAATTTGAGATATGTTTTATTTATCTTAGTAACTAGAATCAAGAATGTTAGCTAATTTTGCCAGTAGCCAGTAGGGCCAGCTAAGCTAGTTAGGCTTAATAGTGGGGTAAAAGCTAACTGGTAGACTAGCTAACAAATAACGACATTGCCTTACCTTCAGGATATTATAATTTTTTACCCCCTATCAAGCCTAAAGTTGACAACTAACGTTTTAAAATGTTTAGGCACATTTTGTATTACTGGTGAATATAAGCAAACTAGCTAACTAGCTAGCTAACTAACTAGCAACTTGGCTAGCTAGCTTGTTCCAGTTAGTTTTCTCATCATGAATGAAGCAGGTAGAGTAAGCTACCTTGTGGTTTGGTTATGTGAAATGACAATATTTTCTTGCAATATCGACACAATTTTGATTAATGATTTATGCGTTGACAGTTTGGAGTGGATCACAGACCAACACTCTACCATCACGTTGGGTCTGGACTGCGAGGGACCGCAGCTGATGACCCAATGTGCACCCATCGCATCCATTGTCCATAACAAACAGAGCAGGCAGGGGTATTGAGGGTGTGTAACTTTTATTTTCTGTTGTATGTCCTACTACTGAATATGGTATGCTCAGATATGTCACCTTCATGTGAAGGTTTACGATGATGTTTGGCGCCTGAACAGGTCAAATAAATTGGGCGCTGGACATTTCATGAGTCGGATTTAGCCCATTTTCGATCAGACATACAAGGATGAATATTAAAATAGCTATGATTTACATATCATGTAAGGATATCTATTGAACTTATGAATATTTTGAGAAATATGGATCAACAAATCACACATTTCAAAAAATATGTCTGCGTATAAAGGCATGTCAGCATGTTGAGACATATCCTTTCCGGAGTTAGAAAATTCTACAAATATGTAAGCGCATCAGGTGAGTGTCTTGAACGCATCTCATCCCAGATATCTCCCTGGGTCATACGGTAGCAGGGAGATTTTTGAGGTCCGGATTGGATGCCTGTAGAAACTGTCCCATTACGGAGAATATACTGAGGACCTGAAATGGTCCCTCCACACCGACACTGTGGTGAAGAAGGCGCAACAGCGCCTCTTCAACCTCAGGAGGCTGAAGAAATGTGGCTTGGCCCCTAACACCCTCACGAACTTCTACAGATGCACCATCGAGATCATTCTATCGGACTGTATCCCTGCCTGGTATGGCAACTGCACCGCCCGCAACCGCAGGGCTCTCCAGAGGGTGGTGCGGTCAGCAGGAAGACCAAGAAGATCATCAAGGACCTCAGCCACCCGAGCCACGGCCTGTTCACTCTTCTACCATCTAGCAGACAAAGACAGTACAGGTGAATCAAAGTTGGGATCAAGAGAATGAAAAACAGCTTCTTTCTCCAGCCCATCAGACTGTTAAACAGCCATCACTAGCCGTCCTCCGCCCGGTGCCCTGCCCTGCACCTTAGACACTGTCTGTTGAAATGTTATTTGATCTCTGAGAAATGAAGCTGTACATACTGTATTCTCAACATAGCTCATCCTATATAACTACTGCTGCACATACCTTTTTCATACTTAAATATTGTCCACACTGTCCATACACACCAAGTATTTATATTCCGGACTCTGACATTGCTCGTTGTGATATTGCTCGTTCTGATATTTCTTAATTTCTTGTTAATTTTTGTATTTTTATTTTTCTGTCTACACTTTCATAGTGCGTATTAGATTTGTTTGTATGCAAATATCCGCTCAGACACATCCTAGTGTTTACAGTCCCATGTCTCAGTCAACCAGGCCTCCAGACCGTCATACTCAGCTCTGTCTATTAACCCAGCCTCTGATGCAGCTAGCCAGGCTGCTGTTTTACAGCCCTCTGCATGGCACGGGTCGACTGTTAAGGCTCACACACACCGATGTGCGTAGGTACGCATACACGCACGCACGCACACATGAAAGCACACACATACACAAGCACACATCAGAGATATGAATCCTGATAAGGAGCCAGATGGGGAAGTACCTCGGCAAAAGCAGACACCAGCCAATAAAGAGACGGCAGGAGCTCGATTGTAACTGTGTGGAAGATAATGACCTGTGTTGATTCACTGATTGTGTGTGTGTGCGCGCGTGCCTGCGTGTGTGTGTATGTACTGTATGTGTGTGTCTGAAGTGAAGTATCAACGCTGTTAGACTTACACATAGAAAACACAAACAAAACGTACTCTGTAAGACGATGACCTTCATTTGTGTGTATTTCTGTGTGTATGTGTGTGTATGTGACTGGTATCTAGAAGTGAGAACACAGATGAAGGAGAGATATGACTGTCTAATGACAAAGGATTTAACACTGCGTTGATTTTGATCATTTCACTATTGTAAGTCTATTGTCTGTCACACCTTTATGAAGACTGAAAAGCATAAGATAATAATAACTTATAATAAATAACTTCACAGTGGGGAGTAGCATGCAGCTACAGTTTAGAGAGTTTGCTGAGATAGAGACTGAGAGAGAAGGAGGGAGAGAGGAAAGGAGAGAAAGAGAGAAAGAAAGAAATGACACGAGTGACAGCCCAGGGAATTTCTCTAGTTCTCCACAAGTTGAATAAAAACAATATATTCTGTATTTGTCCAAGTTGCATCAGAAAAAGACAATAATCTCCACAGTCAAGAGATCAAAGTCAAATCTCCAAATGATGTCATATTAGTTTGGATCAAGTGTGACATGTACACTAACGTGGCAAGGCAACAGTATTTGTTGGACCTAGCCTTGGGCACAGTCAATAGGTTTCCTTTTCATTCTTTACGATATGAGCACAATTTTATCACTCCAAATGAATTGAGAGCCGATGGGGCGATTGGAATTTTGTAATAATGTGTGTGTGTATGTGTGTGTGTGTGTAAGTACATGAGTATGTGTGTGTACATCCATAAAAGTGTGTGTATCTGTGCATGCATGTTTTTGTGAGTGCATTTGTGTGTGAGCATGCATTTGCAGGTGAGTGTGTGTGTTCCTATGTCACATCAGCGTGTGTCTCACCTGTGCCCTGGTCGGTGTGTTCCTGAGACTGGTGCTGGCTCTGGTGGACCCACTCCCCATTGCACTTGAAGAAGATCTGCAGGGCGGGGTGGGCCCGGCATTTGAGCTTGATGGGGTTGCTCTTGATGATGTAGGCATCATCGGGCTCCTGCAGGAAGTGGGGGAGGGTCCCTGATGTGCCATGCTGCAGAGCATCACTCCTGGAACCTGGAGATAAAGAACATAACATTAAAGTTATAGAGTAGAGTACAGTAGAATAAAGTAGAATGACTGACTGGCCATGCTGCAGAGCATCACTCCTGGAACCTGGGGAGACACAGGGATCGGGACAGTGTTAGAGTAGAGTAGAGTAGAGCAAAGTAGAGTAAGGTAAAGTTGAGTAGAGTAGGGTAAAGTAGAGTAGAATATCAGTAACATTCCACAAGTATCGATAATACCCCAACATCTCAAAAGTGTCTCAAAAGTGCACCCCAGGCAATAACTCAATTACATGGAAAACCTAATCCACAGACCTTAATCCATAACAAAACATATGCAACAATGTATAAAGAATCAGGAGAGTCTGAGAGATGATGACACCCAGACCTTCCCACCTTCCCGTAGAAAACACTCCCACAATAGATGCTGCTTAACCACCTCAATATGATGACAGTCTACATTTCATTGACACTCTTTGATCTTTCAAAAGCCAAGCCCTTCACAATCCGCTCATTTCAGGGAGTGATTTGGCAACAATTATGAACTACAATAATTATTCTGTCTGACTCACACAGTAATCAAGTGTGTGTGTGTGTGTGTGTGTGTGTGTGTGTGTGTGTGTGTGTGTGTCCCAGCCGGTGCTTATTATGAAGGATTTGAAGCCTAGCAGGTGTTATTACACTCAAACTAAATCCCTCAGCTTTCCTCCTGGAACCTCTCCTGTGGGTCTGAGTGGGTTTAGGGAGACAAAAAAAACCTGTGTGTGTAAGTGCGTGTGTATGTGTTTAGGGGTTTCTAAATGTGAAAACACCTGTGAGTGTGTGTGAACATGAGTGTTTGTGAATATGTAGGTATGTGTGTATGCATGTGTGTATGTGTGTGTGTATGTGATCGAGGGGGTTTGGAGAGGTGAACGTCCCCTGTGTGTGTGTGTTTCTTTATAGGTAGCGGGGTTGCATTCTCCAACTCCATCTCCAGGATTATAGCTAACCAAGTCTCTGTCCATCATCTAATCCCTCTACCTCACTACAGAAGCTCTCCTGCAGGAGGAAGAGTCCTGATTGAAGATAAATAAATGTGTGTGTTATGTTCTGGCTGTGTGTGTTTGAGTATGTGTGTGTGCAGGGCCTGACATTAACGCTTTTCCGCTTGCCCGGGACAAGAAGAATATAGATTTAAGTTGTCCGAATGGACAACTAAAAACACATGAAACAAAAATCACAATATCAAACAATTATGCTACTCCGATCATAATTGGATCAGTGGCCTCCGGATGCAATGTGTTGCACACTGTCCTCCCAATCTCTGCATAGCACATCGGAGTATAATTATTGTAGGCCTGCATTGACAGGCACGAGCGGTCTTTCAATCATGCAGTCGCAAGATGCGCTTTTGAGATCAAAGCGAGCAGCGTGTGCACATTTGTTGATTTTCATTGCTAGTTAGTGAGTTATTTGCCCAGATATAGTTAATTTTTAGTCAGCAACGAAAATCCTGGAAAAGTCATGGTGTGTGCATCACCTGCATGTGCCAGTGGGCCGTTGCTAGAGGAGAGAGAGAGAGTGAAAGAGAGCAATCGAGAAACATTTGCTCTTTGCACGCTCCCTCAAAACTTGAGACATCTGTGGCATTGTGCTGTATGACAAAACTGCACATTTTAGAGTGGCCTTTTATTGTCCCCAGCACAAGGTGCACCTGGGTAATGATCATGCTGTTTAATCAGCTTCTTGATATGCCACACCTGTCAGGTGGATGGATTATCTTGGCAAAGGAGATATGCGCACTTACAGGGATGTAAACAAATTTGTGCACAAAATATGAGAGAAATAAGCTTTTTGTGCGTATGGACAATTTCTGGGATCTTTTATTTCAGCTCATGAAACATGGGACCAACACTTTACATGTTGCGTTTATATTTCTGTTTAGTGTAGATAAACATCTTAGTTAGCTACCTCGCCACCTTAGCAATTTGATCCCTGGTTCATTGAATGAGGGAATTATTTTATAAAGACATAAAAAGTATTTGGTTGTAATTGTAATGTTGCATGGTGGCCAACCATCCTCCAGGAGATTCCAGGAGCGCTACTGGGTGGGCAGGCTTTTGCTCCAGCCCTGCTAGAACACACCATATTGACAAGCTGACTCTGGTGTGTTTGAGCAGGGTTGGATCAAAAGCCTGCACACCCAGTACCTGTCCAGATGTAGGGTTGACAGACCACATGTGTTTCATGCAGTAGCCTATCAGTGCAGTATATTACTTTATGGGGTGTTAAGTGCCATGCTCAAGGCCACAACGGCAGGAGATACTATATAATTCATGGGATCAGAGACCAGCAGCCTTCCATTGTCAATACCACTGATAATAATGAATGTGGGGGGGGGGGGGGACAAGTGACTTGTAAAAAAGTAAAAAAATCTGTCCCACTTGGCTAAAAAAAGTTAATATCAAGCCCTGATGTGTGTGTATATTTGATTTTCTAACTTGTGTGTGTGTATTTGTGCGTGTGTGTGTTTGATATTCTGACTGTGTCTGTGTGTGTGATGTTCTGGCTGTGAAAATCTCAGCTCTCAAAGGCGGCTACCTCTCTCCTACAAATACTGTTTATGGAACTGAACAAAAGAGACATCCTTTTCATTTAGAAATGACTAGAATGACTAGACCCCAGGCTAGCTATCTCCTCTTGCCTGGAGCACTCCAATTTGTTGGTGCGTGGAGAGCTGACATGCATTAATTGTGTTTGGATAGCGACAAAACACAGACGCCAGCACACACCGACACACTGACAGAGAGACGTACACATAGGGCTGTGGCGGTCATGACATTTTGTCAGCCGGTTATTGTCATGCAAAAGTCTGCCGGTCTCATGGTAATTGACCATTAATAAATATAAACACTTTTAGAATCTCCAGGCCTCCACTCATACAAGCCGCATACAAGCCGCTGATGCGCGCCTTTGGAACATCTACATTTAAAAAAGTATAATAAATCAATTTAATATACACCATCACAATAAAACCATTATTTATTTTAGGCAGGTCTAAAAAAACATTATTATATGAAGAAAATGTATTTCAGAAGAACAGAATATGAGTTAGCCTACTGTATGTTAGCCTATCTAGCTATGCTCCATGCCTTAGGCTGTAGGCTTGTTCATTTAGCAGACAAGATATGCTTTTAAGTCCCGTGCCATTATTTTATATTATATGATTTTAATTGAACTTAGCTGAATAAAATATAAAGGATATTTTTTCCCATTCCGGAGCGAGTGCCGATATGAAGTGGCTATGCTGGACGGGAAAGTTATCATTTGAAACAGGTCCTATATGCTAGAATAAGAGTTATTTGTCCATTTTAGTTGTGAATGATACAAACCTTAGAATGTCTTAGAAATCAAATCATATACAGATGTAGGATCTTCATTTGATCACTCTTTTGTTGCTGAGAGTTTTCCTGCACAGCAGGAAATGCAAACTTGTAGTGTATTCGAGGTTTAAAAAGTTTGTAATATCTGCTTTAAAATGTCATACTTGATTTGCTCTAACGAAAAACCTACAAAATATTTACATTAATTATAATCCACATAATAATTCACATTTCCTCTTGCTGCAGGATTATTTTCCTGCTGTAGCAACCTGGCTCAAATTACGATCCTACATCTGTATGGGCTGCATGATATAATAATATAATATGCCATTTAGCAGACTATAGGCTACTATAGGCTATTGATGATTTGAGAAATTCGCAAAAAAAGCTTGCGCTCTGTTCCTTGCCTCAGGCTGCACAAGCTGTTCTTTCATCAAGTATTCATATCTTCACCCATCAGACTATTCTTAATTTAATCTTGTCTTTACTAATATGTAAAATGAGTTTCAATTTAGAATGTCTCATTTTCAAATGGGCAGGAACAGGGGCAGGGGAAAAAATACATGTCATCCGTATGCACTGGAATAGTGAATGGAGGCAGCTTTCCTGCCAGTTCGTTTAGCCAGGTAGGCTACTCTGGTTATTTCACGCCACGCATCAACCACAGTTTGAAGAGCATGCAGCCTCTCGCTGCGCAACAGGTGATATTCCGCTCAAACTCTGTATGTCATGGGCTCCCCAACCCGGTTCCTGCAGCTAACCATTGCTTAATTTGTGAAAACAAGTGAAATCTGTTTGGGAACATCGATAGATCTTTCATTAAACTGTTGACAACCCCTCTCTCTGCATGCTTGAGAAAGGAATGAAGGAGAGAGAGGAGGAGATGGAAACGCACTGTGGTGAGATATTCTGTAGCTAAAGGTAATGTGTCAGCCTATTAATTATGAAAATATAAAAATATGTCCCTATTTCTAGGATATTCAAAATCAAATACAAATGCACTATAACTGTAGGCTAACTATGTAAGCCACCCTGCACAATCAATTAACCAATAGCATCGCCTAGGCCTATATGTTCTCTCCCAGACTCATGGATAGAAAGTTTGGAGTGTAGCATAAGGTAACCAGTCTATCCATTATGCATAATAATAACATCCACACTCAAAGGCGATTACTAGAATGTGTTTAATTTTTGAGTATCGGCTAGATCAATTATGTACCAAAGACATCTTAAATCAGTTTTTTTGTATGTTTTTCTGCCATGCATAATATGCGGTAGGCTATGTATTGTATAATGGCACAATCATTATTTTAATTCCTTGTGGGGACCGGCATAATGTCACAATTGTTCCTTGTTTTGCTTTCCTTGAAAGGACTTCTGTTCCCCATGAGGATAATAAAACCAAACACACACACAGAGACAGACAAAAGAACAAAACATTTTAGCACTGACTTGTTTTTTAATAGACCTCAGTACTCAGTAATCAGACGTGGATAAACAATCAATTTACAGCTGCTATTCCCCTGTCATTTGCAAGCTAGAACATCACTTAGTAAGAATAAGTAATCTGATTCTATATCTGTGGTTAGGGCCAGCGTCTGATAGTGTCTGATAGAGGGAGAGGTGGCAAGGCTTTAACCCCTTGACTGCTGATGTCACGGCTCTCAGGTCTGCTATACTGGCAGCCATTAACAAGGGTCATCTGAATCAAATCAAATCAATTCAAATTCAATGTTATTGGTCACTTCACATATTTAGCAGATGTTATTGCTGGTGTAGCGAAATGATTGTGTGCCTAGCTCCAACAGTGCAGTAGTATCTAACAATTCACAACAATACACACAAATCTAAAAGTAAAAGAATGGAATGAAGAAATATATCAATATTAAATACAGCAATGTCGGAGTGGCATTGACTAAAATACAAAAATACTGTACAGTAGAATAGAATAGAATACAGCATATACATATGAGATGAGTAAAGCAGTATGTAAACATTATTAAAGTGACTAGTGTTCCATTATTAAAGTGGCCAGTGATTCCAAGTCTATGTATATAGGGCAGCAGCCTCTAAGGTGCAGGGTTGTGTAACTGGGTGGAAGCCGGCTAGTGATGGCTATTTGAGATAGAAGCTAGTCTGATGGCCTTGAGATAGAAGCTGTTTTTCAGTCTCTCAGTCCCAGCTTTGATGCACCTGTACTGACCTCGCCTTCTGGATGATAGCGGGGTGAACAGTCCGTGGCTCGGGTGGTTGATGTCCTTGATGATCTTTTTGGCCTTCCTGTGACATCGGGTGCTGTAAGTGTCCTGTAGGGCAGGTAGTTTGACCCCGGTGATGCGTTGGGCAGACCGCACCACCCTCTGTGGTCAGTGTGTGTGTGTGTGTGTCTGTCTTTCTGTGTGTGTGAGACCAGAGGGCTGAGAGAGCCGACACACACACACACACACTCAATCCATTCCGCCACTGTCAGGGGAGACAGCCGCGCCCGTCGCTACGCAGCGTTTCCACTGTGATCTATGACCGATGGGCCACTCCGGCAAAAACGCAAAGGGGCCACAGATACATCACACACAGCGTGAGAGGAAAACAAGATGTCACTGCCATGGGGCTGAGCGATGGCACTGCCATGGCACACACACACGCATTCTGGAGCAGACACAATCTGCTGATGCAGTGCACGTGTCACAGCCACGACCCGGAAGGACCTACACAAATAATGGTCTATCAGAGAACAGCAGGGATTGTCCAAATAATGGTGACCAAGCAGAATAAACTACATAACAAAATAAACCAATATATTATATCAGATACATTATTGAGATGGGCAAGTATTGTTACTTTGCTAAGAACAGCCTGAAAGAAGACTAGCTAAAGGCTTGGCAATATCATCATTATCACATGCCCAAAGCCAAGTAATAGCATAGTACTCAGAAATAATGAATAATAGCTATACTGAACAAAAATATACATGCAACAGGCAACAATTTCAAAGATTTTACTGAGTTACAGTTCATATAAGGAAATCAGTCAATTGAAATACATTAATTAGGCCCTAATATATGGATTTCACATGACTGGGCAGGGGCGCAGCCATGGGTGGGCATGGGAGGGCATAGGCACCCACTGGGGAGCCAGGCCCAGCCAATCAGAATGAGTTTTTCCATGCAAATGGGCTTTATTACAGACAGAAATGCTCAGTTTCATCTGCTGTCCGGGTGGCTGGTCTCAGATGATCCCGCAGTTGAAGAAGCCAGATATGGAGGTCCTGGGCTGCCGTGGTTACACGTGGTCTGCGGTTGTGAGGCCGGTTGGACGTTCTGCCAAATTCTCTAAAGCAACATTGGAGGCGGCTTATGGTAGAAAAATGAACATTCCATTCTCTGGTAACAGCTCTGGTGGACATTCCTGCAGTCAGCATGCCAATTGCACGCTCCCTCAAAACTTGAGTCATCTGTGGCACATTTTAGAGTGGACTTTTATTGTCCCCAGCACAAGGTGCACCTGTGTAATGATCAAGCTGTTTAATCAGCTTCTTGATATGGCACACCTGTCAGGTGGATGGATTATCTTGGCAAAGGAGAAATGCTCACTAACTGGGATGTAAACAAATTTGTGCACACAATTTGAGAGAAATAAGCTTTTTGCGTGTATGGAAAATGTTGGTGATCTTTTATTTCAGCTCATGAAACATGGGACCAACACTTTACATGTTGCATTTATATATTTTTGTTCAGTATAGATTGTCATGTACAACTCAGCAACTGAGCGGTGATATTCAGGGTTTCCCTAGAGTCGATTTGAATATTGAATAGCTCCCTGTGTGTTAATGCTAGAGACTTGGCTGCAGCTCAATCCCCTCTTTCCGCCGATATAAAGTTTGTGCCAATTCCATAAAATGGGGCTTGTGAAAGCGGTCTTTTTCTACATATGAGAGGATCCGGACAAGAAAATGTTCACCAAATAGTCTATAAAACCCGAACTGTTTAGGCTACAAATAAATAAATCACCACCATCCCAGATTACCCATTATATTGACCGGATACTCTAGTGGCCGCTCTAACAATTAAAATAAATGTCTTAAAAATAGAAGGCAGTCGGGAGTAGGGCTGTTGCGGTGACCGTCATGACCGCAGACAAATTCCTTATAACAGTTGCTCATGGTAATCCTATCCAAAACGGTGCAAATGAATGGTGTTAATGGGTAGCCTACAAAACTTGCTTAAATATTCATTCCCCTTGCCGTTTTTCCTATTTTGTTGCATTACAACCTGTAATTTAAATGGATATTTATTTGGATTACATGTAATTGGTGAAGTGAAATGAAAAAAATTACTTGTTTCAAAAATTCTAAAAAATAAATAATGGAAAAGTGGTGCGTGCATATGTATTCACCCCCTTTGCTATGAAGCCCCTAAATAAGATCTGGTGCAACCAATTACCTTCAGAAGTCACATAATTAGTTGAATAAAGTCCACCTGTGTGCAATCTAAGTGTCACATGATCTGTCACATGATCTCAGTATATATACACCTGTTCGGAAAAGGCCCCAGAGTCTGCAACACTACTAAGCAAGGGGAACCACCAAGCAAGCAGCACCATGAAGACCAAGGAGCTCTCCAAACAGGTCAGGGACAAAGTTGTGGAGAAGTACAGATCAGGTTTGGGTTATAAAAAATATCAGAAACTTTGAACATCCCACGGAGCACCATTAAATCCATTATAAAAAAATGGAAAGAATATGGCACCACAACAAACCTGCCAAGAGAGGGCCGCCCACCAAAACTCACGGACGAGGCAAGGAGGCCATTAATCACAGAGGCAACAAAGAGACCAAAGATAACCCTGTAGGAGCTGCAAAGCTCCACAGCGGAGATTGGAGTATATGTCCATAGGACCAATTTAAGCCGTACACTGCACAGAACTGGGCTTTATGGAAGAGTGGCCAGAAAAAAGCCATTGCTTAAAGAAAAAAATAAGCAAACACGTTTGGTGTTCGCCAAAAGCCATGTTGGAGACTCCCCAAACATATGGAAGAAGGTACTCTGGTCAGATGAGACTAAAATTGAGCTTTTTGGCCATCAAGGAAAACACTATGTCTGGCGCAAACCCAACACCTCATCACCCCAAGAACACCATCCCCACAGTGACTGGGAAACTGGTCAGAATTGAAGGAATGATGGATGGCGCTAAATACAGGGAAATTCTTGAGGGAAACCTGTTTCAGTCTTCCAGAGATTTGAGACTGGGACGGAGGTTTACCTTCCAGCAGGATAATGACCCTTAATATTCTGCTAATACAACACTTAAGAGTGGTTTAAGGGGAAACATTTAAATGTCTTGGAATGGCCTAGTCAAAGCCCAGACCTCAATCCAATTGAGAATCTGTGGTATGACTTAAAGATTGCTGTACACCAGCAGAATCCATCCAACTTGAAGGAGCTGGAGCAGTTTTGCCTTGAAGAATGAGCAAAAATCCCAGTGGCTAGATGTGCCAAGCCTATAGAGACATACCCCAAGAGGCAAAAGGTGGCTCTACAAAGTATTGACTTTGGGGGGATGAATAGTTATGCACGCTCAAGTTTTCTGTTTTTTTGTCTTATTTCTTTTGCATCTTCAAAGTGGTAGGCATGTTGTGTAAATCAAATGATACAAACCCCCCCAAAATCCATTTTAATTCCAGGTTGTAAGGCAACAAAATAGGAAAAATGCCATGGGGGGGTGAATACTTTCGCAAGCCACTGTACGCGTGTGAACAACAGTCACAACGGTTTCCACTAGTCACCACAGCCACAAATTGGCTATATAGTAAAAATTCATGAAAAGTAACATTTGCTTTTTGATCTTAATTTAAAGTGGAACTGACAGTGTTTTCACTACTTTGCAGATATGAAACAAACAGACAATCATAATATCAGTCAAAAATATCAAATTCCCAGTTCATGCTACAAAACCAACTATATGAGAGGTTTTAAAAATAGGCTCTATTTTACTCAACAAACCCGTGACGTACAGTAAGGGATTGTTGACAGAATAGATGGTTGCAGTTCAATGCATGATTGATATAATTCACCAATACATTTCTTGGTAGTCCAAAAAATATTGCTATCAGGTTGTAAATCACAGCTGGCCTGGTACATTGTTTGCTGCCTCGATTCGGGTGCACTGTTTCAGTTTCAATGATTCAATATTTTTGACAAAAACTGACAAATGTAACGCTGGGAATGTCAATACAATCAAACTAGCAAGGGCAATAATCACCAATCAGTCATAACGTGGCTAATAGGGTAGCATATCTATTTATGTAGCAAGCTAAAAACTTGGAGCCTAACGTTAGCTAGCTAGCTGGCAGCTGCTAGGAGGATGTCATGTCATTGGAGGAGTGGGCGAGTGACTGACTTTTTCTCCTCATATCGTTTTTCGGTGGCTACGCAGCTAGAGATGCAGTCATTTGGTTAGCTAGCAAGAAATGTGAATTGTTTTGCTAGCTAGCTAGCTAGTTATGCTGAACTTGAACAACTGTTATCCAGTTAGCATATCTCTTGCGTTCGCAAATTCACTCTGGCTATTTACTCCGATTTCAGAGCACTCTCGTCTGAGTGTGGCAGAGTGCAGAATAACTGATGAATTTACGGATGTGCAACACTTTCCACGCTGAATATGACCAGTGTCAGTAAACATAGGCAAAAAAAGTAATCGTTTGTGACGAGCGCTCTAGACAGTGGTGGAAAAGGTACCCAGTTGTCATAATTGAGTAAAAGTATAGATACCTTAATAGAAAGTTCCTCAAGTAAAAGTGAAAGTCACCCAGTAAAATACTACTTGAGTAAAAGTCTAAAAGTATTTGGTTCTAAATATACTTAAGTATCAAATGTCAAAGTAAAAGTATAAATCATTTCAAATTCCTTATATTACGCAAAGTAGACGGCACCATTTTCTTATTTTGAAAATGTAGGCTATTAAAGATAGGCAGGGGCACACTCCAATACTCAGACATAATTTACAAACGATGCATTTGTGTTTAGTGAGTCCGCCAGATCAGAGGCAGTAGGGATGACCACGTGTTCTCTTGATTAATGCATGAATTGGACCATTTTCCTGTCCTGCTAAGTATTCAAAATGTAACGAGTACTTTTGGGTGTCAGGGAAAATGTATAGAGTAAAAAGTACATACTTTTCTTTAGGAATGTAGTGAAGTAAAAGTAAAAATATAAATAGTAAAGTAAAGTACAGATACCCCAAAAAATTACTTAAGTAGTACTTTAAATAATTATTACTTAAGTACTTTACACCACTGGCTCTAGATAACATGTAAACAGCATAACCAGCATGTGTTCTCTCATTTGTGTCTGGAAGTAGCAAGCTAGCCAACTTTAGCCAGTTAGCTTGGGTGCTTGATTGGGACAAGCGTGCAAAACCAACTGTCCAGACCGAACCGTTGGAGCTACAAACTATGTCACCAACATCAAAAGGCAGTTTCAGGGGAGTCGTCTGAAAGTAACCCAGTACCGGGCTGTAAAAATGGCAGAATGTGCACAGGGGTAAAAAGTGCCACGAATAACGTGACCAAACATGGGTCCAAAAAAAACAAAGATCTTCCATTTTGTTATGTTACAGCCTTATTCTAAAATTGATTAAACAGTTTTTTATCCTGATCAATCTACACACAATACCCCATAATTAAAAATGGAAATATCACATTTACATAAGTATTCAGACCCTTTACTCAGTACTTTGTTGAAGCACTTTTGGCAGCGATTACAGCCTTGAGTCTTCTTGGGTATGACGCTACAAGCTTAGCACACCTGTATTTGGGGAGTTTCTCCCATTCTTCTCTACAGATCCTCTCAAGCTCTGCCAGGTTGGATGGGGAGCATCGCTGCACAGCTATTTTCAGCTATTTTCAGGTCTCTCCAGAGATGTTAGATCGGGTTCAAGTCCGAGCTCTGGCTGGGCCACTCAAGGATTTTCAGAGACTTGTCCCAAAGCCACTCCTGCGTTGTCTTGGCTGTGTGCTTAGGGTCGTTGTCCTGCTGGAAGGTGAAACTTCACCCCAGTCTGAGGTCCTGAGCGCTCTGGAGCAGTATTTCATCAATGATCTCTCTGTACATTGCTCCGTTCATCTTTGCCTCAATCCTGACTAGTCTCCCAGTCCCTGCCGCTGAAAAACATCCCCACAGCATGATGCTGCCACGACCATTCTTCACCGTAGGGATGGTACCAGGTTTCCTCCAGACATGACGCTTGGCATTCAGGCCAAAGAGTTCAATCTTGGTTTCACCAGACCATAGAATGTTGTTTCTCATAAGTCTGAGAGTCTTTAGGTGCCTTTTGGCAAACTCCAAGCGGGCTGTCATGTGCCTTTTACTGAGGAGTGGCTTCCGTCTGGCCACTCTATCATAAAGGCCTGATTGGTGGAGTGCTGCAGAGATGGTTGTCCTTCTGGAAGGTTCTCCCATCTCCACAGATAAACTCTGGAGCTCTGTCAGAGTGACCATCAGGTTCTTGGTCACCTCCCTGACCAAGGCCCTTCTCCCCCGATTGCTCAATTTGGCTGGGCGGCCAGCTCTAGGAAGAGGCTTGGTGGTTCTAAACTTATTCCATTTAAGAATGATGGAGGCCACTGTGTTCTTGGGGACCCTCAATGCTGAAGAAATGTTTTGGTACCCTTCCCCAGATCTGTGCCTCGACACAATCCTGTCTTGGAGCTCTACGGACAATTCCTTCGACCTCATGGCTTGGTTTTTGCTCTGACATGCACTGTCAACTGTGGGACCTTATATAGACAGGTGTGTGCCTTTCCAAATCATGTCCAATCAATTGAATTTACCACAGGTGGACTCCAATCAAGTTGTAGAAACATCTCAAGGATGATCAATGGAAACAGGATGCATTTGAGCTCAATTACAAGTCTCATAGAAAAGGGTCTGAACACTTATGTAAATAAGGTATTTCTGAAAATTTGGAAAAAGTCAAGGGGTCTGAATACTTTCCGAATGCACTGTACATGGGGTTAATGAAAATGTAAAAGGAGAGAAAAAGGGAGGGATGGAGGGAGTCCTGAACTGACTGAGCTAATTTGGGAGTGCCTTGAGGGAGTCATAGACAGACTGCAGACACAGACACAGATAACAGGCTCTCTGTTTGTGTGTGTGTGTGTGTGTGTGTTAGTGGTGCGCGGGTTGACTCATAACCCGCAGTGCCCACAGCTATATCTGCCGGGCGGGCGGGTTTAGGTTCATGAAATATTGTGTGGATGAAGGCCGGGTAGGTGGCAGCGAGTTGATTAAAGAGAAAACAATGCATTAAAAAGTCCATAAATGTAGCCTATAATTCTTGTGCAATTCATATCTACAGGCTACATTTTACTTTCATTATTTTTATCTGGCATTAGTGCATAAGCCTAAGCTTTAGGGCCAAACTGTACGCGCACCAAATACATGCCAATTGCCAAATGCTTTTGGGAACTTGGGCAGAAAAAGTGAACATCGATCCACTGAGGCAAAAAGGACAATGTCAGAGTTTAATTCAATAAGAGAAAAGCTGCAAAATGGAGAGTTGAAAATAAAGAGAAGGGAGGGCCAGAACAGTTGGCCTAATATGTGGGAAAGACTTGGTGAAGTGGTAAAGGAGGATGATAGCAGTGCCGGCTATGTTATATGTGATGATTGTGAGGCGCTATACAATTTTGACAGCCACAAGACTGGGCCTTTAAATATGGCACGTCAAGGAAACTGTTTAGATGGGTTAAATGGAATAGGAACTGAAATCTGGACACACACCGTAGGTCTATAACCTCTCACATATCCTAATATATAACTCCTGCAGAATTAAGTATTTATTGCAGTAAAATGATGCACCAAATGAACATTTTGACTCAGGAACAGGAGTGAGAGAGAAAGACATTGAGTGAGGAGACTAAGTGAGTAAGTGAGGGAGACAGACTGAGAAAGTGAGCGAGAGAATGAGAGGGAGAAGGGAGAGTGAGACGGATATAGAGAAGGAAAGATAGTAAACAAAGGAGAGAAAGAGGAGTGGGAGGGGAAAGAGGGAGTGAAAGGGAGAAAGAGATAAAACATGGCATATAGCATGATAAAACCAGTCATTGCTTTTACATGTCCTCCAATAACCACCCATTTGATACCTAATCAAATAAACTATTTCTAATTTTCAGGGTCAATGATTCAGAAGACAAACTCAACTATCCTTTTATTACCAGAGTCATATACGGCAGTATAACTGCCCACTGACATTCACAAGCCAATATCCAACCTCCACTCTCTCTCCTAACCAGTAACTGGGCCTGAGTACAACCAGAGCTTGAAGAAAATTGATGAAACAGAAACAAATACTACATTTTGTCTTGCTCGAGCCAATCAGATAGCATATTATTACGCTTTGCACAACATACAGTATTAGTGCCGCCGGAAGCCAGCTGCTTAGTCATAAATGAACAAACAAATCTTCTAATTAATTATTTGTTTGCTAATTAAGTAGGAAAGCGGAATAATCATTTGTTAATTACTAACACATGACCGTGTTGACATTTGAGAACAGGGTTGAGGCATATGGCACAGAAAGCCCATTAACTTTCCCTGTGTCTCTTCCTCTTCTCATCTTATGGACAAGAACACATCACGCCATTTTAGATTTCCTGTCAAATCTGCCTTTATCTGTGAAAAAACAGCTACTTACACAGGGCATGTGTCATTGTAAACATATAGAGAAACACAGCTTGTCAATAGTCTACAAGGCATCAATTATGGAACGTTTTGGGAGAAAGTTATGGGAGAAAATGTTAGTTGGTAATTAATTCAGTGGTAGAACATGCGGCATATGGATGGTGGACTCTACAGGACAGAGGTTATAAGGAGAGGAGGAGATGAGGAGATATGGAGGAAAAGGAAAGGAGACAAGGAGCGATGGAGGAGAGGAGAATTGGATGTGGAGAATGGCGGAGCAGGCAGAATGCGTTGGTGTGTGAGATGGAGAGACGGTAAGGACAGCATCTGTTGGAATCGACGCAGGGTGGAGTCCGATGGGGGAAATACATACTGCACACGTTCATGCGCACGCAAAGACGCACGCACGCATGCACGCATACACACAGACACACACACACGCACACACATACACGCACACACATACGCTGCAGTAGGAGCAGGAGGCCAGTTCTCCGGTGGATGATTGACAGGTACGGCAGTGTATTCCACCAGGGAGGAGTGGAGGAGGAGGAGGACTGGAAGAGAGGAGGGGAGTAGGAGATGAGATTCCTGGCTCCATCTCCGACTGGGTGATTTTCAGCAACACAATGGAAGATGGAGAGGGCGCAACATGTGGAGTCGTGATTGCCATCAAAGTCCTGCAGAGGCACTGGCTGGGGCAGTGCATTGCCTACAATACCATTTCCCCAACAATTTCCAAACACATCAACACATATGATGTAGTGCCCGAAGTGTGCTGCTGTGGTACGTGACAGGCTACAGAGCAGCAACAGAGCACACACTGAAACCCACAGCTGGGAAACAATGCAGAGGTTTGCTGCTAACTGCTATGGAAGAGGATATGTCCTCGGGTTAAATCAAGGGTGTAAAATATGGTTCTAGATAAAGTTCTAGATCAGAATGCAAATGAACGGCCTGAGTTCTAGATCAGAATGTATGGCCTGGGTTCTAGATCAGAATGTATGGCCTGTGTTCTAAATCAGAATACATGGCCTGAGTTCTAGATCAGAATGCAAATATGGGCCTCCCGAGTGGTGCAGCGGTCTAAGGCACCGCAGTGCTTGAGGCGTCACTACAGATCCTGTTCGATCCCGGGCTGTGTCGCAGCCGGCTGTGACCGGGAGACCCATGAGGCGACGCACATCATTGTCCGTGTTAGGGGAGGGTTTGGCCGGCCAGGATGTCCTTGTCCAATTGCGCTCTAGCGTCTCCTGTGGCGGGCCGGGCACATGCACGCTGACACAGTCGGCAGTTGTACGGTGTTTCCTCTGACACATTGGTACGGCTGGCTTCCGGGTTAAGCGAGCAGTGGCTCTCGACCTTCGCCTCTCCCGAGTAGGTACGGGAGTTGCAGCGATGGGACAAGACTGTAACTACCAATTGGATATCACGAAACTGGGGAGAAAAAGGGTAAAATAAATCAATAATAATAATAAAAATAATGCAAATATACACTGAGTGTACAAAACATTAGGAAAACCTTCCTAATATTGAGTTGCACCCCCTTTTGCCCTCAGAACAGCGTCAATTCGTCAGGGCATGAACTCTACAAAGTGTTGAAAGCATTCCACAAGGATGCTGGCCCATGTTGACTCCAATGCTTCCCACAGTTGTGTCAAGTTGGCTGGTAGTGGATCTCTACTCTGAATAGCTCATTCCACTTCATCCCACAGATGCTCAATTGGATTGAGATCTGGTGATTGGGCAGGCCACTGCAGTAAGCTGAATTCACTGTCATGTTCATGGAACCATTCCTGGACAATCCTAGCCTTGTGGCATGGGGCATTATCCTGCTGAAAAAAATATATTCATAAATGGATACACTGCTGCCATGAAGGGATGCACCTGATTGGCAATGATATTCAGATATACTGTGGCATTAAAATGTTGCTACGCTATTAATAAGGGGCCCAATCCATGAAAACACACCACACACCATCACACCACCACCACCATCCTGCAATGTTGACACGTGGCATGACGGACGCATGTACTCATGTGGTTTTCTCCATACCCTAGTCCTCCCATCAGTGTGAAACAGCAGGAACCGGGATTCATCAGACCAGGCAATGTTTTTTCACTTCTCCAGTGTCCAGTGTTTTTGTTCCTTTGCCCACTGCAACCGCAGTTTCTTGTTTTTTTATGCTGAAAGAAGTGGAACTCTGTAAGGTCATCGGCTGCTATACCGCATTCGTGTCAAGGTACAACGAGTTGTGCAATATTTTATGGGTCTTTGGGCACCAATGTTTTACTGGACTGTCAGTTGACTAACTATAGTCCGTCTGTTGCTCTGCACAATTTGGGTCAGCCTCCTTTGTCCTCTTTCATCAATTACCCATTTTCGACCACTGGTCTACCGTAGGCTGGATGTCCTTTGGGTGGTGGACCGTTCTTGATACAAACAGGAAAACCCAGCAGCGTTGCAGTTCTTGACATACTCAAACCGGTGCGCCTGGCACCTACTACCATACCCCGTTCAAAGGCACTTAAATATTTTGTCTTGCCCATTCACCCTCTGAATGGCACACATACACAATCCATGTCTCAATTGTCTCAAAGCTTAAAAATAATTATTTAACCTGTCTCCTCCCCTTCATCTACACTGATTGAAGTGGATTTAACAACTGACATCAATAAGGGATCATAGCTTTCACCTGGATTCACCTGGTCAGTCTGTCATGGAAAGAGCAGTTCCTAATGTTTGTACACTCAGTGTATGGCCTGCTTTCAAAGTAAGGATGAATGGCCTGCATTCTAATATCAGAATCCAGATATTGCTAAGCTGTAAATCTGAATGCACTGCAAATTTGGCTTTGAGTTATAGATCAGAATGCATCTTTGGCAAGAGTTCTAGATCCACTCCCTTGCTAGTGATTTCTCTGGGGCCGAGCCACACCACAGATTTCATCTGTATCTCTCAGTCGAAACACACACACACACACAAACACACACACACATCAAAGATAGATTTTTCTTCATCTTCAGACCCAGGAGCGGTTAGAGTGAAGGTTCTCTGATTCAAATGACAAATAAACTCCATGGGAACAAATGATAGAGAGTGCATCTATGTTTGATAGTAATCCTTGCTAAGGGCATGGAACTATAATCTATCCTCATTCAGTATCCATTGGGCAATTCCACGCCAGCGTAGGCGGAAAATATTTTTGGTATCTCAGAATGTTCTGGCAATTCTTACATAGAAACTTAATTGGGAGGAAGGATGTTTGCCATGCTTTTAATATATTAATTTTTTATAATGATGAAAATTGTCTCCTGTAAGACCCTATGATCTGTGAACCGTACATGATACAGACAACATCTTGGTGTCATTATACTCCTTATAGTGTGCTCTAAAATATGGAGTATGTCTAGATTCTGAAATGAAAAAAGTTACATTAATTTATTAAACATTAAAATATTAATATTAATATCGCCAAAGTACCCTTTTTGATTTTCTTTATTTTTAGACATATCGTTTGGAAAAATATACTCTTGTAACACGTCAAATTTCCAGAGCGGTCTCTCTGGTACTTCTAATGATATGACCCATTTTATAAATAGAAATTGACGTTATAGGTCATTAAACCAATCACAGCCCTCCTTTAGGATTGCACATTTAGCAAATCACCAGCAGAGGGAGTTCCCTTTGAATCAATTTACCTTTCACTGTGTTGGTGGTGCTCATAAAATGTATCAGAACTTCAGAATTAGCAGAGAGCAAACTCTGGAAATGTTATGTACTTGTTGGTTATATTGTTCCAAATGATATGTCTTAAAATAAACAAAATCAAAAGGGTTTACTTTTGAGATACTCATACTTTTTCTGACAGTGTTGTTTTTTTTGCTTGCATGCCATTTTTGCTGGCTAGGCTAGTTAAAATGATTTTATGCAGATATAACGTAATTTCTTTCACTTAAAATTCACTTTTTCAAAAATATACCTTCACAGACATATGAAGAAACATCTAAAGATAAATTATATGTGACTAACTCATTTTTGACAAATGTCAGATAGAACCTTATAGGTTCAAAATAAATTGCTTGTGATATAAATGTAAAAAGCATGTCAAACATCCTTCCTCACAATTAAGTTTCTATGTGAGAATTGCAAGCACAATCGCCCCATCCCATAATGGACATATCGAGTGTGTGTTCTCTGAAATGTCACAGGTGGTGTGTGTGTGCCCTACATACATCATAGAGGTTGTGTATCTTTCCATCCCAAAACTTCAGAGAGAGTGTGTGCATCCTTGTGTGTATGTGTATGTGTGTGTGTGTGCATCTTCATAGGGTTTGTGTATCCACCTAGGTGACAGCATGCCAGACTCATCCAGCCTCAGCTCGACAGGTAGGGAGATAGTGCTTCCCTCAGCTCTTCTCGCAATCAAAGAGTAAACAGTGCCAAAGTAAAAGTGGGTTACCTGGATGTCAAACTGACAAAGAGCCTCCCATCTCCATCCCATCAGCCCCGACTCCTGAAGCTCCCCTCTCATAGACTCGCATTAACATCCTGCCGAATAACTCACCTAAATAAATCCCTCAAACCACACTCATTTGCATCCGTCTCTCGCATCCAATATGTCAGGAAATTCACAAGGATCTCGGAGGAGCATTTTTCTTCACTCATAGATGGGGAAAATGTGGCGTAGGAAAAGTGAGTGAGTAAATTCAACTTTTTGCTTTCGGTGCTTATTTGGGGATGGTTGTGTGTAATATGCTGTCGGCTGGTGGGTGTAAAGCGCTTATCAGAGTCCAAAAGTGTGTACGCGTACGCACAGCAGTTTTCGAGAATATTGGATCGTTGGCTTTCATACTTTTTGAATTCTCAGCCAGGCTCCAGCAATTTCTCCAACACCCTATCCAAATTAATAGAAGACGCATACGCGGAACAGCGCTGGTTGGGAATTTTGGGGAGGCTGTACATCCCCCACGGACGGTGGTCTCAGAGACGCGTAGCTACAGTATTTAACTAAGACACTGGCCCATCATGTACAACTTCTGCCTGATAGGCAGAAGAAGAAAGTGGAGAATGTAGAGCTGCAGGATGAATCAGGCCGATAGACAGGGCAGTTAACACCTTTATATCTCCTGCCTGTATATTAGGAAGAGGCCTTTCACATGAAAGATGGGGCTTTGAACATGTCCAAGGCTTTCATGATGCCTTAAAGCTGAACTTAAGCCTCAGAGGGTCTCTTAATCTCCTGCTGTAGGTGTGACATTTGGGACTGAGGATAGAAAGGTACGTGGCTACAACGAGGGTGACACACACAGACTGGTGAAGAGATCATATATTCTGATATTACATTACTCTTTCTGCCTCTGTCTCATACTGTCTTACTGTAACTTTGTCATGGCTTTTTTTTAAGGGCATTGTCTTTTTTTATTTCTTGACATCATTTACAAGGATGGCCTTAAAGGCACAATCCTAAATTTGTGTTTCAACCCCTAACGTAAACCCGCCACTTGGTTTGGTATAAAGCTGAAGGATGGGGTTGGAGAAGTGTAACCATTGAACACCAGGAAATATCCCAATATTTTGTCTTTATCATGACTGTGCTGTTCTGTGGTTGAGCGTTGTGACTGATCACTGTTTTATGGTGCACTAATGGAATTAATTTAGCTAGAGCAGATATATTTAGGGGGGGGGGGGGGGGTGAAAAGCTCCAAAAGTGACGCTTTCCCCACATAGTTTTCCTCGCGCATGATGACAGATGAGTAATGATATTAATACATTTGCCAGAACGATCCGCTGTCATTCTTTTCTCAGGATAATACGTTTTCCTATTGAGTCCCATTCTACTTCTCTGCCAGACATTTAATGAAATGACAAAATGAAAACTTTTAAGATTAATTTTATCCTTTCAACGTCCTAAACCTGTCTTAACGTCTGCGAGCAAGATAAAAAAAAAATGTATATTCATAAATCCTTTTAATAATAGAGTTCTCCTTGCTTTAGCCAAGTGAGCTGTCTGGTTGCCAGAGTGTGATTGCCGCTTAGATTGTATATTTCTTCTACACAATGCTTTTAATTATGTCCCTGTCTGTCCTATGACGGAGAAGCAGACGTACCCGATCAAAGATGATACGGAGGGAAAGAAAGTGAGGGTGTTATTGACCCTTTGCTAAGCCCCACCCCAAAATGTTGGGGAATGTTTGGTTGCTCAGGAGGTAAAGGGGAAGTCAGATGTGTGGAATAAATTTGACTAGTTGTGGAAAATACTGGAGATCAAGAAAAATAAGGTAAGGAGCAAGCGCTGCGTGCATATTATGTGTGCCAAACGTGCTGTTAGATTACAATATAATTTTTCGGACCATTTGGAACAATGTAAACAACACTAAATAAATTATAAGGTACAAGAGAGTCTGTTGTAACATTTTTGGGTGGCGGGGAAACCTTTATTACAGCAAAAACTAAAAACAGTGCATGCATTCGTGAATGCAATTGCCGACATGGAATGGTTTATTTATTGTTTACGCTAATTATACTAATTATTCAAGGGTCACTTTGTTATTTTATTATAAAACTAAAATGCTTGATTGCATTTCAAATCATGAATGACTCCTATGCTGTGTGATGACATGAATGAATAAGTAATACCAGAGAGGCTGTAGCCATGATTAGCTGCTCAGGAGTCTTATGGCTTGGGGGTAGAAGCTGTTGAGAAGCCTTTTGGACCTAGACTTGGCTTGAGTCTTTGACAATTTTTAGGACCTTCCTCTGACACCGCCTGGTATAGAGGTCCTGGATGGCAGGAAGCTTGACCCCAGTGATGTACTGGGCCGTACGTACTACCCTCTGTAGTGCCTTGCGGTCGGAGGCCGAGCAGTTGCCATACCAGGCGGTGATGCAACCAGTCAGGATGCTCTCGATGGTGCAGCTGTAGAACTTTTTGAGGATCTGAGGACCCATGCCAAATCTTTTCAGTCTCCTGAGGGGGAATAGGTTTTGTTGTGTCCTCTTCACGACTGTCTTTGTGTGTTTGGACCATGATAGTTCGTTGGTGATGTGGACACCAAGGAACTTGAAGCTCTCAACCTGTTCCACTACATCCCCGTCGATGAGAATGGGGGCGTGCTCAGTCCTCTTTTATTTCCTGTAGTCCACAATCATCTCCTTTGTCTTGATCACGTTGAGGGAGAGGTTGTTATCCTGGCACCACACGGCCAGGTCTCTGACCTCCTCCTCCCTATAGGCTGTCCAAAGGTTTTAAAAGGTTTCTTTGATTATTCTATGGGAGGCAAGAAGGATTATTTGGAAGGCAAGAACGGTTCTATATAGAACCCTTCTGAATTTGAATACACTTTTTTATTGTAATGAGTTTTTCTTTCTTTGAAATAGTGCCTGAGCATGTGTTTACCAAAGTGTTTAAACTTTAACATCAGGAGTTTGAGTAATCTGACAAGTTTAAAAAGACAGAATGTTTTAAACTGTACCTATATGGGGATATTTGTGCATGTATCTTGTGTTCCCTAATCACTTTACATATACAGTATTGACATACACTACATGACCAAAAGCATGTGGACACCTGCTCGTCGAACATCTCATTCCAAAATCATGGGCATTAATATGGAGTTGGTCCCCCCTTTGCTGCTATAACAGTCTCCACTCTTCTGGGAAGGCTTTCCACTAGATGTTGGAACATTGCGGTGGGAACTTGCTTCCATTCAGCCACAAGAGCATTAGTGAGGTCGGGCACTGATGTTGGGCGATTAGGCCTGGCTCTCAGTCGGCATTCCAATTCATTCCAAAGGTGTTCGACAGGGTTGAGGTCAGGGCTCTGTGTAGGCAAGTCAAGTTCTTCCACACCAATCTCGACAAACCATTTCTGTATGGACCTTGCTTTGTCCACGGGGGGATTGTCATGCTGAAACAGGAAAGGTCCTTCCCCAAACTGTTGCCACAAAGTTGGAAGCACAGAATTGTCCAGAATGTCATTGTATGCTGTAGCGTTAAGAATTCCCTTCACTGGAACTAAGGGGCCTAGCCCGAACCAAGAAAAACAGCCCCAGACCATTATACCTCCTCCACCAAACTTTACAGTTGGCACTATGCATTAGGGCAGGTAGTGTTCTCCTGGCATCAGCAAAACCCAGATTTGTCCGTCAGACTGCCAGATGGTGAAGCGTGATTCATCACTCCAGAGAACGCGTTTCCAGTGCTCCAGAGTCCAATGGCGGCGAGCTTTACACCACCTCAGCCGAAGCTTGGCATTGCGCATGGCGATCTTAGGCTTGTGTGCGGCTGCTCGGCCATGTAAACCCATTTCATGAAGCTCCTGACGAACAGTACTTGAGCTGACGTTGCTTCCAGAGGCAGTTTGGAACTCGGCAGTGAGTGTTGCCGGTTCGTGGTCGCTGCCATCTGATTTACAGAGCTGATAACTCCTGCACACTAGCACTCAGTGCGCATTGGAACAAGTGCGAGCAGCGACAATGTCATCACGTCATCCAGAAGCATGGCAGACATGAATATAAAATGTTAATGAGAAAAATAATCTGCCTCGAAGACAATTACTGGAAATATTCCATGGATATTCTTGGCACAAAGGTGATAACGAAAGTGTATGTTTAGGAATTTTGTCCTTTTGGGCTCAACTTCAGCTAAACTGCAGTACTGAAAGTTCCCTCTGAGCACAGAGAAACGTGTGGTTCCACACCAGAACCCTGGCCCCCTGGTCTGCTGTCACCATCAGTCTTTGTTCTATCCTATTTTCAGACACCAACAGTACAAAGCATCCAAAATGAACGTTGAGAGAATGTTGATAGATTGGATAATAACAGTGGTGGAGATATGAAACACATTCAAAAGCCTCTCGGTATCCTACTATTATTACTGAAGAACGAGTTAATTGGTCACATGACAAAGACAATCATGATAATATTATCCCGTAAGTTCTCAGTCTGTAGGAGAATGTGCATGGAATGTGGTTGGCCTGAACTGATCTGTAACGTGATTAAGGCTAGCTTACATCAATTGGATGACATGAATGTGAAACTCAACAGGGAACAGTATGGAGAGGAGATGAAAATTCTATCTTAGAGGTGATTCATTAGCAAGTTAGCATGGCAGCCATGTTATCTCTAAGGATTACTGGTGACAGCATGTTGCAGAGACAGGAAGTCCCAATAGGCCACACATTCACACAGAAGCTGTTACCCAGTGGGACTCCCAGGAGGTTATGGAAGAAGCATGATGGCGGAAGCTTCTAATGAATGGAACTGGCTTGTTGACGGTCACACCTTTAAGAAAACCCAGCTGGAAAAACGGTGTTGATGACGTCATTATGACGTCTTTTATGAAATGTTCTGGTTTTCAGAAAACGACAGTACAACCATAAATGGGCCACTCACAGGCAATGTTCCCTAAAAAAAATTCTGCCACATAGCAAATGTCATGTCTGCTGAGGGCAAACTTGTTGTGAAAATTCGGTGCAACTTCTGGCAGTCGTTTTCTGTGAACACTGAAGGTGTCAGCTAGGTGAAGCGAACATCTGTGCTCGAAAGTGCTTGTCCCTCTTGAGCCACCGTAGCAACAACATAGCCCATAACACTTCCTCAAAATAGTCTGAATTAATCTAGGATAAATCAATAAATCAGTAATACATTTGGACGTTTTTGCAGATGAGGTCTTAATCGCTCAATAACTAAGATGTTTGGTGTAGTATTTCTGAAGTGAAAAAATGTGCATGAAAACTAGTCGTCTCTCTTGAATGACAACAAACACTTAATTGAGGTATCCCGTCGATAGTTCCCACTCCTACTAGGAGTAGTACTGTCGACCAGTCACTGACGAAGGGGCGTAGACTTCGGCTACCGAACTTCAACTTGCCTCAAGAAAAACATTTGTGTGCACGATCAGCCGAAAATAAAACCTGCCGAACACCAAAACGAACAAAAACATCACACAATTTGGTCATAATATTTGCGTGAATTGTTTCAACTGGGAAGCATGCGACAAGCTTTAGGCTGTACCCGCTTTAAGTTACAGTTTTAACAATGGCCAAGTAGGCTACTGTGGCTATTTGATCATAATGTAGGCCTACCAGAGTGGCCCTACCATCAAAAACAATGGAGAAAACGCTTCTAATAACATTTTAACATGGAAATGGCTATTGAAATAGCTGTTCTACGATACAGCCTACAGCAGCAGGCAATGTGTGGTGTTCAATGTAGGCCTACATTCCATCAGACTTTAGAAAAAAATGCAGGGCTTGACATTAACCTGTTTAGCCACTCAGACAAGGAGGTGACTGAAAATGTTGTTGTATTGTGCTATTTAATGCAATAAACCACTTTATAAAATACAATTCATTATTATTCCCATGCCATTATTATTACAGAGAATCAGAAAAAATGTATGCTACCCTCTGCCTATTGGCTTCTTAGCTTATTCAAGCCTTGTTTCAAAATACAACACTGCCCCTTTAAGACATAAAAAAGCTGTTTACCTTACTCGATTTTCAAAGATGGCTAGAAATCCACGTTTTGTGCTCTTGTAGGAAGCATTCACTCCCCCATTGCTGACCAGAAATTAGCTAGAACTGTGCTAATAACACACTGACTAGCAAATAATATGAACAAATGTGCACACGCGGCTACATGCGGCTCTGCGCTTTGATCTCAAAACAAGTGCATCTACTCGCGACCAATCGTGCTTGTCAATGCAATAGAATCCTCTGACGATGCGCTCTGCCTAAATCAAAATCACAGACTAAGTCTTGCATAGTTAGATTTGATTCGGTATGTTGCATTAAAAGGGGCTAATATTATGTTGATTCGATCACAATTCCCATAGTAGAGGGAAATGTTGATAGTATAAACTAACAGGGCAAACTGTAGGAAAGTTGAGTGAAATTCAATCTCGTGGGTCTCTGTGCTGGCTGGTACTTCTTCTGTGCGGCAGTCCTGGGGGAGCTGCGGGCAGCTTAGAGGAGTATGGAGGAAAATATAGGTATAATGTGTCATTGTATGGAAGTCTACTCCATAGGCTTCAGAGTGTTAACCATGTGAGAATATGACACCACTTTAAAGGGATAGTTCGGGATTTTGGCGATAAAGCCCTTTATCTACTTCCCTTAGAGTCAGATGAACTCGTGGATACCATTTTTATTTCCCTGGGTCCAGTATGCAGTTAAAGGCAGTTTGGCAAGCCAATGCTAACTAGCGTTGGCACTAGCTTAGCGCAAAGACAGCTAGTTAGCATTGGCTCGCAAAACTACCTCTAACTTTCTTTATACTGGACGCAGAGACATAAAAATGGTATCCACGAGTTCATCTGACTCTAAGGGAAGTAGATAAAGGGCTTTATCGCCAAAATCCCGAACTATCCCTTTAAAGTGGTGTCATATTCTCACATGGTTAACACTCTGAAGCCTATGGAGTAGACTTCCATACAATGAAACCCATTTAATGAAGCTCCCGATGAACAGTTCTTGTGCTGACGTTGATTCCAGAGGCAGTTTGGAACTCGGTAGTGAGTTTTGCAATCCCGTTCTGTGAGCTTGTCTGGCCTACCATTTCGCGACTGAGCTGTTGTTGCTCCTAGACGTTTCCACTTCAAAATAACAGCACTTACAGTACAGTTGACTGGGGCAGCCCCTTTCCAACAACTGACTTGTTGGAAAGGTGGCATCCTGTGACGGTGCCACGTTGAAAGTCACTGAGCTCTTCAGTAAGGCCATTCTACTGCCAATGTTTGTCTATGGAGATTGCATGGCGGTGTGCTCAATTTTATACACCTGTCAGCAACGGGTGTGGCTGAAATAGCCGAATCCACTAATTTGAAGGGGCGTCCACAAACTTTTGTATATATAGTGTAAGAGGGTCTGCTGAATGACTGAAATGCAAATGTCACTGATCTGAATGGGCCTATTCCTTATGCTACTGGCACCACTACTACTATTACAATGTCATACACTACCACTACCATCCCTACTACTAACAAAACCTATTAGGATGGAGTAAACCTTAAGATGAACCAGACCCTGGACATTCAGACTTAATAAAAGGACAGTCATACTCCAACTCTTGTATGTCCCCACACGTTACCTCACAGTATCTTTGAATAAATAAAGAGCACTATACTGCACACATGCCATTTTCATCTGCAGTGCATCTTCTCAGTCCTTCTCGTGAAACCCAATGGAGAGAGAGGAGTGTGAGAAAAAATCTCACCTCTACTCTCCCCTGCAGATTTCCATTCAAGCGTGTCTTTATGTGTGGATTGAGCAGCAGTCGCAGGCTCACATATTGGGCCAGGGCAACCGGTCCTCCATTTTGAATCTCAGCGGAGGGCTCTGAACATTACTTTTAACCAGTCTGGTAATCTGACTTGAGTGGTTGGTGGTGACATTAGGTAAACCAAAAAACATCAACAGTAAACTGAGAAGACTTTTAAATGGGGACTACATGAGTAATAGAGAAGAGACACAAGGCTGTGTCGGAATCAGACCTCTTGCTTACTAGATAAAGAGGAAAGGATAAATTGGGAGGAATGTGACTAGTGTTTATGTCAGCCAGTATGCACATGCTGTACTGTTGTAGACATGGTGGTACCACAGAGTTTCCAAACCCAGAGGCCCAACATCGCGATACTCCCACGAACGCTTCGCGAAGCAGACTCGACAGACCAGACTGGGTTTTGGGGTTTGGAAAGTTAATGACACAAGTGAAAAAATCTTCCTTAGTTGTTAATTTTCTCTATTTCTAACGGCACAACCTAGATTGAAGCCAATACATGTTATTATTTCAACCTCGTGAACATTTAAATTTTCTTCAAAGACAACTTTATATCGGCGGAGTGCTTAGATTTGACGGCATGCACATGCACAGATCGGCGCGAAACGACCATTAGACCCGATTATGTGTTTCTGCGCATTAGCATGGTTAGCTAACGTTGTCATGACATCCCCTACAGTGCCTTGTAAAAGTATTCATCCCCATTGGCGTTTTTCCTATTTTGTTGCATGACAACCTGTAATTTAAATGGATTTTTATTTGGATTTCATGTAATGGACATACACAAAATAGTCCAAATTGGTGAAGTGAAATGAAAAAAATAACTTGTTTCAAAACATTCTAAAAAATAAATAACGGAAAAGTGGTGCATGCATATGTATTCACCCCCTTTGCTATGAAGCCCCTAAATAAGATATGGTGCAACCAATTACCTTCAGAAATCATATAATTAGTTAAATAAAGCCCACCTGTCTGCAATCTAAGTCTCACATGATCTGTCACATGATCTCAGTATATATACACCTGTTCTGAAAGGCCCCAGAGTCTGCAACACCACTAAGCAAGGGGCACCACCAAGCAAGCAGCACCATGAAGACCAAGGAGCTCTCCAAACAGGTCAGGGACAACATTGTGGAGAAGTACAGATCAGGGTTGGTTTATAAAAAAATATCAGAAACTTTGAACATCCCACAGAGCACCATTAAATCCATTACCAAAAAATGGAAAGAATATGGCACCACAACAAACCTGTTTCAGTCTTCCAGAGATTTGAGACTAGGACGGAGGTTCACCTTCCAGCAAGACAATGACCCTAAGCATACTGCTAAAGCAACACTTGAGTGGTTTAAGGGGAAACATTTAAATGTCTTGGAATGACCTAGTCAAAGCCCAGACCTCAATCCAATTGAGAATCTGTGGTATGACTTAAAGATTGCTGTACACCAGTGGAACCTATCCAACTTGAAGGAGCTGGAGCAGTTTTGCCTTGAAGAATGGGCAAAAATCCCAGTGGCTAGATATGCCAAGCATATAGAGACATACCCCAAGAGACTTTGTTTCACAATAAAACATATTTTGCATCTTCAAAGTGGTAGGCATGTTGTGTAAATCAAATGATACAAACCCCCCAAAAGTCCATTTAAATTCCAGGTTGTAAGGCAACAAAATAGGAAAAATGCCTAGGGGGGTGAATACTTTCGCAAGCCACTGTACATGATCTGGGATTTCTATTGGATAAGTTTCTAGGCATCTTCATACTAAAGCATCTTTGGTGGTACTGTTTGAAACCAAAAAGTAGAAGAAGAAGAAGAAGAAGAAGAAGAAGAAGAAGAAGAAGAAGAAGAAGAAGAAGAAGAAGAAGAAGAAGAAGAAGAAGAAGAAACAGTTATACCTACAGTTATCAGCAATTACAGATGTAGGATCTTAATTTGATCACCCTGTTGAAGGAGAACTTTCCTGCAATGCAGGAAATTTCAAACTTGAAGATTGTAAATTCCACTTTGAAATTTCAGACTTGATTTTCCCTTAAGAAAAATGTATCAACCCCTACAAAAATATCCATTAATTATAATCCTCATAATAATTCACATTTCCTGTTGCTGCAGGATTATTTTCCTGCTGTAGCAACCTGGCTAAAATTACGATCCTACATCCCTAACCAATGGAGGAGAAGTGTGGTATTTCCTTAAAATATATATTTTTTTAATGGCACATTTAAAACCAGTCAGCTGGTTCAGCTGGTTCAGCTGGTTCAACTGTTTCGTGTCATCCCCATCACAAACAGCTCCACAATAGAAATCACTCACTCTACTGTACATTACTAATGTAACATTTCCCCAATTCATTCTTGATCGCCACAGATGCTCCCAACTATTAAGTATGCTCTGATGTCGCCTCATAAAACAACATCAACAACAACAACAATAACAAGATGTTTGTGATCTTTCAAGGATGGTTACTCCCATTTCTCAAACTCTGCCACAAGGGCAAGTTAAAAATGTCTCTCTGCTTGTTTCACACACAGGCCTTCCCTTTCCCCTTACAGAGGGTGGAGGATGTAGAGAGGGGGGTAGAGATTCAGATTGAGATTGTTTAATAGTCACATGTACCGGGTTGCAGGTGTGATTGCATGGTACAGTGAAAATCTTAGGCTTGGAGCTCCAACATGCAGGAAATAAAAGATTGAAAATGGTCATAAAAACAATAGAAATAGAAATAGCACTATATATAATAACAACAGTAGCAGTGATGAATAAATAAATGCCCATTGGGGAGGCAGAGTAAAGATTGTTGAAGGGGTGTGGTGGAATGACCATAGGCGAACCTTGTGGTGCATCGCAGTATCCTCCTTTTGACTTCTTGGTCACACTGTGTTCCAGACTCGACTTACGCAAACTGGTTATGTGTGCAGTGCAGTACACACTATACACAAATGCCCATGACAAACACAAATAAGAAAGTCACAATCATTGCTCAGTGTCTCCCGCCTGCCTGAGTATTCCATTGAGGAACACTTGTGTGGTGCAGCAGAGTCAAGGTTTGCTGTTTGCTTGTCTCAGCACAAGGTTGTTTAAGGTGAGGGACAAAGGGATACAAGGAGCAAATAAAGTTGTCTAAAAGCAGTGTTCTTCCTGTTCCTCCACCATGGTCAGCACTTACACACAAGCTAATCAACTAATTATCAAACCATTGACAAGTTGAATCAGGGTTGATAGTGCTGGTCTGGAACAAAAGCCAGCACACCCTTACGGAGTCCCTGGGACCAAGACGAAAGAGAGCAGTGACAGCTGACAGTGCCATTTGAAAGCATTCAGCGGAGACATATCAACCATCCATCTGTGGCTTTGCTTTAAATGACACCCTATTCTCCCTATAGTACACTTATACAGGTGTGTTCTCTTAATTTGATCACTCTGTTGTCGCAGATAATTTTCTTGCAAAATAGGAAATGCAAACTTTAAAAAAGCTTCTAAATTTCCACTTAAAAATGTGACTAGTTTCAGGAAACTAGGTGTATGTCGCAGGTCACTACTTCACAGGAGAGCCATTTGAACGTAAACTTTTTTATTTTATGAAAATGTGTTTTTTGGCAGAAATGCCTTCTGGAACATGTGAACTTTCATGTGCCTTAATAACAAACTTGTATGCCATCTGTAAATATGAATAAAATGTATATATTACGAGCCTACTTGGTTTAGCTACAGAAAAAGACAGTAACCTTCCCACTAGCCATGATTGGCTGAGATAATGAGTGGGCTGGACATGCCGAGAGATGAGTTCAGATTGGTCTGCCATGTAACACGCTTCTGTCTATTTAAGCTGGTCAGTATGTGTAGGTAATCCTGTCTAACACGGCTTTAAAAATATATATATATCGTGTAGTAGAACTGCATAAGTGTTGCTCTCCACTTTCTAGAGGACTGAGTTTTGAAATCAGTGGAATTAGAGTATGATAGCTAAGGAGATGGAGAAAACAGCTGTCTCTGGATTACATCTTCAAACTAGGGCAACCATGGCATTTGTGAAAGTGTCCATCCATGATGTATATGGGTAAGATAGTCTAGCTAGCTACATTTTCAGATATTTTCTAATTTTGACAGAAAGATGTTCATTTCAAGTTAAAGTGTACTGTGAGCTAGCTAACGTTAGCTGGCTGGCTCGCTAGCTAACTTTACGTTTTTGATCTGTGTAGTAATATTATTTGTATCTCAGAGCCATTTGCTTTTTGAACCTGGTTGGTTAGCTACCTGCAGATTCATGCAGGGTAGTAACGTCATGAGTTGGGATTATGGTTAATTGTTTAGCTAGCTAGCTAGCTACATGTCTCAACAAAAGACTCCACTATGCAAGTAACCATTTCAATAGAATGTCACTGCGACAACTGTTGATAGACGTAGCTGGTAAATTCGCTCTCGCTATCTACTCCGAGTTCAGAGCACTCTCGTCTGAGTGTGCCAGAGCGCAGAATAACTGATGAATTTACGAACGCTCAACACCCGTTGAATATGGCCGGTTTCAGTAAACGTTGGCAAAAAGGTGTAAATTGTTGCCAGCAGCACAGTTGCAGTCACCAACGCTTTGGATAACATAAAAACAGCCTTACCAGCTCTGCTAGGGCGAGTAAAATGGTCAGTGAGCTGTTCTCTCATTTGTGTCTGGAAGTAGCTAGCAAGCTAGCCAACGTTAGCCAGTTAGCTTGGGTGCTTAGGACAGAACGCGGATCAACCCTTAAAGAGATGGGTGGGGCTAAAGCTTAAGAGGGTGTGAACGATGCTGAATTGGTGTAGACAAAGAAGAGCTCTCCAGTAAGTACCAAAACATTCAAAGGCCATTTTCTCAAAAGTGAGGTTACAAGTTTATCAACTTTCAAAGCAGAATTACTTTCCCATTGTTCCTCAACTGTAGTGTATGATATACAATTTTCTAGCTCTGAGTCTCTACTTTTATCCAATGTAAAAAACACAATTTCAAATTTTGCTACAGAAGACCGAATCAAGCCGGTCGGTCACAAATATCAGACTTGATTTGCCCTAAAGGCAAATGTATCAACCCCTACAAAAAGTCAATTAAAGACATGCTCTGGAACTTTGGCGACTACTAAGTATATATACACTACCAGTCAAAAGTTTGGACACACCTACTCATTCAAGGGTTTTTCTTTATTTTTACTATTTTCTACATTGTAGAATAATAGTGAAGACATCACTATGAAATAACACATATGGAATCATGTAGTAACCAAAAAAGTGTTAATCAAATTGAAATATATTTTATATTTGAGATTCTTCAAATGGCAACCCTTTGCCTTGATAACAGCTTTGCACACTCTTGGCATTCTTTCAACCAGCTTCACCTGGAATGCTTTTCCAACAGTCTTGAATGAGTTCCCACATAGCAAGCTTAGCACTTGTTGGCTGCTTTTCCTTCACTCTGCCATCTGACTCATCCCAAACCATCTCAATTGGGTTGAGGTCGGGGGATTGTGGAGGCCAGGTCATCTGATGCAGCACTCCATCACTCTCCTTCTTGGTAAAATATCCCTTACACAACCTGGGGGTGTGTTGGGTCATTGTCCTGTTGAAAACAAAATGATAATCCCACTAAGCCCAAACCAGATGGGATAGCGTATCCCTGCAGAATGCTGTGGTAGCCATGCTGGTTAAGTGTGCCTTGAATTCTAAATAAATCACAGACAGTGTAACCAGCAAAGCACCCCCACACCATCACACCTCCTCCTCCATGCTTTACGGTGGGAACTACACTTGCGGAGATCATCCGTTCACCCACACCGCATCTCACAAAGACACGGCGGTTGAAACCAAAAATCTCCAATTTGGACTCCAGACCAAAGGACCAATTTCCACCTATCTAATGTCCATTGCTCGTGTTTCTTGGCCCAAGCAGTAGTATATATACACTACTGTAATGCCAAGAGTGTGCAAAGCTGTCATCAAGGCAAAGGGTGGCTATTTGAAGAATCTCACATTTAAATATATATTTTCATTTGTTTAACACTTTTTTGGTTACTACATGATTTCATATGTGTTATTTCATAGTTTTGATATCTTCACTATTATTCCACAATGTAGAAAATAGTAAAAATAAAGAAAAACCCTTGGATGAGTAGGTGTGTCCAAACTTTTGACTGGTGCTGTATATTTACAAAAGAAATTGGGCTGGATGTGTCAATGTGTAGTTCATTCATGTATATTCTATGAGCAGAATTACTGCCTTACCTCAATTAGCCACAAAATCCCTTGTTTGAAAGCGACATTTTTTCTGGAAGCTATGCTGCACCATTTTCCCTACATTTTTCCTCACGTGGGCAAGCCCCCTAGCAATTCGACTTAAACCAATGAGCTTCAGCCCCTCGCCATATAAGTGACAGCTAGCAAGAGACACATAATGGACACACAGTCAAACGAGAGAGACAGAGCAATGACGTGGTGCACATATCTGCACATATGTGAGGTAGTACACCATTTTCGGGGACCACTTTTGGCTTGTGAGCGCTACTTTCAGAACTACTGGCTAAAAAGTATACAAAAGTACCAGAGAATCTCTTTTATTGTAATCCACATAATAATTCACATTTCCTGTTTCTGAAGGATTATTTTCCTGCGGTGAGAAACTGGTTAAATTGAAATAGCACATATAGTGGGGGAAAAAAGCATTTAGTCAGCCACCAATTGTGCAAGTTCTCCCACTTAAAAAGATGAGAGAGGCCTGTAATTTTCATCATAGGTACACGTCAACTATGACAGACAAATTGAGGAAAAAAAATCCAGAAAATCACATTGTAGGATTTTTAATGAATTTATTTGAAAATTATGGTGGAAAATAAGTATTTGGTCACCTACAAACAAGCAAGATTTCTGGCTCTCACAGACCTGTAACTTCTTCTTTAAGAGACTCATCTGTCCTCCACTCGTTACCTGTATTAATGGCACCTGTTTGAACTTGTTATCAGTATAAAAGACACCTGTCCACAACCTCAAACAGTCACACTCCAAACTCCACTATGGCCAAGACCAAAGAGCTGTCAAAGGACACCAGAAACAAAATTGTAGACCTGCACCAGGCTGGGAAGACTGAATCTGCAATAGATAAGCAGCTTGGTTTGAAGAAATCAACTGTGGGAGCAATTATTAGGAAATGGAAGACATACAAGACCACTGATAATCTCCCTCGATCTGGGGCTCCATGCGAGATCTCACCCCGTGGGGTCAAAATGATCACAAGAACGGTGAGCAAAAATCCCAGAACCACACGGGGGGACCTAGTGAATGACCTGCAGAGAGCTGGGACCAAAGTAACAAAGCCTACCATCAGTAACACACTACGCCGCCAGGGACTCAAATCCTGCAGTGCCAGACGTGTCCCCCTGCTTAAGCCAGTACATGTCCAGGCCCGTCTGAAGTTTGCTAGAGTGCATTTGGATGATCCAGAAGAGGATTGGGAGAATGTCATATGGTCAGATGAAACCAAAATAGAAATGTTTGGTAAAAACTCAATTCGTCGTGTTTGGAGGACAAGGAATGCTGAGTTGCATCCAAAGAACACCATACCTACTGTGAAGCATGGGGGTGGAAACATCATGCTTTGGGGCTGTTTTTCTGCAAAGGGACCAGGACGACTGATCCGTGTAAAGGAAAGAATGAATGGAGCCATGTATCGTGAGATTTGAGTGAAAACCTCCTTCCATCAGCAAGGGCATTGAAGATGAAACGTGGCTGGGTCTTTCAGCATGACAGTGATCCCAAACACACCGCCGGGCAACGAAGGAGTGGCTTCGTAAGAAGCATTTCAAGGTCCTGGAGTGGCCTAGCCAGTCTCCAGATCTCAACCCCATAGAAAATCTTTGGAGGGAGTTGAAAGTCCGTGTTGCCCAGCGACAGCCCCAAAACATCACTGCTCTAGAGGAGATCTGCATGGAGGAATGGGCCAAAATACCAGCAACAGTGTGTGAAAACCTTGTGAAGACTTACAGAAAACATTTGACCTGTGTCATTGCCAACAAAGGGTATATAACAAAGTATTGAGAAACTTTTGTTATTGACCAAATACTTATTTTCCACCATAATTTGCAAATAAATTCATAAAAAATCCTAAAATGTGATTTTCTGGAGAATAAAAATCTCAATTTGTCTGTCATAGTTGACGTGTACCTATGATGAAAATTACAGGCCTCTCTCATCTTTTTAAGTGGGAGAACTTGCACAATTGGTGGCTGACTAAATACATTTTTTCCCCACTGTATGTAGGGCTCCTGGTCAAAAGTAGCACTATATGGTAAATAGGGTGTCATATGAGTAATGGCCACTGACAGAAGCCCCTGATCTCTCCTCATTAGAGAGCTTATTGGACATTAATTAAGAGGTGACAGCCGCTATGAACCTCCTGCAACACCCAGCTATCACAGGCAATAAAGCTCCCATTACATGGTCTTGATTGACTGTGGACAGAACCATCAACTCTGTTTGCCCAATGCTAGCAATGGTTCCAACGCTGAGCCATTTCTCTTCTAATAACCTTACATTCCACAGAGTTCTCCTCACAAACGGCACCATTTACATAGGGGATTATGCTGATACTTTACGTATTTGTAAAAGCTAAGGCTGGTCCCAAAATCACCCCTGGTCCCTTGCCCTAGTCCCTATCCCTTATGTGTGTGCACATTTAAATGAACTGTATAGGTATAAACAATATGGCCGAAGCTCTCCAAAGTGGTGCTTGTGCGTATTAATGAGAGATTAGAATAAGTAATCACCATAAAAGAGTTATAAATTAATATTATTTAGATTGCCTTGGACAAATATGCTTCCTAATGATAGTCCTGGGTGCCCCAGTGGCATACTAAACAATGTCAAAGTTACAGCAGGTCAAGGAGAGACCACAACCTCATCTTATAAACATGAGACATAGGTCCATGGTGGACCATAATTACACCTGGGTGGCTCCTGTTTATTCATCCTGCTGGCTGTCAGATGTGTGTGTGTGTGTGTTTGAGAGAAAGAGACAGTGTGTGAGTGTGTACAAATGTGTGTGAGTGTGCGTATGTGTGTGTGTGCGTGTGTTTGTGGACTAACTGTGTGCCTAACTAAATATGTGTGGCAGTCATTGACTGAATGTCTAAGAGTGTGTGCTTGTCTGCATGTGTGTCTCGATTAACGAATGCATTCACCAAACACCCGGGCTTACCGCTAATCTCGGACATTGACGTATCCCAGAATGCAACACGAAGAGGGGCTCAATCTAAAAAAAGATCATTTTAATTAAAGCGACTTTATTTATTTTTTTATAGACGGGGGATAGGTGGCAATTTCTCCCTCCTATACATAAACATTACAGCAACGCTTAATCCTCACGCCACATTAAAATCTATCAGACCTAATCAAACGCTTACTCCTCAAACACAGGTAACCACCGTGAGCTTCCTGAGATGAACATTAGCATATTCATTAGATGTAAATCGATGGTCTAGGAGCCGAGGGGATCTACCTGGGTGTTATGAGACCAAACTAAGCCATGCAAAAGTCACTAGTGTGTGTGTGTGTGTGTGAGCATACATGCACTTGTGTGTGTGCCTGCATCTCTGTGTGTCTTCTATGTGGATTCACCTGTTTGTACTGTATGTCTGTGTGGATGTGTCTGTGTATGTGTGACTGTGTGTGTCTGTTCTTGCCTCCGTGTTTTTGTGTGGCTTCACCTGCTTGTTAGCATTCCTGAGGGGACCAGGCCTGCCTGATGTCCTGTGATGTTCTTCAAATCCTGTCTCTTCCCTTCAGTGTTTTGGCCCAATCTGGGCCCCATTATGAGTTTAGCGCTGTAGTGATCTCAGGTGAGCGAATGCACCCCCCACACCCACTTAAGCTTTTCAATCTGCCAGTGACATGGTCAAATCCAGGAGACTGCATAAGATTAAATCGATGCCTGGCCGGTTGGCTGCTTGACGAACCATTTCCTTTGCCAATGCGGGCTATCACTTACACCTCAAACAGCCATCCCTCCTCTCTTCCCCACTTATTTTCTTCCTCTCAACATCCCTTCCTACCCTTCTTTCTTCCTTGTCTTGAGAGATAAGACACAGCCACCGTCATGGAGTTCATAAATGCATTTAGAGTGATTGGTTTACTAAATGGTGTCGGGCGCTGCTGATGGAGGTGAAATGTACTCAGCAACGAGTGTGTGTGTGTGTGTGTGTGTGTATGTGTGTGTGTGTCTGTGTGTGTGTGAGGCAGTGTGCTCCACTCTCGCTGTAGTGAAACCTAAATTACAGGCTCACCCTACAGGTCAGTCTGACGGGCCAGGTCCAAACATCAATAAGACAAATCGGCTTTAGACCTCCGGCAATCCGCTCGCAAATTCCTTCTCCCTGCCCTCCTCTCCTGCCTGGCGACAGACTAAATCACCCTTGAGACGAAAACGGACATGATACCTTGTCTCCTAAAATTCTCCTTCGACCCGCTTCATGTTCAAAGCCTAAGGACATTAAGCAAATGGATGGCCTGTAACATGGTTGTTTGTTTGTTAGTGTGTGCGTGACGCTGCCAGAATGGATCTTGTGGGAGATTTTAAGAGTGTGTGTGTGTGTATGTATGACCCCATAAACAAACCTTGGGGGATAGTTTGGAGTTTTCCTTCCGACCCAGATGCACTCACTTCTATATGCACACTCAGCTACCCCCGGAGCTCACACTAGTCAGCAACCTACTGCCCCTTAAACAGCACATTCCCATGCATTCTCCATTATTAAAAGTCCCATTAAAACAGAAGTTAACGAAATAGTGTTTGAACCATTAACAAGACAAAACTGTGCCGGACTAGGTATACAACCCCGCAAACTATCCAACATGACCGGTTACATTGCTACACTCTGCAGTGCCAGAGTAATGGTCAACACAGTGGGCCAAATGGTGAAGGGAATTGCTTTCCGTTTTGCTGTCGGCCAGTTCTTTCTAATGGGAGTCTGTCTATTCAGCAGCTGCTAGGCGGTATGTACTCTACTGAGAGGAAATATCAGCTAATATGGAAGACTGACTCAATATCAAAGGACCTACTCTAAACATGTTTTTAGAGTTTGGGAAATGTTAAAATAATATCTACCAAACTGTGCTTGATGTGAGCCTAGAGAAATGGTCATGAGTGCCCGCATACATACTAGTGATGGGGGGGAAAATCAATACAGTTACATATAGCAATATTATTTTGGACAATATTATATTGATACTTTGACTATAATATAATAACTCTGATAAAAATAATATTGCTAGGTATCGTGAGAATTGTGAGAATGGCTATACATATCGTATCGGCACCTAAGTATCGTGATAATATCGTATCTTGAGGCACACACACACAGTTGTAATCAATTCACACAGTTTTGAGATGCATATGTGTATCCCAATAAGCTCAATATTATGCATCTGAAAACTACAGAGATCCTATTAAATTACCTCTAGACCACCATCTCCAAAATGTTGTGACAACTGTCTCCACCATGTTCTGACAACCATCTCCACAACGTTCTGACAACAATCTCCAAAACATTCAGACCATCATCTCCACAACCTCCTGAGGCACGGAAGAGTTCAAGCACTTCAACCTCCATGGATCTGATGACTCATTGGATGTTGGATGGACCAACAATCTTGCCACACCAGAGTTGTAGAACACATAGACTACATGACTACAGGTGCTTTCTGTAAACATTTCTGCTCAACAACAATTTTTACAAACAAATAAATTAATATTTTTGGAATAGCTTTAATATCTTGTTTCTATATTCTAAAAAATACAATATGCTGTTGTGGAGGGAACGTTATAATTTATTTATAGGATGTCATGTTGTTATAAGTTTACCTGAATCGTCAACATCCACCACACAGTGTAGTTACCGATAATTCAGTATATTTTTGGAGTGGAGTACTGAGGTTTAGGCTGTTTAGGTGTGCTACTGTAGCTAGCTACACACATGGGTGGAAGTAAAGAATTACAAATAGTCTCGTTACTGTAATTTAGTAGCTTTTCCGAATACTTGTACTTTTTGGAGTACAAGTATTCGTACAAGTCAGTAATTTAACTTTTACTTAAGTATGTTTTGTATGAAGTATCGTACTTCGCTACCTTTTTAAAACCATCCATTACAGATAACAATTTTGTATGCTATCCATAATAGTAGATCATGAGGCCACGGAAAGTTTGCGAGCGCCCCTTGGAGCCAGAAAAAAAAAACACTGCTCATCGTTGTTTAGTCAGTGACCAATTAAAATAAATGTCACGCATCATGCCAATACAAGCCAATCAAATCAAGCTGTGCATACAAACTGAACGATGATAGTCAGAAATTTTTCAAAAAGGCAAAAATAACTTAGTTTAGTTTGTGACGTATCGTAAAAGGGAGGAAAGGTTTTTATTAAAGCGGTGTGTGTGAAAACAATGGAGACGAAGAAGACTGTGACCAGTTCTCCTTCAAGTACAGGAGAGGCGATGCAATGCAAGCTTTGTTTACCCAGGATGGCGGAGGTGGCAGCCTCCAGAAATCTGCCTTGAACTTGAGGAAACATTGTAGAGGTAAGATAACTAGCTAGCTATGAATTATCAAACATTTCGCTATGGATGACTTAAGCATCTAGTATAGCTAGCTATCTAATAGTCTAACTTACGTTCGTTAGCATTAGCCTAGTTGTCTAGCATGCTTATATTAACAAGCTATCCTTGCAGCTAAGTTAGCTAGTTAACAACCACCTGATGATGATAGCCGTTATGGCTAGCACGTCAATGTCACTATGTGCGGTGGTGGCTAGTTATCAAGCTAGCCATGTAAGTTATCTGGGCTCGCTAACAACATTAGGCTAACATCAGCAAATGAGCTAGCTAGCGAAGTCAACTAGCTAGCTAGCTCGTGACATTGTTACATACAGTGGGGAAAAAAAGTATTTAGTCAGCCACCAATTGTGCAAGTTCTCCCACTTAAAAATATGATAGAGGCCTGTAATTTTCATAATAGGTACACGTCAACTATGACAGACAAAAAATCCAGAAAATCACATTGTAGGATTTTTTATGAATTTATTAGCAAATTATGGTGGAAAATAAGTATTTAGTCAATAACAAAAGTTTCTCAATACTTTGTTATATACCCTTTGTTTGCAATGACACAGGTCAAACGTTTTCTGTAAGTATTCACAAGGTTTTCACACACTGTTGTTGGTATTTTGGCCCATTCCTCCATGCAGATCTCCTCTAGAGCAGTGATGTTTTGGGGCTGTCGCTGGGCAACACGGACTTTCAACTCCCTCCAAAGATTTTCTATGGGGTTGAGATCTGGAGACTGGCTAGGCCACTCCAGGACCTTGAAATGCTTCTTACGAAGCCACTCCTTCGTTGCCCGGGCGGTGTGTTTGGGATCATTGTCATGCTGAAAGACCCAGCCACGTTTCATCTTCAATGCCCTTGCTGATGGAAGGAGGTTTTCACTCAAAATCTCACGATACATGGCCCCATTCATTCTTTCCTTTACACGGATCAGTCGTCCTGGTCTCTTTGCAGAAAAACAGCCCCAAAGCATGATGTTTCCACCCCCATGCTTCACAGTAGGTATGGTGTTCTTTGGATGCAACTCAGCATTCTTTGTCCTCCAAACACGACGAGTTGAGTTTTTACCAAAAATTTATATTTTGGTTTCATCTGACCATATGACATTCTCCCAATCCTCTTCTGGATCATCCAAATGCACTCTAGCAAACTTCAGACGGGCCTGGACATGTACTGGCTTAAGCAGGGGGACACATCTGGCACTGCAGGATTTGAGTCCCTGGCGGCGTAGTGTGTTACTGATGGTTGGCTTTGTTACTTTGGTCCCAGCTCTCTGCAGGTCATTCACTAGGTCCCCCCGTGTGGTTCTGGGATTTTTGCTCACCGTTCTTGTGATCATTTTGACCCCACGGGGTGAGATCTTGCGTGGAGCCCCAGATCGAGGGAGATTATCAGTGGTCTTGTATGTCTTCCATTTCCTAATAATTGCTCCCACAGTTGATTTCTTCAAACCAAGCTGCTTACCTATTGCAGATTCAGTCTTCCCAGCCTGGTGCAGGTCTACAATTTTGTTTCTGGTGTCCTTTGACAGCTCTTTGGTCTTGGCCATAGTGGAGTTTGGAGTGTGACTGTTTGAGGTTGTGGACAGGTGTATTTTATACTGATAACAAGTTCAAACAGGTGCCATTAATACAGGTAACGAGTGGAGGACAGAGGAGCCTCTTAAAGAATAAGTTACAGGTCTGTGAGAGCCAGAAATCTTGCTTGTTTGTAGGTGACCAAATACTTATTTTCCACCATCATTTGCAAATAAATTCATTAAAAATCCTACAATGTGATTTTCTGGATTTTTTTCCCTCAATTTGTCTGTCATAGTTGACGTGTACCTATGATGAAAATTACAGGCCTCTCTCATCTTTTTAAGTGGGAGAACTTGCACAATTGGTGGCTGACTAAATACTTTTTTTCCCCACTGTACAAGCATATACCTTGACATAAACTACCCCTGGCTACACACACACACACAAGCACGCACGCTCACACACAAGCACACACACACACGCACACACACACACACAGAATTTTGACTTTGATACGATACCAGGTTTAGTATCACGATACTCGATACTGAAACGATACTCAATACCAAAATGATACTCGATACCAAAATAATGCCACGGCAACAAAAAAAAACGCGTATTAGCTAAAGTCACAGAATAACCACTTGGCTTTATTTTTTTAAACATTGAACAATATATTGATAACTGGTAGAACAATTAAAATAACAAATAGAATATCTTCTATTCTATTTTCAATTTCTTGCAAAAATGAAACACCATATTAAATAACATAAGAATATCTTCAATTTTACTTATGCAAAACCATTTCAGAGACTCAGAGCACTTACATCTAAACTGTTTTAAAATGTAAGTTGATACATATCAGGGTTAATTTGTTAATCTATGGCCATAATATTGGGTCAAATTGCATTCATTAGACCTATGATTCATTATAGCTAAATCATTTAATGTATGAAACAAATAGTTCAGTTCTAAAACGACATAAAACAATCTTTTGGGTGCAACTCAATGTTAGGATGTTTTGTACCCTCAGTGTATTTTGCAATAGTCTACACACTATAGAAATACAATGGATTTTACACAGCATACTACGAATCACAGAGTGCATTTCACTTCCCAGGGTGCAATGCTCCACCCAGGGCTGCTGGCTGGCTACTGCTAGCAAGCCCAGACAAACAAGAAGTAGTCTAAATATATTGCTGTCAAGTTATGAGTGCATTTCACATTACTTTTGGGCTGTAATCATATTATAATGCTCACATGAATGTCATGCTGAATATATGTTAATGTCATTGTCACTCAAAAATAATTATAATTTAGTTTCTTGTAGACTAACGTTACAATGCAAATGTCGTGTAAAATAGTTTAAGTCATTTTGGAACTAAACCTGCTTTGTAACACCTTTTGCTTAGTTATTTCAGTGGGCTGGCCCTCATCATCTGCTCTGCAAGCAAAGTATTCCCTAGTTCACTTCTGCAGCCAGTTTTATCAACAAGGTGCGGTCTTGGAGGTATGATGTTTTTGTTAGAAGAAGCCATGCTGTCAGCATTTTCTCTCTCCTCTCGCTTACTTCTTAAAAGTGGCTCGCACTGTTTCAGCTTCATGTGCAAGTAGCCTGGCTAGCTACTGCCCCATTGAGAAGATTCATACAAATAACTAGACAGACTCGAACCTCCCAATCCGTATATGACGTGAGACATTTTACAGAAGTACAGAAAGTAACAAAAAGTATAGTACCGAACCGTTTTCATGGTCTAGTATTGAAAAAGTGCAGAAGTTTCGGTATACTGCACAACATTAGAGCTGGGACAAGCTGGGATGATAAACCGGAAATGACCTAAACCAACATTGCATTGCCTTCCTCTTACCGAAGCATTTTGCGTATGTCGGTAATTTTCTGTAATTGTGCTACACAACGATCCTGTAGATTGTTCTAAAACCATTATGCATTATGTTGATTCCTGCTATGAAAGTATCTGCCTGTCCCTGTTTCACTGTCGGTTGCTGTGTGAGCAAGCCACTCTCACTCCCTCTCCCCACTGTGCGAACAGAGGAGGGAGAGATGCATTCTGAGAAGCACACGCTTATGACCGTTGCTCAAAATACAATTGCAGGAAAAATGCAGTTTTCAAAGCTACTCTTGTTCTAGTTACAGAGAGGAGGGTCACATCTTTCTGTGAGTATATCATTTATTTCTCACCCCTTAATATTGAGTTCATGGCAGCACTTTACATCCGGAGTAGGCTGTAGTATGGTTTTGATGCACCCGTGGAGCAGAGTTCGCCATTTTCGGTGAATAGGCCTACATTAGTTAGCCTAGGCCTAGTGCTAGAACGTTTTTGTAGGACATTAGCCTACATTTACTGATAGATTAATCAATTAGCCTACATGGCTATGTAGCAACAATATATTTAGAGTTAGCAATCTAGCTAAGTGTTTTGAGTTCCCACTTCCTCAGGTGGTGAATAATATAACCTATAGGCTAATATGCACAAAGATGTTGGCAAATTCTCTGAAGAGCCAAAAATACATCTGGATCCTTTTTTGACAGGTTGCACATCAAAATATCAATCGTGCATTCTCTGGATATGTTAGATCAAATATGTTACCTTTTGAATCATAGGCTACCTTCTCAGTTGTCTTACATGGCACTGGACAAAAAATGTCTAGAGTAGTGCCATGCCGCTAATGTAAAGTAACTGTCCAGCAAAATAGTTAATTTTATCACAATATTACTTTTTATCCATATTATCCAGCTCTTTTTACTCCCTCAAAAAGTATTAATTGTAATTTATCTCTGATTTATCTTTATCGCAGAAAATGGGTCAATTTATTGCGATATGGATTTTTGTACATATCGCCCAGCTCTAACACACACACACACACACACACACACACACACCTTTCCCTGTCATCACTAGGATGTGTTTACTAAGAAGTTAAGTTCCACGTCTCCATTCTCCCCTCCAACAGGTCAATTAGGGCTATTGAGCCTGAGTATGTCACTTCAGCAGCCTCATTGACCTTTTCCTCACCCTGGCGGCAACATACACACGTACCGTGCTGCCTGCTCACACAATCCTCTGTTCTCAGCCCTCACATCATTAGTGGAACCTGCCCACCACGGGTCTGCATTTCCCTTGGGTCCTTTGTGAAAGGCGCACAACTCAGGTCCCCTTTGACATACAGTACAGGCAATGGGATAACTGTGGACTTTAAAACGGGACTTGGCCTTTGTGTTTATACACTCTCAGATGGGTTGTTCTCCCCTGTCAGCTTGACTGTCTACTATAGCACCATACTTCATATTAAAGTCTATGTTTGCAGAACCGGGCCCGCTAATGTTTGTGGTTGTGTATTCACAGTCAGCAGGGTTACCAACAGATATACTGTATCTCATACAGTCAGTATGCACTTTGAGGATTTGTAGTGTTTCTATTTCAAACATCAGTGTATTCCTGCTTATGTGTGTGTGTGTATGTGTCTCTGTGTGCGTCACTCCTCTATTTGTGAGCCCGTGTCTGAGTGCTGACAGCGGACAGAATGAGGGAGTATTTTATATGTTCTCATTGAGACACCCTTGACGCTGACGCCTCCTCTACACTATAGCCCTGACTCGGCCTCTTTACGTCTCTCTCTCCCTCCATCTCATCTTTCTTTCTTTCTCTCCCCACCTCGTTTCGGTAAATCACCCACATTTATGTCTCTGCCTCTCTCTGACACTCTTTTTATCGCCCCTCTCTCCACCTCTTTCTCTCTCTTCTTTTACCTCTATTTTACCTTTCTCTCATTTTACCCCTCTCTCTATCTCTTTCACTCATTTCACCACTCTCTCCCTCTCTTTCCGGGCATGTAGTAAGCTCTAATGACTCACTCAGCCTTCCATTCCTCCTTCTCTCCTTTCCTTTGTATGCCTCTCTGACTCCTCTCAACAGCCTCCCCAGAGTGTTTACATCTGAATATCAGAATACATATTCTCAAAAGTTGGACCTTCTACCTCTCTCTGTCTCTGCTTCAACCTTCTCTACAGTCACCATGTGCAACATATTCCCCTGCAAAGAGAACTGTGCTGAGTGGTCCCTATGTTAATATCCAGATATGGAGCCGTGCACCCAAACAATCCACCCGGGGATGTCTTTTATATGGAGGAGCTATTTTACTAATTGTGAGTAGCTCTGTAGGGAGAAAAATGCCTCCCACCACCACTCTCTATAGAAAGAGGATAATGCATTTGTGGGGCCATATCCTGTATTATACAGGATATCCCTCCACTCTGGTGCTGAAACGAAGCGAGGGAGATAAAAGTGATAATTGAGATAAAAGTGGTAGCTAGTTCCTTCGGTGCTGCTGAGGAAATGCTGTGGATTTACTGTGTGATAACGAGAAGTACGCCTCTCACCCATTCTCTCTCTTTCTTCCTCTCTCTTTCTTTTTATTCCCCTCTCCCATTCTCACGTTCTCTCTTTCCCGTTCCTTCCCTCTCTTCTCCTCTTTTCTCGCTCTCTCTCCCTCCTTCCACTTTCTCGCTGTCTCTCTCCCATGCACCTCTCGCTCTCTCTTTCACTCTCGCTCCATGATCATATTCCTCCCACGGATGTGATGGTATTGGAGCCTATCCACATATTGATCAGCCTGGCGTCTGGGAGGTGTCGGTCTGTCTGTCTGGCTGCTCTGACTACAGTGTAATTAAAGATGAGGGTGGGGATGGATGGCACTGACAGCCTGGAGTGGGAAACATTATTTGAGATGAGAACCCCCAGTTTGGCACACCTAGGCTCTGTACCAATTTCCACAATAGCATACTACTTAGAATGAAGCAATGTATTGGATAGCATTCAGAGTGGTCTGCATTGTTTGTGGAATATACCCACTGTGCAAAAACTGGTTGAATCAACATTGCTTCCACAAATTCAATGTGACGGAAAACTGTTTGGATTGACAAAAAGTCATCAATGTAAGATCATTTTTCCATCCAACTTTTAACCTAAATCCAATGTGAAATAAATGTGTTGTTGATTTCACGTTAGTTCACAACTCAACCAAATTTAAATCAAAACTAGACATTGAAATGATGTCTGTGCCCAGTGGGTAGTGTTTGATTATGTGAGTATTTACTGTGCACTTTACACCATTGTTAAATGTTGTGTGATAAAGTCTAAAACCAGATCTCAATGTCCTTAGGTTTCTGACTCAGCACAACAACTAAAATCTCTGCTTTCCAAAAACCAATGTTAAATTTTAAAAGACCATCTCTTTTAACAAGAAGGAAGACACACAGACAGAAAAAGCTGAAATAAAGTGATAACCACTATTAAATCAAACAACAAAAACACACCACAGAGAATAACAGTCATTTCCTGTATCACAACTAGGGTTGCAAAGCTAAAAGTAATTTACCAAAATTACCGGAATCTTCAGTAATTTTGGTCATTAACAGGTAATCTACGGTCACATTTTGGTAATTTCTACTTGAATAACTTTAAAATATATATTCTTATATATTATAAATGTTTATATATACTGCATGTGTCCTTATTGTCCATGAGTTTCCAGTGGATAGACCGTATGGTTTAATAGCCTAATTAATGAAAAAAGCATCTAATCAACAATGGCATTCTTTTTTTATTGACTCTGCAACTCATCCAACTATTTACTTTTTTCACAATTGCCACCAGTTTGGCGCCAAAACATTTACAAAAAATAAATATCGACATAGGAAAAAGAAATACAAGTGTGTAAAAAAATATGAATGATATTTCATGCTGAACCATCATATTAAACACCAATGGTATTCACTAAGTTGAGGGTTTATATTTAGGATAATGTTTTACAGCTTATTTTTTATCTTATTAGTGCTGAGCGATTAACTGAACATTTTGTTATTTTTCACTTTTTAAAACAACTAATTGACCGACGTCAGTTCAACTATTTGAATTCCATTTTGTTCGGTTTTATTCTGTGAGCTCAATGCGCACATTGCACAGCTTCTCTAGAGATAAATCAGATCAAAACTGAACTGTGCGATGTAGTAGGGGGTTGTACACTGAATGTACAAAACAACATGCTCTTTCCATGACATAGAGTTGAAGTCGGAAGTTTACATACACCTTAGCCAAATACATTTAAACTCAGTTTTTCACAATTCCTGACATTTAATACTAGTAAAAAGTCACTGTCTTAGGTCAGTTAGGATCACCACTTTATTTTAAGAATGTGAAATGTCAGAATAATAGAAGAGAGAATGATTTATTTCAGCTTTTATTTCTTTCATCACATTCCCAGTGGGTCAGAAGTTTACATACACTCAATTAGTATTTGGTAGCATTGCCTTTAAATTGTTTAACTTGGGTCAAACGTTTTGGGTAGCCATCCACAAGCTTACCACATTAAGTTGGGTGAATTTTGGCCAATTCCTCCTGACAGAGCTGGTGTAACTGAGTCAGTTCTGCCCACACATTTTCTATAGGATTGAGGTCAGGGCTTTGTGATGGCCACTCCAATACCTTGACTTTGTTGTCCTTAAGCCATTTTGCCAGAACTTTGGAAGTATACTTGGGCTCATTGTCCATTTGGAAGACCCATTTGCGACCAAGCTTTAACTTCCTGACTGATATCTTGAGATGTTGCTTCAATATATCCACATAATTTTCCTTCCTCATGATGCCATCTATTTTGTGAATTGCACCAGTCCCTCCTGCAGCAAAGCACCCCCACAGCATGATGCTGCCACCCCCGTGGGATGGTGTTCTTCGGCTTGCAAACGGTTCTATTTTTGTTTCATCAGACCAGAGGACATTTCTCCAAAAAATATGATCTTTGTCCCCATGTACATTGCAAACCATAGTATGGCTTTTTTATGGCGGTTTTGGAGCAGTGGCTTCTTCCTTGCTGAGTGGCCTTTCAGGTTATGTCGATATAGGACTCGTTTTACTGTGGATATAGATACTTTGTACCTGTTTCCTCCAGCATCTTCACAAGGTCCTTTGCTGTTGTTCTGGGATTGATTTGCACTTTTCGCACCAAAGTACGTTCATCTCCAGGCACAGAACGCGTCTACTTCCTGAGCGGTATGACGGCTGCGTGGTCCCATGGTGTTTATACTTGCATACTATTGTTTGTACAGATGAACGTGATACCTTCATGCGTTTGGAAATTGCTCCCAAGGATGAACCAGACTTGTGAAGGTCTTGGCTGATTTCTTTTGATTTTCCCATGTCAAGCAAAGAGGCACTGATTTTGAAGGTAGGCCTTGAAATACATCCACAGGTACCCCTCCAATTGACTCAAATGATGTCAATTAGCCTATCAGAAGCTTCTAAAGCCATGACATCATTTTCTGGAATTTTCCAAGCAGTTTAAAGGCACAGTCAACTTAGTGTATGTAGTCTTCTGACCCACTGGAATTGTGAATTATAAGTGAATATAAGTGACCTGTCTGTAAACAACTGTTGGACAAATTACTTGTCATGCACAAAGTAGATGTCCTTACCGACTTGCCAAAACTATAGTTTGTTAACAAGAAATGTATGGAGTGGTTGAAAAACAAGTTTTAATAACTCCAACCTAAGTGTATGTAAACTTCCGACCTCAACTGTAGACTTACCAGGTGAATCCAGGTGAAAGCTATGATCCCTTATTGATGTCACTTGTTAAATCCACTTTAATCAGTGTAGATGAACGGGAGGAGATAGGTTAAATAAGGAATTGAGACATGGATTGTGTACAGTGCCTTGCAAAAGTATTCATCCCCCTTGGCGTTTTTCCTATTTTGTTGCATTACAACCTGTAACTTAAATTGATTTTTATTTGGATTTCATGTAATGGACATACAGAAAATAGTCCAAATTGGTGAAGTGAAATGAAAAAAATAACCTGTTTCAAAAAATTCAAACAAATAAATAACGGAAAAGTGGTGCGTGCATATGTATTCACCCCCTTTGCTATGAAGCCCCTAAATAAGATCTGGTGCACCAATTACCTTCAGAAGTCACATAATTAGTTAAATAAAGTCCACATGTGTGCAATCTAAGTGTCACATGATCTCAGTATATATACACCTGTTCTGAAAGGCCCCAGAGTCTGCAACACCACTAAGAAAGGGGCACCACCAAGCAAGCGGCACCATGAAGACCAAGGAGCTCTCCAAACAGGTCAGGGACAAAGTTGTGGAGAAGTACAGATCAGGGTTGGGTTATAAAAAAATATCAGAAACTTTGAACATCCCACGGAGCACCATTAAATCCATTATAAAAAAATGGAAAGAATATTGCACCACAACACACCTGCCAAGAGAGGGCCGCCCACTAAAACTCATGGACCAGGCAAGGAGGGCATTAATCACAGAGGCAACAAAGATGCCAAAGATAACCCTGAAGGAGCTGCAAAGCTCCACAGCGGAGATTGGAGTATCTGTCCATAGGACCATTTTAAGCCGTACACTCCACAGAGCTGGGCTTTACGGAAGAGTGGCCAGAAAAAAGCCATTGCTTAAAGAAAAAAATAAGCAAACACATTTGGTGTTCGCCAAAAGGCATGTGGGAGACTCCCCAAACATATGGAAGAAGGTACTCTGGTCAGATGAGACTAAAATTGAGCTTTTTGGCCATCAAGGAAAACGCTATGTCTGGTACAAACCAAACACCTCTCATCACCCCGAGAACACCATCCCCATAGTGAAGCATGGTGGTGGAGCATCATGCTGTGGGGATGTTTTTCATCGGCACGGACTGGGAAACTGGTCAGAACTGAAGGAATGATGGATGGCGCTAAATAAAGGGAAATTCTTGAGGGAAACCTGTTTCAGTCTTCCAGAGATTTGAGACTGGGACGGAGGTTCACCTTCCAGCAGGACAATGACCCTAAGCATACTGCTAATGCAACACTTGAGAGTGGTTTAAGGGGAAATATTTAAATGTCTTGGAATGGCCTAGTCAAAGCCCAGACCTCAATCCAACTGAGAATCTGTGGTGTGACTTAAAGATTGCTGTACACCAGCGGAACCCATCCAACTTGAAGGAGCTGGAGCAGTTTTGCCTTGAAGAATGGGAAAAATCCCAGTGGCTAGATGTGCCAAGCTTATAGAGACATACCCCAAGAGACTTGCAACTGTAATTGCTGCAAAAGGTGGCTCTACAAAGTATTGACTTTGGGGGGTGTGAATAGTTATGTACGCTCAAGTTTTTTTTTTTTTTTTGTCTTATTTCTTGTTTGTTTCACAAAAATAAATATTTTGCATCTTCAAAGTGGTAGGCATGTTGTTTAAACCAAATGATACAAACCCCCCCAACAAAATACGAAAAATGCCAAGCCACTGTATGTGTGCCATTCAGAGGTTGAATGGGCAAGACAAAATATTTAAGTGCCTTTGAACGGGTTTGTGTTAAGAACTGCAATGCTGCTAGGTTTTTCACACTCAACAGTTTCCTGCATGTATCAATAATGGTCCACCACCCAAAGGACATCCAGCCAATTTGACACAACTGTGGGTAGCATTGGAGTCAACATAGGCCAGCATCCCTGTGGAACACTTTCGACACCTTGTAGAGTCCATGCCCTGACTAATTGAGGCTGTTCTGAGTTGAAATGGGGGGTGGGGGGGTTGTGGGGAGGGTGCAACTCAATATTAGGAAGGTGTTCTTAATATTTTGCACACTCAGTGTAGTTTCCAACAGGCCAATGTACAATATTCTACATAGTCCCCTGTAGCTCAGTTGGTAGAGCATAGCGCTTGCAACGGCAGGGTTGTGGGTTCGTTTCCCACGGGATGGCCAGTATGATAATGTATGCACTCACTAACTGTAAGTTCGCTGCTCTGGCACCCCAATGGTGGAACAAGCTCCCTCACGACGCCAGGACAGCGGAGTCACTCACCACCTTCCGGAGACATTTGAAACCCCACCTCTTTAAGGAATACCTGGGATAGGATAAAGGAATCCTTCTACCCCCCCCCCCCCCAATTGTAAAGTGGTTATCCCACTGGCTATAGGGTGAACGCACCAATTTGTGAGTCGCTCTGGCTAAGAGCGTCTGCTAAATGACGTTAATGTGCCCTTGAGCAAGGCACTTAACCCTAATTGCTCCTGTAAGTCGCTCTGGATAAGAGCGTCTGCTAAATGACTAAAATGTAAATGTAACTGTAAGTCGCTCTGGATAAGAGCGTCTGTTAAATGACTAAAATGTAATAGTTTAGAGCATAAAACGTGGTAATTAACTACAATGACCATAATCCTTTGCGCATCTACTTGTACGGTCTGTGTTTATTTTACGCCTCCTACGGAAGAGATAGAAGAATGTGCGATCATGAGGGGATATAGAGAACAGCTGTTGCTTCCTGAGGTATGTCTACCTGAAAATACATAATCTAAGTGATTGATAGTTGGTATTCAGCAGTCATAAAAGTATGCCTTATTTACTTTGAAGAACTACTAAAATAGTGATTTGGCAGACAGCATAGGCAGCAGCTCTATAGAGATGAGATGATGACTGATAAAGTCATCAACTAAAACAAATGTATACACAACTGAAATATGTTCTTAAAGTAAAGTAATGTGAATAAATGATGGTTAATAAGTGATGAGCAGTAATGGGCAGTCACTACCATCATGGGACTTTTATTAATTGTTTTATTCTGTTGTTAAAACATTCAACCCAAATAATCAAAACCGAAATCGAAAATCGTGAGGTCCCACAGAGGGCCAGAGATAATTACAAACGCCTGTGATAGTACCTCAAAAGGCCATTAGATGTCATCTTATAACATTCCCCAAAAAACTTAAAAGCTACCAAAATTCTGATAGTTTTCTGTTAAACTTAGAAAGTTTAGAGTAATATACCCTCCCTTTGCAACCCTAATCACAACCAAGTTCAAACTGAACATTCACCTCCAAAGTCTTTGGGGAGAGTCTGAGTGGAATACTAACTAGGGATCATGAATATCGGGGATCGGGGGACGCTACATTTAGGATGCAAGTATATTTCCAACAGCCAAAACTGCTGACATCAGTGCGAGGGGAATTGCGGTAGCCGTCCTGAGTGTGGGTGCATACTAGATGTGATGGCAATAGGAGAAACGAGTGGACCAGGCCGTCCCACCGCCCCTTTGATACGCTACATTACCCACGATCCATCTGAGTGAGACAGGAACCCAATCTCTGATGCCTCACATCACAAACAGAGGTGGGCTGCTGTCATATGTCGATATATACCCAAATAAACACATATTAATACACACAAACAAGCACCTACACATGCACGCATACAAATACATGTGAACGCACAAGTACACACACATGCACAGGAACACGCGCGCGCACACACACACATGCTCATAAACCCACACTAGCATGCGTAGCCTTTTTCATGGGCCATTTCCTTTCACTTGATCTTGGGGAAATGATGATGATGATGATCTCCGTTTTGTCATTTTAATTTGAAATCGTTCTGAGTGTGTCCATCCCTAGCAAAGGATACTATCAGGGAGAGGGAGAGAGGGAGAGAGAGAGAGGGCGAGCAAGGGATAGCAAGGGAAAGGGAGAGGCTAAGGGAGAGGCAAAAAGAGCAGGAATGGAGGCAGGAGAGGTAAAAAAGGGAGGATTGTTTCACGACTGAGAGAGCAAGAGGCTCAGGGGGCATTTTCAATACTCTCTGTGTCATGTCATTTCCTACACATTAAATATACTGCATGTATTCCTCCTATACCTCTCCTATTCCCTTTACCGCTGCCTCTCTCTAACTCCTTCGCTCTCCCTCCCTCTCTCTCTTTCATATCTCTCATATTTCCCTTTACTTATACCTCTCTCCCCTCTCACTCCCCCCCTCTCTCTCTTCTCTCTCTCTCATTCCTCTCCTATTTCCCTTTACCTCTCATGGTCTCTCTCTCTCTCTCTTGGTCTCCTCTCTCTCTCCCTCCATCTCTATCATACCTCTCCTATTCCCCTGTCAAAGGATAATATCTCTGACCTTCCAGTCCTCATCTCTCTGACAGCTCCCACATTCTTCTGCAATGAACGGTGCAATTATGAATCTTTACAATGAAACCTTCTTTACATTCCATTCATGTGATAGATGATTGTAGAGTAGCTGTCTTATGAAACACTAGATTTGGCCTTATGCTCCCTGACAGACCTAGCAGGTCAATGCCAAACTCTGCTTTTTGTTAGAGTTAAACAGCAGTTTGAAATAATGCAGAATTATGTCCATGGCTTGAGATTCCCACACACACACACCCACATATATGCACACGCATGCACAAGCACGCTCACACTCATGCTTGCACTCTCACACACACACACACACACACACACACACACACACACACACACACACACACACACACACACACACACACACACACACACACACACACACACACACACACACACACACACACACACACACACACACACACACTCTACCCACTCACACACTCTCTACCCACTCACACACACTTTTCACACATGCTGAATCTTTCCTCATTAAAGTTATGTTCTGAAGCCGACATTCTCCGACTAGGCTAGCAGGCCAGTGAGACAGGAACAGGAACAACAGGTATAAGTTGAAGCAGTTAGCCTAGCCCCCATCAGCTAACCCAGCAGAGGGGACATAACGGAGGCGAGACAGGAAGTATGACCCTCCTGCCCTCTACAGATAAGGCTGCTCGAGTTTCACATATTTTCAAATGTTAAGTGTCATTGATTGTGCTTGAAGTGCTGAATATCTGTTTTATGCCGTGCCTTTGTCTCTAGGTGTCTGTAAGTGTGTGTGTGTGTGTGTGTGTGAGAAAGAGAGAGAAAGAGAGAGAGAGAGAGAGATGCTTTGTTGACTTCAAAAAAGCTTTTGACTAAATTTGGCATGAGGGTCTGCTATACAAATTGATAGAAAGTGGTGTTGGGGGGAAAACATACAACATTATAAAATCCATGTCTACAACCACCTAAAAGGAAGCGATTCCCAAACCTTCCATAACAAAGCCATCACCTACAGAGAGATGAACCTGGAGAAGAGTCCCCTAAGCAAGTTGGTCCTGGGCCTCTGTTCACAAACACAAACAGACCACTGTCACGGATTCAGCCTAGGCTGCCCCTCCTCCTTGCTCGGGCAGGCTTCGGCGTTCGTCGTCACCGGAGTACTAGCTGCTACCGATCCATGTATCTATGTTTGACTTGTTTTGTCTTTATTGGTCACACCTGTTTCCCATTATGTAGTTATGTCTTCCCTATTTAACCCTCTGTCTCACACTGTGTGTTGTGCGTGTTTGTTCATGTTTCGGTTGTCGTTAGTGTGCGGGTTTGTTCCCTCCCTGCGTGGATGTTGTTGTTCATTATTTTACCTTCGAATAAAGTACGCCTTTTGATTAGCTCTGTGTCCTGCGCCTGACTTCGCCTACCGCATTACACTGACGCCTTGACAGAAACACGCACCATCTACATGGAGTCAGCAGGTACAGCTATGCCAGCCGGATCGATGGAGGAACGCGTCCAACAACAAGCGGCCATGATCCAGGCTCTCGGCACCGCTATGGAACGAGTTGTGAACACTATGGTGCGATGGGAGAGAGGAGGTATCCCTATACCTCCTCCGATTACACCACCACCTACACCGATGTCCATCGCTTCACCCTCTGGGTCCAGTGGGATTCGGCTCTCGCTCCCGAGGGCTTATGACGGTACAGCTGCTGGGTGTCAGGTTTTCTGCTCCAGGTAGCGCTCTACCTGGTAACTATCCACCCGGCTCCCTCGGGATACGAGAGCGTGTCCGCCCTCGTCTGTCCGGTAAAGCGCTGGAGTGGGCCAACGCCAAGTGGGGGGGAATAGATGCCGCAACTGTAAGCTATGCAGAGTTTACCCGCCGCTTTAGGGCGGTATTCGATCATCCACCAGAGGGGAGCGCGGCGGGTGAGCGTCTATTCCACCTCAGACAGGGGAAGAGGAGCGCGCAGGAATTTGCACTGGACTTTCGGACTCTGGCTGCCAGCGCAGGATGGAATGAGAGGGCCCTCATCGACCACTACCGTTGCAGCTTGAGGGAGGACGTTCGTCGGGAATTGGCCTGCAGGGACACCAACCTAAACCTGGACCAACTGGTGGATATGTCGATTTGACTGGATAACCTGTTGGCTACTCGCGGACGTCCGGATCAGGGGCCGTCCACTCCATCCCCCAGCACCTCCGACCCTACCCCTATGAAGCTTGGAGGTGCTGCTATGAGGGAGACCGGTAGAAGGGCCAGCCCCTGCACAAACTGTGGCCGCAGAGGACACACTGCTGGTCGGTGCTGGGGAGGGCCTTCAAGGAGTCGAGGCAGTAGGCAGCGCACTGATGAACCATTTCAGGTGAGTAGGCACCCAACTCACCCAGAGCTCCCTGTTGCGCATATGTGTATTAATGTTGTATTTCCCGAGTTTTCTTCTCATTCCCAGCATAAGGCGCTAGTAGATTCAGGCGCAGCTGGGAACTTTATTGATTGTCAGTTTACCCGTACGTTAGGGATTCCTATTGTGCCAGTCGATGTGCCCTTCCCTATTCATGCCCTAGATAGTCGCCCTTTAGGGTCAGGTCTGATTAGGGAGGTCACAGCGCCACTCTGGATGAAGACGCAGGAGGGGCATGAGGAAATAATTAGTCTATATCTGATTGATTCTCCTGCGTTTCCCGTGGTGTTGGGGCTTCCCTGGTTAACTTCTCATGATCCCACTATTTCAATGCAACAGAGGGCTCTCAAGGGAGGTGTGTAGGTGTTTCCGTAGGGGCAACTACGGTGGAAAGTCCAAACCAGGTTCCCAACATTGCACATTCCGCCTGAATATTCTGATTTGGCTCTCGCCTTCTGTAAAAAGAAGGCGACTCAATTACCACCCCATCGACAGGGGGATTGTGCGATAAACCTCCAGGTAGGCGCTGCGCTTCCCCGGAGTCACGTGTATCCTCTGTCACAGGAAGAGACGGCGGCTATGGAAACATTTGTCACCGAATCTCTGAGACAGGGATACATTTGGCCGTCCACTTCCCCTGTGTCATCGAGTTTCTTTTTTGTGAAGAAGAAGGATGGTGGCTTACGCCCGTGCATTGACTACCGTGGTCTAAATCAGATCCCTGTAAAATACAGCTATCCATTACCTCTGATTGCGAGTATGACGGAGTCATTGCACGGGGCGCGCTTCTTCACTAAATTGGATCTCAGGAGCACGTACAACCTGGTGCGTATCCGGGAGGGAGATGAGTGGAAGACGGCATTTAGTACCACCTCGGGGCACTATGAGTACCTCGTCATGCCATACGGTTTGATGAATGCTCCTTCAGTCTTCCAATCTTTTGTTGATGAAATTTTCAGGGACCTGCATGGACAGGGTGTAGTGGTGTATATTGATGACATTCTCATATACTCTGCTACACGGGCCGAGCATGTGTCACTGGTGCGTCAGGTGCTTGGTAGACTGCTGGAGCATGACCTGTATGTGAAGGCGGAGAAATGTCTGTTCTTCCAAGACTCCATCTCCTTCCTAGGACACCGCCTGTCCAAGTCAGGTGTGGAGATGGAGATTGACTGCATTTCGGCCGTGCGTAATTGGCAGACTCCAACCACGGTGAAGGAGGTGCAGCGATTCTTGGGTTTTGCCAATTACTACCGGAGGTTTATCCGGGGCTTTGGGCAGGTAGCGGCTCCCATTACTTCCTTGCCAAAGGGAGGACCGGTGCGTCTACAGTGGTCAGCTGAGGCGGACAGGGCTTTTGGGCATCTGAAGGACCTGTTTACTTCGGCTCCGGTGCTGGCTCATCCGGATCCTTCCTTGGCATTCCAGGTTGATGTGGATGCGTCCGAGGCTGGGATTGGAGCTGTACTGTCTCAGCGCTCGGGTACGCCACCAAAACTCCGCCCCTGTGCTTTCTTTTCTAAGAAGCTCAGTCCGGCGGAGCGCAATTATGATGTGGGGGACCGGGAGCTGTTAGCTGTGGTTCAAGCTCTGAAAGTGTTGAGGCATTGGCTTGAGGGGGCTAAACACCCTTTTCTCATTTTGACTGACCATCGTAACCTGGAGTACATCCGGGCGGCGAGGAGGTTGAACCCTCGTCAGGCAAGGTGGGCCATGTTCTTCACTCGTTTTGTGTTTACTCTTACTTACAGACCAGGTTCCCAGAACGCTAAGGCAGACGCCCTGTCCCGACTGTATGACACAGAGGAGAGGTCCATTGAGCCCACTCCCATACTCCCGGCGTTGTGTCTGGTGGCACCGGTGGTGTGGGAGGTTGACGCGGACATTGAGCGGGCGTTACATACTGAGCCCACTCCCCCCCAGTGTCCAGAGGGTCGGATGTACGTGCCGCTCGAGGTTCGTGATCAATTGATCTTTTGGGCTCACACGTCACCCTCCTCTGGTCATCCTGGCATCGGTTGGACAGTGCACTGTCTTAGTGGGAAGTACTGGTGGCCCACTTTAGCCAAGGACGTGAGAGTTTATGTTTCCTCCTGCTCGGTGTGTACCCAGTGTAAGGCACCTAGACACCTGCCCAGAGGGAAATTACAACCCCTACCGGCCGTGGTCCCACCTATTGGTGGGTTTTGTGACGGACCTTCCCCCCTCACAAGGGAACACCACGATCCTGGTCATTGTGGATCGGTTTTCGAAGGCCTGCCGTCTCATTCCTATGCCAGGTCTCCCTACAGCCCTACAAACTGCTGAGGCCCTGTTTACACACGTCTTCCGACACTACGGGGTACCTGAGGATATTGTGTCAGATCGGGGTCCCCAGTTCACCTCAAGGGTCTGGAGGGCGTTCATGGAACGTCTGGGGGTCTTGATTAGCCTTACCTCAGGTTTTCACCCCGAGAGTAATGGGCAGATGGAGAGAGTTAACCAGGATGTGGGTAGGTTTCTGAGGTCCTATTGCCAGGACCAGCAGGGGGAGTGGTCAGGTTATATCCCCTGGGCAGAGATAGCCCAAAACTCACTCCGCCACTCCTCTACTAACCTTACGCCTTTCCAGTGTGTGTTAGGTTATCAGCCGGTCCTGGCACCTTGGCATCAGAGCCATATCGAGGCTCCTGCAGTGGATGAGTGGTTTCGCCACCGCAGTGAGGCCCCGGTGTATGCACCGGGGGACCGGGTCTGGCTCTCGACCCGAAACCTGCCCCTTCTCCTGCCCTGCCGGAAGCTGGGTCGGCGGTTTGTGGGGCCATTTACAGTCCTGAGGAGATTGAACGAGGTTTGTTATAGGTTACAACTTCCTATTAATTACCGCATTAACCCCTCGTTCCATGTGTGTCTCCTCAGACCGGTAGTAGCTGGTCCACTCCAGGAGTCTGAGGTACGGGAGGTTCCTCTGCCCCCACTGGACATCAAGGGGGCTCCGGCGTACTCGGTCCATTCCATCTTGGATTTGAGGCGTTGGGTGTGGGGCCTGCAGTATCTCGTGAAGTGGGAGGGGTACGGTCCGGAGGAACGGTGCTGGGTCCCTAGGAGGGACATCCTCGATCCCTCCATGTTGAGGGATTTCCACCAGAGTCATCCGACCCGCCCTGCTCCGCATCCTCCTGGCTGTCCCCGAGGCCGGGATCGGCGCACGACTGGAGCCGCGCATCAAGGGGGGGATACTGTCACGGTTTCAGCCGAGGCTGCCCCTCCTCCTTGCTCGGGCAGGCTTGGGCGTTCGTCGTCACCGAAGTACTAGCTGCTACCGATCCATGTATCTATGTTTGACTTGTTTTGTCTTTATTGGTCACACCTGTTTCCCATTATGTAGTTATGTCTTCCCTATTTAACCCTCTGTCTCACACTGTGTGTTGTGCGTGTTTGTTCATGTTTCGGTTGTCGTTAGTGTGCAGGTTTGTTCCCTCCCTGCGTGGAGGTTGTTGTTCATTCTTTTACCTTCAAGTAAAGTACGCCTTTTGATTAGCTCTGTGTCCTGCGCCTGAGTTCGCCTACCACATTACACTGACGCCTTGACAACCACACAGAGACCCAGGACCGCAACACAATTAGACCCAACCAAATCATGAGACAACAAAAAGATAATTACTTGACACATTGGAAATAATTATTTTTAAAAACAGAGCAAACTAGAATGCTATTTGGCCCTAAACAGAGAGTACACGGTGGCAGAATACCTGACCACTGTGACTGACCCAAAATTAAGGAAAGCTTTGACTATGTGCAGTCTCATAGCCTTGCTATTGAGAGAGGCCGCCGTAGGCAGACCTGGCTCTCAAGAGAAGATGTGCACACTGCCCACAAAATGAGGTGGAAACTGAGCTGCACATATTTCCCTCAGATTACACAGACACACAAAGAATTTGAAAACAAATCCAATTTTGATAAACTCTCATATCTATTGGGTGAAATACCAGTGTGCAATCACAGCAGCAAGATTTGTGACCTGTTGCCAGAAGAAAAGGGCAACCAGTAAAGAGCAAACACCATTGAAAATACAACCCACATTTATGTTTATTTATTTTCCCTTTTGTACTTTAACTACTTGCACATCATTACAACACTGTATATAGACATAATATGACATTTGAAATATCTTTATTCTTTTGGTAATTTTGTGAGTGTAATGTTTACTGTTCATTTATTAAATGTTTATTTCACTTTTGTTTATTATCTATTTCAATTGCTTTGGCAATGTAAACATATGGTTGCCATGCTAATAAAGCCCCTTAAATTTGATTTGAGAGAGAGAGAGAGAGAGAGAGAGAGAGAGAGAGAGAGAGAGAGAGAGAGAGAGAGAGAGAGAGAGAGAGCACTACAACCAACTCGGCAGGTCAAAGGCTAACACATGCATGCACACACGCATGCAAACACACACACACAAAGTGGTACTACCTCTTTGATCATCTGTGTGATCATGGCTCTCTCGGGGCTAATTGATGAACAGCAATGCTACTGATATCTGAGTGCTTCTCTCTGCACTCAAATGAGTCCTGTGGGATACAGTCATGAACTGGGTCCTCTTGTATAGCACAAGCTGGGCTAGGGGAGACATACTTACAGATACATTTTTAAAGAGCAACTGCCTTTAAAATCAACAAATTTTGGCATCGATATGAGTCAGAAACAGTTATTCTAGGGTCAAAATTTACTACAAAGTGTAAATAGGATCATTTTGGTCATAAAGTCAGTCTCGTCTAAAACTGAGTTTGGAACATCCGGGTAAATTAAGGTTTGGTTTTGATTTGACAATGTCCATTTTCCCACTTACACGGGGTGAACAGATGTGGTGATTGCTCTCCATCCAATAGCATAGACAGTGAGACAGACCTGTCCAGCAGCTACGACTTTGTTTACATAAGACAACGCGTCATGCATTTTTTTACTTTAGAAATACTGCACCAAACACCTTAGTTATATGTAAAATTGCGCAACTAATACATCCTCTGCAAAAACTTTCGAATTAATTACAGATTTCTTGAGTTATCTTAGATTCATTATGGGGAATTTGAGGAAGTGAAATAGTGTCTCATGGGGAACAAACATCATTAACCAAATGCGGAATCGGTCAGGAAACACACCTCCAAGACTGAAATCTTGTTTATATAAAAACACACGTGCCAATCGATGTGTTCAGTGGCTCTTTAATAAGAAGACAAGTACAGTGGGGAGAACAAGTATTTGATACACTGCCGATTTTGCAGGTTTTCCTACTTACAAAACATGTAGAGGTCTGTCATTTTTATCATAGGTACACTTCAACTGTGAGAGACGGAATCTAAAACAAAAATCCAGAAAATCCCATTGTATGATTTTAAAGTAATTCATTTGCATTTTATTGCATGACATAAGTATTTGATCACCTACCAACCAGTAAGAATTCCGGCTCTCACAGACCTGTTAGTTTTTCTTTAAGAAGCCCTCCTGTTCTCCACTCATTATCTGTATTAACTGCACCTGTTTGAACTCTTTACCTGTATAAAAGACACCTGTCTACACACTCAATCAAACAGACTCCAACCTCTCCACAATGGCCAAGACCAGAGAGCTGTGTAAGGACATCAGGGATAAAATTGTAGACCTGCACAAGGCTGGGATGGGCTACAGGACAATAGGCAAGCAGCTTGGTGAGAAGGCAACAACTGTTGGCGCAATTATTAGAAAATGGAAGAAGTTCAAGATGACGGTCATTCACCCTCGGTCTGGGGCTCCATGCAAGATCTCACCTCGTGGGGCATCAATGATCATGAGGAAGGTGAGGGATCAGCCCAGAACTACACGGCAGGACCTGGTCAATGACCTGAAGAGAGCTGGGACCACAGTCTCAAAGAAAACCATTAGTAACACACTACGCCGTCATGGATTAAAATCCTGCAGCGCACGCAAGGTCCCCCTGCTCAAGCCAGCGCATGTCCAGGCCCGTCTGAAGTTTGCCAATGACCATCTGGATGATCCAGAGGAGGAATGGGAGAAGGTCATGTGGTCTGATGAGACAAAAATAGAGCTTTTTGGTCTAAACTCCACTCGCCGTGTTTGGAGGAAGAAGAAGGATGAGTACAACCCCAAGAACACATTTACAATACATTTTAGTCATTTAGCAGACGCTCTTATCCAGAGCGACTTACAGTTAGTGAATACATATTTTTTTTATACTGGACCCCCGTGGGAATCGAACCCACAACCCTGGCGTTGCAAACGCCATGCTCTATCAACTGAGCTACATCCCTGCCGGCCATTCCCTCCCCTACCCTGGACGACGCTGGGCCAATTGTGCGCCGCCCATGAGTCTCCCGGTCGCGGCCGGCTGCGACAGAGCCTGGATTCTAACCAGGATCTCTAGTCGCACAGTTAGCACTGCGATGCAGTGCCTTAGACCACTGCGCCACTCAGGAGTACGTGAAGCATGGAGGTGGAAACATCATTCTTTGGGGATGCTTTTCTGCAAAGGGGACAGGACAACTGCACCGTATTGAGGGGAGGATGGATGGGGTCATGTATCGCGAGATCTTGGCCAACAACCTCCTTCCCTCAGTAAGAGCATTGAAGATGGGTCGTGGCTGGGTCTTCCAGCATGACAACGACCCAAAACACACAGCCAGGGCAACTAAGGAGTGGCTTCGTAAGAAGCATCTCAAGGTCCTGGAGTGGCCTAGCCAGTCTCCAGACCTGAACCCAATAGAAAATCTTTGGAGGGAGCTGAAAGTCCGTATTGCCCAGCGACAGCCCCGAAACCTGAAGGATCTGGAGAAGGTCTGTATGGAGGAGTGGGCCAAAATCCCTGCTGCAGTGTGTGCAAACCTGGTCAAGACCTACAGGAAACGTATGATCTCTGTAATTGCAAACAAAGGTTTATGTAGCAAATATTAAGTTCTGCTTTTCTGATGTATCAAATACATATGTCATGCAATAACATGCAAATGTATTACTTAAAAATCATACAATGTGATTTTCTGGATTTTTGTTTTAGAGAAGTGTACCTATGATAAAAATTACAGACCTCTACATGCTTTGTAAGTAGGAAAACCTGCAAAATCGGCAGTGTATCAAATACTTGTTCTCCCCACTGTATATAACATATGCACACACGCAAAGGTGATGCATATATGATGTGATATTATTGTTTCTCATGAGATTTAATGGGGGCAAATTGGCAATATGAAAATGTGGATATTGCCCATCCCCACACACTACATACAGCAGCTAATACAGCAGCTTAACTCATTCATACATGTAGTTACTGCTTTAGATCAGCCATGCATGCCCAAGACAGAAGCAGGTTGACGTTTATTGGAATGAGTCTTGTCCTTGTTTTTTTTATTTCACCTTTATTTAACCAGGTAAGCCAGTTGAGAACAAGTTCTCATTTACAACTGCGACCTGGCCAAGTAAAGCAAAGCAGTGCGATAAAAACAACAACAACACAGAGTTACATATGGAAAAACAAAACGTACAGTCAATAACACAATAGAAAATCTATATACAGTGTGCGCAAATGTAGTAAGTTATGGAGGTAAGGCAATAAATAGGCCATAGTGCAAAATAATTACAATTTAGTATTAACACTGGAGTGATAGATGTGCAGAAGATGATGTGCAAATAGAGATAAATTGGTTATATTGTAAAAAGGTTAGGGTTAGGCATTAGGGTTAGCAGTGTGGTTTAGGTTAGGGTTAAGGTTAGGTTTAAAATCAGATTTTATGACTTTGTGGCTGTGCCAGCTAGTGACCACTATGCAAAGCTGCCTCCAAAACAAGATTCATGACGAAAAATGCTAACCTGCAGACAGAAGGGGAAGCAGCAGAGGAAGGTCTGAACACAACATTTTCCATTCCTCCATTTAAATTCATGATTTATATAGAACTTATAAAGACTTTGATCTTGGCTTACATATTATAGCTGACTTTCGAAAAATGGTATTTTATTAATTTAAACTTTTCTGTTTCTTTTATCTATTCAGTGTTCGGTGGACATGGAAATAGCCTATATGCAGCAGTAGTCAAACAAATAACACACACATAGATAAAACATATCTGGTGAGAGAATATACATGATCTATAAATCATAACTTTTCCTGTTATAACAGCAGTGGTTTTGTGATGGAACCTGAAATTACACGGTTAGGCTAAGTGGTAATTAAAAAACCCAATGATTTGTTTTACGAAGTACTTTTAGTTATATTCTTTGAGGCACAGTGCCAGAAAGTAGTTCATGTTTTCACATCCTTCATCAGTGGGCTAAATACCAGGCAAATATTAGCTCCATCCTATATCTCTCTGTCTCAGATCGTATCAGTCCAATCAGAGCAGGAATATTGGCCACCCCTCACTGGAGGGAAAGTACAAAAGCCATTTAAGGAAACATTTATGCACATTTATGACACTCTAGTTATTCCACAAAGTAAATACTTAAATAACGGTGCTATAGCTGCCATTACTGTTTTGTAGAGTTGACTATGCAACAGTTTGATTGCATGTAAATGTAAGAGAAAATAGCTTTGAATCCGACCGGATCTCAACCCATAGAAGTATCATCTTTGTTGCATTGCTAGGATGCAATTACAATCATTTTGAGTGTGATTACGCAGTTATTGCAACAAAGTGCAAGTGGCATTTGCGTTAGTGCTATCTGACAATTCCCTTAGATTGTCTTTGGGCTGGAAATATAGCGGGATAATGGCTCATGCATATTCTAATCAATAAATTCAGAGGTTTGGAACGTAAACAACTTAAGAGACACCCAACATAACGTCTCTCATTACATGACATCGTGTAGGTAGAACTAGGTGGTTTAGAAGAGGTCAATTTAAGTGATTAAATGGTTTCATTGCCTCCTACAGATAGGATCTTAATTTGACCATTATTGTCGCAGCAAAATAATCCCGGAGGAACAGGATTTGAACATTTAGCCCATTTGCACTTTTCCACCGATGTAATGTTGCTTGATTGGTGGTTAGGCTATTAGCTGGCCAAGATTTCAGTGAAAATTCTCAGGAAAAACAGAGTGATCAAATTAAGATCCTACACCTGCATATGGGGAATAAGTGGTGTGGGCTCACATACAGTATTCTATTTCTGTGTATATTTCATTATAGCCACCTGTGTAGTGAGTCAAGGCCGGACTACATCATTTCAGTTCATCAACCCTACCCAAACAGGATGCATGGTGGCAGATGTGTAGGTGTTGGGACTTGGTATAGGGCAGTGTGTTAAAAAAAGAGAGAAAAAGAGAGAGAGCATGACAGAGGGAGTAAGGGAGGGAAAAGATGAGAGAGAGAAAGAGAGAGAGTGAAAAGGAGAGAGAGATGATCTATAAGAATGAGAAAAAGCGAAGCATGAAGGTAGAGCAGGCAGTGAGAAAAGAGGGGGAGGATAGTATGTGTGGAAGAGTGAGAGTAAGTGACAGTAAGAGTGAGCGACATACAGAAAGTGAAAACTTGGCCCTCAGCAACAGTCTCAGCCCAGTGGCCCTGACCGTTGGCCAGGTTGTCAGGCCAGCAGAGCGTCGCCATGGACACACACACACACACAGCTAGGATTGGCAGCCAACGACATGACGTCAGCAAGGCCTCAGAAGAGGCAGAGGTGACATCTGGAACTTGTCATAATGAGCTCCTTCAGTGTTCCAGAGAGATTCCCGAGACCCTGCATCAGAGAGGTGACCCCAGCTGGTGATTATGAACACACCATCACCACAGAATCATGAACAGCTCTTTAAAGACCCTGTGCGCTCCCAGTTTGTATGGCCCACCATGTCTAACCCCGGGGTTAATAAAGCTGCTTATACTCACCCTTAACGGTCAACCCGTTTCAAGGCCTTTGCTGCCATATTGGGGCAATGGTTGAACGAACGTTTGCTTTATTTACAAGGACATTTATGATGGACTTGGTAATACTACGGCTGATGCCCGGCCACTGCCCTGACATGGCTCTCTAGACATAGCCTTGAAGAGTCATAATACACAGCATGTCTGTATCATTATGCTTTCTCTGCGGCAGCTCTGCATGGGCCGATGGTCATCAGTCATGATGAGTGACTTTATCTCTCAGGTGCCAAGGATAACAACATCAGGGAAACAGTGGATGGTGACCCGCAGAGCGAGAGAAGGACAGAGAGAGAGGGAACAAGAAAGAGAAAGAGAGTGGGAGGGAGAAAGAGTGTGTACTGTATGTGTGACAGAGAGAGAGACAGAGAACACACAGAGAAGGAGAGATGAGAGAGAGAGAGAGAGAGAGAGAGAGAGAGAGAGAGAGAGAGAGAGAGAGAGAGAGAGAGAGAGAGAGAGAGAGAGAGAGAGAGGTGGTCGAGGCTTATGAAACACTATTAAGAGTAATGAATGTCAGTGCCTTTCCTCTCCTGACGATCCAGGTGCCTTTGCCAATTATCTGGGGTCCGATCCCTGTCCCCTGCCACCTGGGGATGCTCTCCATCTCAATGCCAAACACTGGCCTCGTTAGAGGAGAGAGTACAGGGACCAAGGCCACTGTCTCTACTACAGACCAATGGAGAGACAAGAGACCAGAGAGAGAGATATGAGACTGAGGCAGAGATGGCCACTCTTAACCAGCAATCAATAGAGATATTTGAGAGCAAAGAGAAAAAGAAGAATGAGGTAGAAATGGTCACACTCTACAGACCAATGTAGAGACCAGAGAGACAGTAGAGAGTGAGGCAGATATAGTCATGCTCTAGTTACAGAGAGCCAAGAGACTAGAGACATGCCTAGCCAAAAATGTGCCTAGGCTATTATGCCATCTATGCCACTGACGGTGGATGAAACTACCCCTATCAATTTCACCAGCAGCTTAAGACATTGTCATAATGAGGCATTAACCAAATCGTCCCCTTCTTGCTTGTTTCCTGTGTCGGGTGATGGATGCTGTGGGTATAAGGCATCCATTTTAAATCAAGGCCACAATAAGGAAATGAAAGGGGCTTTTGATTAATCTGGCATTGTTAGGATAAATGAAGAGATAATTACGGCATAATCCATTCCCCATAATGCGGCCAAACCTTTTGTCAACACCGCGCCGTGAGTTAATTACACACAAAATATGCATAAATGTCTGGCCTCCTAACAACGAAAAGGGAAGTAAATTAATATACCTATACATCAAAACGGTAATGAATATTCAGCTCGGAAAATAAATAAATGATTCCAGTTTCATAACAACATGCAGAATTAATCTCCAGAGTGCTTTTTCACCTAAAACGAACAATAAATTGCATAGCTAATGAAACACCGAGGACATGTACAGCATACGGCAAATAATTTCTAATCACGGTAGAGATAGAGGCTAGGGAGGCTCAGTTTTAGACTAAAGCATAAACATACTGATCGGTCTGACAAATACAGATCTCCAACCAAATCAATTCCCAATTTAATGTTTGCTCAGTGCATTAAGGGAGTTCATTACAAGGTAGATTGTGTTAAGATTTATGTTGCTTAACAATATTTTCAAGCCCACAGAACGTACTCATCAAGGTATTGAATTTAACTAAATTGAACCTTCAATGATGTTGAGCCAAACTATCACTTTTAAGGTGACAGCCAGGTTCTGTAGAATATAATAATTTATGTTTCTAGATCTTGGTTTTGAACACTATTAAAAAACATTGTGTTTATGTCCAAACTGCAGCAATGATCTAAAGGCAATGATTTGACTATTTCTATTTGGATTGACAGAATTGTCTGCCTAAATAGCAAACTAATAAGAATTAGAAGCATGGGTTTTATCATACTGGCACCTCGCCCTGGATTTAGTACCGTTACCTTTTTTATACTTAAATTACTATTGATCATACTTTGCAATCATTGCATTCAATTGTAAAGTGATAGTTCACTTCAAAAGTGGTCTACCTCAAAAGTGGTCTAATGTTGAGAAGAGTACACATCCCATGACCTCTATAGTGTAGATCCAGCTATATGGCTCAACCCCAATGAATGGGAAAGATATGCACCATCAACTCATCTCAACACCAGACGTTTGAAAATGACTGACACACTTTGATTTTGTTGTGAATTACCACTTTAATGCTACAGTAATGTAAATAATCATACTTTATACATGTATAACTCCCTGGCTACTATTTGTGAGTGATTTGTGGAGCTCTAAAGAAGATTGATGAGAAAGCAGCTCTCAAACTCAATTAAGAACTCAGTCATGATGATGTTAATTAACCTGTAGACATCTCGTCTGCCACTTGATCATTCCAGTGAGAGTTTGATGGCTTTTAATGCTTCCAAAGAAGCACTTCACCCATCACTCAACTCCACCTAGTCATTCGAGACACTCATAAAAGGCAATAAAAGTGTCATTTTCCCCTCCCCGCATCAATTAAGCTTACGTCTCGCATTCTTGCCTAAAAGTTTGTACGTTCTGTACACTCCGGTGTAATACAATGCATCATCTTTGACTCTACAGCAGCATAAAATAACACTCGTTAGCCATTTTTTGTATACATTAGTCTATATTTGGAAGACGTCTCCTTTTCACAAACATTATGAAGCAGAGTCCCTGTAGTGAAAGCTCATAGAACCCGAAGACCAGCTGAGAACATTATGTCCACAAACCCCATTGATTTAATGGAGAAACCATTATGAGATGCCATCAAAGAAATGCTGTGATTTGCCATTTCAACATAATTCACAATAATAAATACCTTTCAAACTTCAAACTGTGTCAGTTACTAGTAATTGCAGTGTTGCTGGAGTGGTGGATTATCGCAGGTTCCACCGCATAGGCTCTCAAAGACATTGACAGGATTTGATTATAGTTACATGGAATGTTATAAGCAATGCCTCACTGAAAAGCTGGAATGAAAAGTACAAATACGACAATCATTTGGAAAAAAATGAATTTTTGCTCGACAGGCCTAGAAAGCCAAAGTCTCTCTCTCTAAATCATCTATCCCTTTATCTGAGGGATCAGTTTAGAAAGAGCCAACTAAATGACATGCTCTTCACTGATAACCTTTTCTCTGCTCTCTTCTTTAAATGTTTTCTAACTTAGTTTGGAGATAAAGTCACGGCTTTGATCTTCAAGCTAGCTTTTCGAGATGGAATTGGATCCCTCAATTTCTCTAACCGCTTAGATTCCTCGCTTTTTAAAATCCTTTATCTTTAAAAAAACTGGGAGCTTAATAATTCAACCATACAAGCGTCATTGGAGGAGAAAAAACCTCGTTGCGGGCACATTTTGTAAAATTAATACATAGTGAATAATGCAACTAACTTGACAAATAACAAGGCACAGGGCAAAGCAACTGTTTACCTCTGGACATCGTTGTGGTTAATGATATTCTGATGCTGTGCTCGCCCATCATAAGGTAGCTACTATTTTAATGATTGACTCGTCATTGTAATAACCACCCTCGCATCCCGAACTGAGGGGGGTGAAGGGGGAGGGGCTCATATCCACAGATCCATCAAGCCTAGATGTTCATTAGCCTACGAACAACAACATATTATCTGGAGCGAATAAAAAGAGAGGCTATATTAGCATTAAGATCATTTTAGTGCTAATGCATGAATCGCAACACGTTGCTGCTCTGCGGCACTGGAGCGCTGTCATCCGGAGAGAAAGGTGCAGGGATGCCAGGGTGGTCTGCTAGCCAGCCTGCCCATCATGTGGACTCCCACTGTGGCCATCTGTGTGTCTGTCCTCATGGGGGTCGAATGGGGCCCGCTGCTAGACCAGTGAAAGTAGGCCGACTGCATGTGGCCAAATGTGGTCAATGCCTAAACGTGGAGGCGCCACATGACGCCTGCAAACTAGGCCTCAGCACCAGGAGGAGAGGTGAATAGAGGGAAACAGAAGCCATTCAAAGGGTACCTGCCATTAAAATGGCTGAGATGTTTATAACGCATGGTTCTGTACAGCCATGAAATGGCCATGACCACCTCCAACTAAAGGATTAACGCTATGCATCTCTGTACTGTGTGTGTGTGTATGCGTGGGTGCGTATCATTCTGACAAAGTCAATGAAGTCAGGCATCTCAACCTTCACTCATACTGTTAAGAGCGTATAGAGCAGTGTTGGAGAGACATTATTAAGGAACAATAGCACACAACAAAACAAACCTAAAATCCAATATCTCCAGAAGCAAAGCTGAAAAGACTCCCTGGGCTCAAGTATATTGATCAAACACACACACACACACACACACACACACACACACACACACACACACACACACACACACAAACAGAACACAACAAAAAAGTATACTCTTACCTAAATCAGCACAGATTTATGGTGGCAAAGGTCCACAGTGCATGAAAGAGAATAGAGATACACAATAATTAGACATGTCCATCTAACACACAGACAAAAATATTTGAGATGTTATTTCCGAGAGCTCAGTAATAGAATAAGAGCTATGTCATACTTCAAACATCAAATAGAAATGATTTGCGATAACAAAGAGCACATACATCAATGCCCAGCTGTGTTCCATTGACAGGTATTCAGGCTGAAACCTTGGGAGAAGCTCTAAGAGAGCCTCTGAAAGGCTCCAAATCATAAATTTTCTACTGGCAATCTGGGATACAACACAAAGGCCCTCATTTACCAAACAATCATATGCTCAAATCTGGAGGCCTATATAGCTAAATCAAACCCTTTTTTCAAACCAGGTGGTAGCACTGTATGTTTTTTTTTAAACGTAATACACTGACAGAACGCTGTCATATATTGATTCAGTGGTCTTTCTGGGAAATCGTTCTCGACTCATTCCTCCATTTCTTTCCATTCCCTCATACTGAACCTGTAACTGTAAAGTGCCTTTTCCCTCTTATCCGGCCCACTCTTTACTGTATATACCTGTTGTCTACTCAGTTCTTTCCCTCTTTCTTATCCTCCCCTCTCTGTCTTTCCCTATTCACTCTGTCCTTCTCTTAATTATTTCTTGTCCTGGCCTCTCTTCTTTGATTATATATGCACTTTGATACTACTCTTCCTTCTTCCTTGTCATTCCCTCTCTGTTCTTCCTTTACGCAGTGCACTCTATCCTACTATTTCTCTCCCCTCCTGCCCTCCCCGTACTTTTCTCCTGGCCTGCTGCCCATGTCAGCTTGCATAGCTAGGAGCCATCGCTCCAGATTGCTGCCCAGCTCCACATGGCCTAATGCAGGGGCAAGTGTTTTTTAGGCTGGGCTGGTGTGTGTGTGTGTGTGTGTGTGTGTGTGTGTGTGTGTGTGTGTGTGTGTGTGTGTGTGTGTGTGTGTGTGTGTTGCTGTGAGGTGGGAGAGGTGTACACTCAGCAGGTTTCAGTAGGGCCCTGCCAAGCCCATCTGGAGTCAGCTCCACCACTGCCCAGTGTAATTACCTCCTCTGAGTTGCCCCTACTGCTCATCACATTGGCTGTGTGTGTGGGGAGTGTGTGTGTATTTGAGAGTGTGTGTGTGAAAGAGATTCTCGATGGGTGTGTGAGTGTGTGTTGTACTGTATATTGAATTGTGGCTCCATTGGGTAAAAGAGTTTGTGTATGATTTGTGCGCGTGTGTGTGCGAGAGAGAGGAAGAGTACTGTATTTGGTGGCTGAACAAAGGCATTTAACATTTCTGTTTCATCACACATTCACAGAGCCAATTAGCAAGTCTCTTTTTGTTTCCCTCCTTTATGTAACCATCACAGTTTGAAGGAGGGGAAACTGTGCCCGGCCAAATGAATAACATAAATGCTCAAGCAGCCATGATCAAGTGTCCTATTAGGCCTGGCTAAATGAGTTATGTGTGACTGTTTCTCTCATGCTCGGTACACTTTTTCTTTGAACATTTCTGTTGACATGACACAAAACCAATTGCAGTCAGACAAACGAGAGAAGCGTGTAGTCTCATCAGGATCAACAATCTTAGGAAGGATTTATAGCTGGGTTATGAAACTCTTCCACACCACTGTTGTTGTGATAGTGATGATGACCAGTGGCGATCTTAGCATGTAAATCTTGGTGGGGCAAACTCCCCAATTTTTTTTGTTGATGCAAGCCAGCAAAGCCACTACACAACACAACACTAAACAATACATTAATTGCACTATAACGGTGACAAACGTTGCCCACAAACTGTTAGGGACTACATAAAGCTGTCCCAACTGCAGAGCTTTCTTTTCAGCACCATGGAGTGAATCCTTACCACCACTACACCTGGCAGCGAAACAGTTAATTCAGCTTCATTTACTGCCTTTTTTTTTAAAACATAGCTGATATGGCTGACTCGATTAAACAAATGTGGTTTCTACTGACAATTGAGATGTACACACTATGGCATAAGGGAACGATGAGCGGATAAGAGGCAATCAGTAATTTCGATTAAGACATTAATGAGCGACCAAGGATGGATGTAGTCAATATAACTATTTGTGACTCGTTTCAGGAAACTAAGCGTATGTTACGGTCACTACTTCACAGGAGAGCCATTTGAACGTAAACTTTTTTTTAAATCAAAATGCGTTTTTGGCAGAAATGCCTTCTGGAACATGTGAACTTTCATGTGCCTTAATAACAAACTTGTATGCCATCTGTATATACCAATAGAATTGTTAAATTACGAGCCTAGTTGGTTTAGCCACAAAAAAAGACAGCAACCTAGCCATGATTGGCTGAGATAATGAGTGGGCTGGACATGCCGAGAGATGAGTTCGGATTGGTCTGCCATATTGCACGCTTCTGTCAGAGCTGAGCCAACTCCCCGTACTCACGCGAGCAAGCGTATGACTGGCAAGAAATCTATTAAGGCAAGTCGTCCAGGTCCTGAGGCAGCAAAGCATCCCCAAACCATCACACCACCACCACCATGCTTGACCTTTGGTATGATGTTCTTACTGTGTAATGCTGTGTTTGGTTTTCGCCAGGCATAATGGGACCCATCTCGTCCAAAAAGTTGACTCAAGTTTGCCAAAAAGCACCTGGATTATCATCAAGACTCTTGGAAGAACGTTCTATGGACAGATGATTCAAAAGTATAACTTTTTGGACGACATGGTTCCAGTAATGCCTGGCGAAAACCAAACTCTGCATTCCACAGTAAGAACATCATACCAAAGGTCAAGCATGGTGGTGGTGGTGTGATGGTTTGGGGATGCTTTGCTGCCTCAGGACCTGGACGACTTGCCTTAATAGAAGGAACCATGAATTCTGCTCTGTATCAGAGAATTCTACAGGAGAATGTCAGACCATCCGTCTGTGAGCTGAAGCTGAAGCACAGCTGGGTCATGCAGCAAGACAATGATCCAAAAGACACAATCAAGTCTACATGAAAATTGCTAAAAAGCAACACATTTGAAGTTTTGGAATGGCCTAGTCAAAGTCCAGACCTAATCCCAATTGAGATGTTGTGGCAGGACTTGAAACGAGCAGTTCATGCTTTAAAACCCACACGTCACTGAGTTAAAGCAGTTCTGCATGGAAGAGTGGGCCAAAATTCCTCCACAGCAACGTGAGAGACTGATCAACAACTACAGGAAGCATTTGGTTGGAGTCATTGCAGCTAAAGGTGGCACAACCAGTTATTGAGTGTAAGGGGGCAATTACTTTTTCACACAGGGGAATTGGGTGTTGCATAACTTTGTTTATGAAATAAATGAAATAAATATGTAATTGTTGTGTTATTTGTTCACTTATGTTCCCTTTATCTAATATTAGGTTTTGGTTGAAGATCTGATAACATTCAGTATCACAAATATGCAAAAGTAGAGAAAATTAGAAAGGGGGGAAATACTTTTTCATAGCACTGTACACTTAGTATTACTTTCTTAGCTAGAGTATACAGTTGAAGTCGGAAGTTTACATACACTTAGGTTGGAGTCATTAAAACTTGTTTTTCAACCACTCCACAAATGTCTTGTTAACAAACTATAGTTTTGGCAAGTCGGTTAGGACATCTACTTTGTGCATGACACAAGTAATTTTTCCAACTATTGTTTACAGACAGATTATTTCACTTAAAATTAACTGTATCACAATTCCAGTGGGTCAGAAGTTTACATACACTAAGTTGACTGTGCCTTTAAACAGCTTCCAGAAAATGATGTCATGGCTTTAGAAGCTTCTGATAGGCTAATTTACATCATTTGAGTCAATCGGAGGTGTACCTGTGGATGTATTTCAAGGCCTACCTTCAAACTCAGTGCCTCCTTAATTGACATCATGGGAAAATCAGCCAAGACCTCAGAAAAAAAATGGTAGACCTCCACAAGTCTGGTTCATCCTTGGGAGCAATTTCCAAATGCCTGAAGGTACCATGTTCATCTGTACAAACAATAGTATGCAAGTATAAACACCATGGGACCACGCAGCCGTCATACCGCTCAGGAAGGAGATGTGTTCTGTCTCCTAGAGATGAACGTACTTTGGTGCGAAAAGTGCAAATCAATCCCAGAACAACAGCAAAGGACCTTGTGAAGATGCTGGAGGAAACAGGTACAAAAGTATCTATATCCACAGTAAAACGAGTCCTATATCGACATCATCTGAAAGGCCGCTCAGCAAGGAAGAAGCCACTGCTCCAAAACCGGCATAAAAAAGCCAGACTACGGTTTGCAACTGCACATGGGGACATAATACTTTTTGGAGAAATGTCCTCTGGTCTGATGAAACAAAAATAGAACTGTTTGGCCATAATGACCATTGTTATGTTTGGAGGAAAAAGGGGGTGCTTGCAAGCCGAAGAACACCATCCCAACCGTAAAGCATGGGGGTGGCAGCATCATGCTGTGGGGGTGCTTTGCGGCAGGAGGAACTGATACACTTCACAAAATCGATGGCATCATGAGGAAGGAAAATTATGTGGATATATTGAAGCAACATCTCAAGACATCAGTCAGGAAGTTAAAGCTTGGTCGCAAATGGGTCTTCCAAATGGACAATGACCCCAAGCATACGTCCAAAGTTGTGGCTTAAGGACAACAAAGTCAAGGTATTGGAGTGGCCATCACAAAGCCCTGACCTCAATCCTGTAGAACAATTGTGGGCAGAACTGAAAAAGCGTGTGCGAGCAATGAGGCCTACAAACCTGACTCAGTTACACCAGCTCTGTCAGGAGGAATGAGCCAAAATTCACTCAACTTATTGTGGGAAGCTTGCGGAAGGCTACCCGAAATGTTTGACCCTAGTTAAACAATTTAAAGGCAATGCTACCAAATACTAATTGCGTGTATGTAAACGTCTGACCCACTGGGAATGTGATGAAAGAAATAAAAGCTTAAATAAATCATTCTCTCTACTATTATTCTGACATTTCACATTCTTAAAATAAAGTTGTGATCCTAACTGACCTAAAACAGGGAATTTTTACTAGGATTAAATGTCAGGAATTATAAAAAAACTGAGTTTAAATGTATTTGGCTAAGGTGTATTTAAACTTCCGACTTCAACTGTACATATCTCCCTGGCATATTACATCATTATGCAGCAACATACAATACATTTCTGGACCCACCTTGTTGTTCTGTGTTCACTTGAACAGGAAGTTGGCGCGGCTTTCATTCTTGTGTATGCAAATTCTGTCATCAAACTTTGTCATCAAAGTCTGGCATTCTCTGGATTTATGGTGCTTTCAAGACAACTGGGAACTCTGAAAAAAACAAGGTCAAATCATGACGTCAGTGATCTTCAGGTCAAAGCTCTATAAAGAGGCCCGAGTTCCCGACTTGGAATTCTGAGTTGGATGACTGTTCAAAACGTATTTTCCCAGTCAGAGCTTGTTTTTTTCCGAGTTCCCAGTTATCTTGAACTCACTGAAGTCTGAGATTTCCTAGTTCCGAGTTTCCAGTTGTTTTGAATGCGTAAGAAGTCATGCTGTATTGACAGCATGGCCAATGTATTCAACCTTTTCTGGCCCATGGCATGTGAATGTTTATCCTTTTAAGCTTGGAAAAGAGACCCTTAAACCCAGACTTGGACCACACACACAATCCACTGAATAGCAGGCTAGTGATTGCTTTGAAATGCTTGCAGTTAGCCACTGACTCCTTCCAAAACACTCATTGTTGAATTTGCGATTTCCAACTTGTTGTGTAATGTTTATGTCCAATGGCCAATGAGCACCGATACGTTTTATCTATAATTTCTCTTCATATGACAAGGATTGAAAAGCATTTGCCAGTAGATTGTCGACTTGATTCATGATGGTGACAGCTAAGATTTTGAAAGTATGATGTTGACATGATCAGTCCAATCAAAGCTACAGTGGCCAATGACCTTGAGCCTTCTTGGATGGGCACTTCTAATGCAAATCTATGGCAATTTTCGAGCTCTCCTGTAGATTTTGCTGTGACATAGTGTCCCCAAGAGTGACAGAACACTGAGCCAATCACGGCGCAACTAGAGAACATTACCAACCCTTACGCTCCGCTGGCTGCCCCACCACCACAGGAAGCACTGAGCTAGGCTGAAACAGCTACATTTTGTTTGTATGCGTCTTTTTTAACTCAATGGTTGTTGTTTTTTTACATTGTTTGAAAACTGATATGTGACGTATTAATGCCAAAATAAAATGCAAAACAGGAAAAAAATTAGTGCCTTTGGAAAGTATTCAGACCCCTTGACTTTTTTCAAATTTTTTAGGTTACAGCCTTATTCTAAAATTTATGAAATTGTTTTTGTTCCTCATCAATCTACACACAATACCCCATAGTGACAAAGAATTTTTTTTGGATTAAAATACAAAAATAAAAACGGAAATATCACATTTACATAAGTATTCAGACCCTTTACTCAGTACTTTGTTGAAGCACCTTTGGCAGCGATTACAGCCTTGAGTGTTCTTGGGTATGACGCTACAAGCTTGGCACACCTGTATTTGGGGAGTTTCTCCCATTCTTCTCTGCAGATCCTCTCGAGCTCTGTCAGGTTGGATGGGGAGCATTGCTGCACAGCTATTTCCAGGTCTCTCCAGAGATGTTCGATCGGGTTCAAGTTCGGGCTCTGGCTGGGCCCCTCAAGGACATTCAGAGACTTGTCCCGAAGCCACTCCTGTGTTGTCTTGGCTGTGTGCTTAGGGTCGTTGTCCTGTTGGAAGGTGAACCTTCGCCCCAGTCTGAGGTCCTGAGCGATCTGGAGTAAGTTTTCATCAAGGATCTCTCTGTACTTTGCTCCGTTCATCTTTCCCTCGATCCTGACTAGTCTCCCAGTGCCTGCCGCTGAAAAACATGCACACAGCATGATGAGAGTCTTTAGGTGCCCTTTGGCAAACTCCAAGCGGGCTGTCATGTGCCTTTTACTGAGGAGTGGCTTCCGTCTGGCCACTCTACCATAAAGGCCTGATTGGTGGAGTGCTGCAGAGATGGTTGTCCTTCTGGAAGGTTCTCCCATCTCCACAGAGGAACTCTAGAGCTCTGTCAGAGTGACCATCGGGTTCTTGGTCAAAATCAAATCAAATCAAATCAAATTTTATTGGTCACATGCGCCGAATACAACAGGTGCAGACATTACAGTGAAATGCTTACTTACAGCCCTTAACCAACAGTGCATTTATTTTAAACAAAAAAGTAAGAATAAAACAACAACAAAAAAGTGTTGAGAAAAAAAGAGCAGAAGTAAAAAATAAAGTGACAGTAGGGAGGCTATATATACAATAGAATAAAGTGACAGTAGGGAGGCTATATATACAGGGGGGTACCGTTGCATAGTCAATGTGCGGGGGCACCGGCTAGTTGAGGTAATATGTACATGTGGGTAGAGTTAAAGTGACTATGCATAAATACTTAACAGAGTAGCAGCAGCGTAAAAAGGATGGGGTGGGGGGGCAGTGCAAATAGTCCGGGTAGCCATGATTAGCTGTTCAGGAGTCTTATGGCTTGGGGGTAGAAGCTGTTGAGAAGTCTTTTGGACCTAGACTTGGCACTCCGGTACCGCTTGCCGTGCGGTAGCAGAGAGAACAGTCTATGACTAGGGTGACTGGAGTCTTTGACAATTTTGAGGGCCTTCCTCTGACACCGCCTGGTATAGAGGTCCTGGATGGCAGGGAGCTTTGCCCCAGTGATGTACTGGGCCGTACGCACTACCCTCTGTAGTGCCTTGCGGTCAGAGGCCAAGCAGTTGCCATACCAGGCGGTGATGCAACCAGTCAGGATGCTCTCGATGGTGCAGCTGTAGAATTTTTTGAGGATCTGAGGACCCATGCCAAATCTTTTTAGTCTCCTGAGGGGGAATAGGCTTTGTCGTGCCCTCTTCACGACTGTCTTGGTGTGTTTGGACCATGATAGTTCGTTGGTGATGTGGACACCAAGGAACTTGAAGCTCTCAACCTGTTCCACTACAGCCCCGTCGATGAGAATGGGGGCGTGCTCAGTCCTCTTTTTTTTCCTGTAGTCCACAATCATCTCCTTTGTCTTGGTCACGTTGAGGGAGAGGTTGTTGTCCTGGCACCACACGGCCAGATCTCTGACCTCCTCCCTATAGGCTGTCTCATCGTTGTCGGTGATCAGGCCTACCACTGTTGTGTCGTCGGCAAACTTAATGATGGTGTTGGAGTCGTGCCTGGCCATGCAGTCATGGGTGAACAGAGAGTACAGGAGGGGACTGAGCACGCACCCCTGAGGGGCCCCCGTGTTGAGGATCAGTGTGGCAGATGTGTTGTTACCTACCCTTACCACCTGGGGGCGGCCCGTCAGGAAGTCCAGGATCCAGTTGCAGAGGGAGGTGTTTAGTCCCAGGATCCTTAGCTTAGTGATGAGCTTTGAGGGCACTATGGTGTTGAATGCTGAGCTGTAGTCAATGAATAGCATTCTCACTTCCCTGACTAAGGCCCTGCTCAGTTTGGCCGGGTGGCCAGCACTAGGAAGAGTCTTGGTGGTTCCAAACTTCTTTCATTTAAGAATGGAGGCCACTGTGCTCTTGGGGACCTTCAATGCTGCAGAAATGTTCTGGTACCCTTCCCCAGATCTGTGCCTCGACACAATCTTGTCTCGAAGCTCTACGGACAATTCCTTCGACCTCATGGCTTGGTTTTTGCTCTGACATTGCATTGTCAACTGTGGGACCTTATATAGACAGGTGTGTGCCTTTCCAAATCATGTCCAATCAATTGAATTTACCACAGGTGGACTCCAATCAAGTTGTAAAAACATCTCAAGGATGATCAATGGAAACAGGATGTACCTGAGCTCAATTTCGAGTCTCATAACAAAGGGTCTGAATACTTATGTAAGTAAGTTATTTCTGTTTTATATTTGAAATACATTTGCTAAGATTTCTAAAAACCTGTTTTTGCTTCGTCATTATGGAGTATTGTGTGTAGATTGCTGAGGATGTTTAAAAAAAAATCCATTGTAACATAACAAAATGTGGAAAAAGTAAAGGGGTCTGAATACTTAACTATTATTATTTTTTGCCCTGAATGACAGGTCGCCACTGATGATGAAGCTATGCAGGTCTCTCTCTACCGCACCTGCTGTCTCGACCTCTGAATGCTCGGCCTTGAAAAGCCAACTGACAGTTACTCCTGAGGTGCTGACCTGTTGTACCCTCTATAACCACTGTTTGAACATCTTGAAGAACGATCTGGCCTTAATGGCCATGTATTCTTATAATCTCCACCGGCACAGCCAGAAGAGGACTGGCCACCCCTCAGAGCCTGGTTCCTCACTAGGTTTCTTCCTAGGTTCTTGCCTTTCTAGGGAGTTTTTCCTAGCAACCGTGCTTCTACATCTGCACTGCTTGCTCGTTGGGGTTTTAGGCTGGGTTTCTGTATAAGCACTTTGTGACAACTGCTGATGTAAAAGCGGCTTTATAAATACATTTTGATTGATGATGATGATGATAATCTATTGTATGAGTTAATCTGCATATAAAGTGTATTTGATTGACATTTTAGTCATTTAGCAGACACTCTTATCCAGAGTGACTTACAGTTAGTGAGTGCATACATTATTTATTTATTTTTCATACTGGCCCCCCGTGGGAATCAAACCCACAACCCTGGCGTTGCAAACGCCATGCTCTACCAACTGAGCTACATCCCTGCCGGCCATTCCCTCCCCTACCCTGGACGACGCTGGGCCAATTGTGCGCCACCCCATGGGTCTCCCGGTCACAGCCGGCTACGACAGAGCCTTGATTCGAACCAGGATCTCTAGTGGCACAGCTAGCACTGCGATGCAGTGCCTTAGACCACTGCGCCACTCGGGAGGTGATCTGACATAGAAGGCTGTGTGTGTGTTTAAGTGCTGGAAAGAGTCCGGGGAGGAAGTGGGGTTAGCTGGACCAACATTAAAGTCCTCAGTTCAGTCTAGAATACACAATAACTCTACGTCATTGACCCTAACCAGGAACACTGTACAACCCCCCAGCCAATCATCTCCGCCCTCCTCTCCTTCCCCTCCCCCAGAGCCCATTTCCTGCCACAGTGGGGGAGAGGAAGTCCCGCTATGCAAATAAGGTGGGTCAGGAAGTGGGCTTGCTTCTCCCTGGCATGCCGTTTCATTACCTGTCACGTTACAGAGGAGAGGGAATAAAGAGGAAACAAAGCGAGGACAAAGAGCAAATTGCCCCTACAGCCGCCCACCACCGCACTTCCTGCGTACATATCCATCCACCACGCTTGAAAGAACACGGGGACACCACCCCGTCGAGGTACACCCACGCCTCTCTCCCTCCTGCTCCCTCCTTCCAAGAGTCAGAGCCAGGGTCCTCTAGGGCCTGCTCCATTGTGCCTGAGGAAAATTGCCAATATGGGGCGGCCTGATTGAACACTGAAGGCAGGAGTTTTATAAAGGAGCTGATTTGCTATTCATTACCTCTCCCTCACTCCTTCCCTCTCTCCCTCCCTTTCTCCCTCTCCTCCTCCTCCAACTCTCCCACGGTACTTCTCAGCCTGACTTCTCTGCCGCTCTCGAAGTCTGTTACCTTTCATAGGTTAGCTTTCCTGATCTTTCCACCTCTCTTCTCTCCCTCTGTCTCCCAACACACACTCTCTCTCTCTCTCTCTCTCTCCCCCCCCCCTCTCTCTCTCTCCCCCCTCTCTCTTTCTCTCTCCTCCCTCTCAGTATTCCCTCATATGTCTCTTTCACTTAATCTCTTTCCATCTCACTCTGCCCTCTCTACTCCCTTCCACAGCCTTCATTCATCTCTCTCTTTCTCTTCCGCTCTCTCTCTGTGTCTCTGTTTATCCCCTCTGTTGAGACTGCCGTGGCTAAGCTGGGTGGATAGACTGTGGCTCTCTCAGTTTGCTGTGGCCCTACTTGGGATCATCGCTTGTCAGACTGCCAATACTGCAAATAGTGCACAACTGCCAGGTTTGCCAACGGATTAACACACACCTGCATAAATCCCCAGCAAAAAGCCTCCCTGGGTCCTGGGAGTCCCTGAGCTAGCTGTCAAACCAAATGCCTGATTACAAGTGATAGAGCAAATGAGGCAGCCAAGTCATGAATGAATAAAAGAAGCAACACACAAATAAATGTGTCTGGCTCGTTCCTCACTGACTGACATGGCATCATGCAGTGTTGGCATATACTGTATGCCTTCAATCTGTTTCTTTTGTGCTTTTCAAAAAGTGCACGAGTAGCTGTAGGATCAAGTCTTACAATGACAATTGTTTTTTTCTGCCAATGCAGTTGAGGACATTTGGATTTGGTGGTTATGATCAATGCAAAATGACTTATATTGTGCGAAATTCACATTCCATTTTGATATCACTATAGCAGAGATGGGATCAAATTGGGTGAATTTGCAGTCACGGATCTTACAACTTACTCATTAAACTTAATATATCATATCACCAGATTGGGGAAAAGCCACCATTACCAAATATATCCATCAAAATCTCTCCAGTCTCCACCAAACCCAACAGCATGTAATTGCAGAAGAGCATCTCCGGCACTCTGTGGAATTTCTCATATTTAATTATTCAAGTACTTGCAGCGTCTCGGAGTAAAAAACCTGAACATAGCTTTGTGTCAAATGCACTGTAAACAATGTTACTAAGACAAGTCCTCCAGGTTGGTTGCCACATTACCTTGGCAGGCAGTTATGTCATGTTTTGATGGTAAACAATGCAGCATTTCTTCCTATTAATGCTAGTGCTGCTAAACAATGCATTATTTTCTTACATTCATGCCAATGTTAACAATAGCTTCACTCCATCATGTTATCTACAGTTTAATCTTGTAATATGATGTAATTATGATGTTGCACATACAGTTTGAATATTGGCAAGTAATTTTCATATATATTTGTTGTACAGTTGTTGACCTCTAGCAAGGTAAATCAGTCTGTGGCCTTTCTTGTTCTGAATACAATGTGTAGTAAATAATCATCATAATCAAATGGGATCCATTTTTCTAAAATCACGCTTGATGACTGAAAAGGTTCTCCAGAAGAAATATGCTGCAGTTCATGGTGATAGGCTACATTTAATCATACTCTGAGAGAATATGGCATAATCAGGAATTACATTTTCTGGTTGTTAAAAAGCAATCCACAAAAAGGCAACACTAAGCAAAAACGTAGGATAATTTGGAAGCTTTGAGAATCCAATTGAATATTTAAGTGTTGGGCTGTTGCCGGAGTCATGTGAGAGTTGAGATGGAAAACCAATTTTCTGAGCCTGTCCAGTCGAGAGGTTGTCTGTAACTTGTGGAAAACCATCGCTGTGACTTTTACACCAATCTATATTCATATTGCTCATAGAGGCCATAACGCTCCGAAACCTGACCAAACCACTCAAAGAGATCTATATGCTATGTTAAAAACCTAGTCCAGGAATCTCCAACTCCATGTACATGGAAAGCTAATGTGTGTGCAAGATTTTGTTTCAACCCTGCACAACTACAGCTGTTTCAAACAACCAACCCACTAGGCACACCACGTCATTTCAACGTGGATAATTGGGTAATATTTGGTTGCGTCGTTGATCAATTAGATTACAACCTATATTCACCCACTCACTCAAAAACAGCCAAAAGTTCGTTGAATTTCAAATGTGTTATCACTGTGCTTTCAACTATCTAAAAGCACAACCAAATTCCAATGGAAAAACAATGTGTGATTTTTGGTTTTTAGTTGTCAACCAAATGTCTATCACTGTGCTTTCAACCTTTTAAAAGCACAGCAAATTTCAAATTGGAATACACTGTCAGATATTTTGTTTATTTATACAACAGATTAATGTGTTATCACTGGATTACAGTTAAATAATATGGCAAAAGAGGCAGTGCTGTATCATGAATACAGTCACAGGTAAATGGCGTTGTTTGGCCCAATGCAAAAGCATTGCCTCGGGTGCCTTATTGTTGATATAAAACTGTTACCAACATATTAAAATAACAATGAATTACATATTCTCATTAAAACTTTATTTTGATAAGTACATTCATACAATTTCATTCTTCCACCAGAAGATACTGTATAGTCCGGACAAAAATATGGTTTTTCGTTATTTTGGTTGCTACAGATCGCCCAGTCGTTAATTATTTTTGCATAGTTGCTATGCAAAAGGACTGGTCGTCTGTTCTAAATAAAATCATATCGACATGTGTAATGGAAACGGCAGATATAGTCGAAATGTTCTAAAGATCGCCAACATTTTTATCCGTTCGACAGGGGTGGATTTTTATTTTGTCAAACGTTCTATATTGTGACAAATTATGATGAAAACGCTGTTTTTCAAATAAATGAGGATTGCCAAATTATTTTGAAGGTACGCAGGGCACGTGATGTCACCGCGTAACTATAAAGCTCCACTCCACATTTCATTCTAAATGTCTACTGCTTGCAAAATATGTTTTTTCTACTCTAAAAATTATGTTTCTTTGCAGGACAAGAATTGTCCTGACTTTCAAGAATGCCTGAATTGCTTCACCTTGCTTTTCTGTTTGGCTGGCAAGTTCCATCATCCAATTATTTCAGATCTACAGGAGTGAAAGTTTCACCATGGCACGGACCGTGGCGATACGTTGGCAAATTAGATTTATTAGAATATGGCAACTATTTGTCAATTATTACATTCTATCCATGCTGGCTTTCGCAGGCTACCTGAGATATGAAACCAATAGGTGAAAGGGCATACAGCAGGGTTTCCCAAACTCTGTCCTTGGCACCCCAAGGGGTGCACATTGAGTTTTTTTACCCTAGCACTACACAGCTGATTCAAATAATCAACTAATCATCAAGCTTTGATAATTTGAATCAGCTGTGTAGTGTTAGGGCAAAATCCAAAATGTGCACCCCTTGGTGTCCCGATGACTGATTTTAGGAAAAGCTGGCATACAGGCTGTCGCCAATTTATTAATGCGTAATTTGCCTAAATGGCAAACATTTTATTTGACACTGTATTATTTTATATTTTTTGGTGTGACATCATTACGTCCAGCTGTTTTTATCGACACAAGATAGTTCAATGGAAACGCGCCCTAGCAGGCAATTGTCGCATCTATTTTCTATGCGAACTTTATATAAATGTTGAAAAAAAATCATGGAAACATAGCTATTGCTTCCGAGGTCGGACAGGCAGACAGCTAGGCTTATATTAACCCCCGTTGTACCAAACTAAATGCTAGGCTGCTGGAAACAAGGGGGAATAATGAGAGATAAATACAAGAGATGATTTGGACAGCAACATGAACATGATATTCTTATGGAGGTGCAGTGCTAATTTTCAGATGGAACTGTTAAATGCTGACCAAACTGTGCGCGAGCCTTGCAAAATAAATTTACGCATACATGTTATTCAATCATTTCATCCAACTGCTCACACGCGTCTGCGTAGCCAGGCGCTGAAATAGAACTTGATCTATTTTAGATGGCTGTTGCGCTGCAAGTCCCGCTCTCTTCCATCTACTCATTGGTTTTTACGAGCATATACCCACGTGGGTGATTGAAAGATGAACGAGGTCCACTGGCCAGTTGGTGGTGGTAATGCACCTTAAAGTTGTTGCCAACCACCATATAAAATCCACTGAAAAAAAAGACAAAAAAGAAAAAGAAAGAAAGCTGAACGAGGAGAGATTAATCAAAGAAAATGAACTAAAAATGAACTAGGTTTCCCCTTTCTATCTGTGGATTAATTGTCGGAGTAGAAAACACACGATTTTGTATGACTCAAAATTGGTAAAAATTCTAGAAAGATCCAGCAAAAGAAATGGACCATATGCATTTCAGGTAAAATAACAACCCAATGTTTATCTCCCAGGACAAATTAGCTAGCAACAGGAAGCTAACTAAATGTCCATGAATGTTTCATGCGATTTTCGACCTGTCCCCAAATTAATGTAGTTGGTTTTGGTATTTTGACATGTGTGTCATGAACGCATCTGGTGGGGATAGACAAAATCAACATGCGCACGATGGCAGACGCACGCGTGGAGCAGGTTTGGTCAGCATTTTAGCAGACATAGTGTGCCTGTGACGGCCAATATAGCACAGCTTAGAACGTTGCTTGTCCAATCAGCATCCAGGATCCAAGCAACCAGTTTTATAATTGAGATTACATTAAAAGTTCATAGTGCAAGTGATCAATGCTTTTTGAGATTCTGCAAAAATTATTACAGCATTGTGAAGATCTCCACAGACCTGCGACGACCTATGCATGCTATCTTGAACATGCACACTTTATATGAATACATAAGAAGAAATGTATAGTTACACTAAACACAAAATGTGACCATGGGTGATGGGTGTGTTACTCATTTTAAGGTTGAATATTACATAAATACAACTAAATCAAATCAAACTTTAAATCCTATTGTTTAACTTCGATTTTTGGATGAGATGGAGACGCGATTCCAACATATCTATTATTAATTTGTAGGCAAACTGGAATTAAAGCCAGACTGTAAGTCAGTGGCACAGATGAAACTATTTGCTCTGTTAAACCTACCCTTTGGAATGACTTCGATAGCAACATTGAATCTATTTAGTTTTTAAGTGGAGATCTCTCAACAATCATTCTCACGATAGCACATTGGTAATAGTCAGTGACAAACAACTGCCCAGCTATTGTTATTTTTTTCTGATAGGGAATATAACATTGAAAATCTGACGTTGTTTTAAAGGTACAAATTCAACATATTTTATACAAGGTTTGTCTATGTTGAAATTTGGTTACCATGATGACATAATCCTGTGGTTGAAATGTCACCCTCAAAACAACAGTTTGCGTTGATTACTTTTTTTCAAATCCAACGTATTTTTCACGTAGATTCAACGTCACAATACGTTGACAAATTATGTTGAAACAATGTTGATTCAACCAGTTTGTGTCCAGTGGGAAGTAATAATGGTCTACAATCTGGACCACGAAAAGTTGAAATAGGTGTGTTAGTGCTAGGCTGAAACAAAAGCCTGCACGCCAGCACCTCTCTAGGAAAGAAGCTGTGCAACTCTGCCCCAGACATTATCCTAGTGTTTACTTCCACCGGGTTATGGATAGGGGTAAGTGCTATTTTTATTGTGTACCATTAGGCTCAGCAAACAATAAACAGTACTGACCAATGACCAGTGAGTATATGATGTGGTCATAATATACAGTGGTATTTATGTATTTTAATGTAACACCATAGTAAAGTGGAATGGGACACTGTGTTTCATAAATGAACATGCAGTACGCTACCCACTCTCTGCAGAATTAGGATGTGAGTGCTTTAAATCTTACAGACAATTAATTTGTTCAGGCAGCTTCTTAAATTTACATCAAAGGTTAAAGCCAGATATCAAAAGTCAACCGTTTTAAAAGCTTAATTAGTTATATACTCTTTCTCTATCTGCGATGCTGCTATTCTAACCATCAAAGCGTTATTTGAATGAGTCAATTCATGCAAAACGCAAATAATGTGTATGTCAAATTGTTCTCCTTCTCACTGTAACAATCCATGAAAAAAATGTAATCATAACCATGTGGCTTAAAAGCCTCCTTTTACTGAAGAATAAAGGCTATTTTATTAAAATGAGACCCAGTAAAATAAGGCTAATATATTCAGTGTTTAAATTCTTCAGTAGTGTTTTTCCCTCTGCTCCTTAGTGTGCTGGAGAATAGTAAGTTGGCTTGGGCTAACCATACAGTGGAGGGTATCCAAACAACATCAGCATTCAATAAACAGGAATTCCCAAACAGAATAGGCTTAGAGAGAGCACAGAGGAGTATACGGCATTACTATGTGTGTGTGTGTGTGTGTATATATTCGCACCATGCATGTGCCATGCACGTGCTGTGCGTGCCCTTGAAAGAAACCTGGTTGGGTTATAAGGAATCGCTCACAGAACAGGAAAACCACATTAGGAAACCCACAAGGCCTCCATTTCCCTACAGCCCCTGTATCACACGCCTGATGACAATTAACAATGAATAACATTAATGTTTCCCCATCCGCCACTGGGCGAAAAGTGTACATATCATGGGAGATCTATACATTACATGTTTTTGATATTCTAGAGAAAACAGACCATTTCCAACGCATATTTTGAGTTGTGTGGATATGAACCATATCCTGACAAATTTTGAATCTGAATCAAATTCTGAATGACAAATACTGTCTGTATACATCGCATATGTGTGTATTCTCAGCACATCCAAGATATTAAGCTATATTGATTCCAGATATGCTTCTTTTTTCTTTCAATCATAAATCATTTTTGAATTTCCCTCCGGATCTCATACATTGTATGTGTCACGACTTCCTCGGAAGCTGCCTCCTCTCCTTGTTCGAGCAGGCTTCGGCGTTCGTCGTCACCGGCCTTCTAGCCACTGCCGCTCCTCTTCTCATCATTCCATTTGTTTTGTCTTGTTTTTTTTTACACACACCTGGTTCATATCCCCTCATCAGTCCCTGTATAAGTATTCCCTCTGCCCCCATGTCTTTGTGTGGGATTGTTTCCATGTGGAGGTGTCGATAGCTCGGTGGAGCATTATGTACTTTATCGCAGGGATATTCACCCGTCGTTAAGTTGCACTGTAGTTGTTTTACGCATTGCTGCAAACTGCTGTATTGGCCAAATAAAACATTATTCTGTGATTTACACCTCCTGCGCCTGACTCCGTCCAAATCACCCGCTACAGAATCACACACCCAACAGCGTGGAGTCAGCAGGAGCTGGGAATATGCCTGCAGTCTTTGAGCGGGTAAGGCGAGCATTCCAACATGTTAGCCAGCTTTGGCGAAGCGATGGATCGGGTTCTCCAGGCCGTCCAGCGCCTGGAGAGGAGAGGACCCGACCCTGCGGAACCAGCTGAGCGACAGGATCCAGCCACCCACACCCCAGCACCCAGAGGGACCGCGGGAATACGACGGGACAGCGGCCCGCTGCCAGGGTTTGCTCCTGCAGCTGGACCTCTATTTCACCACCATCAGCCCTGCTCCATCGGATCGGGAGAAGGTGCCCGCCCTCGTCTCCTGCCACTCGGGGAAAGCCCTGGAGTGGGCCAATGCGGTCTAGAGTGAAGGAGGAGACACGTTGGACAACTACAGAGAGTTCGCTCACCTCTTCCGGGCAGTCTTCGATTATCCCCCTGAAGAAGAGAGGCGGGAGAGCGTCTGGTCCATCTGAGGCAGAGGACGAGGACCGCGCAAGACTTTGCCCTGGAGTTTAGAACTCTAGCGGCTGGGTCCGGGTGGAACGAGCGGGCCCTCATCAACCCCTTCCGATGCAGCCAGCGTGAGGACGTCCGAAAGGAGCAAGCCTGCCGGGATACCACATTGACCTTCAACCAACTGGTGGACATGGCCATCCGGTTGGACAACCTGCTGGCTTTGAGAGGACGTCCTGAAAGGGGCCTGCCCGTTTCACCACCCTTCAACCCGGATCCCGTTCCGATGGAGCTGGGTGGTGCAGCGATCCGGGAGAACGGAGGACGACAGATCCAGTGTCACTCTTGTGGCAAGAGAGGACATTCTGCTGCACAATGTCGTCAGAGTTCGTCTGGTTCTGGAGGCGGCAGGCAGGGCACTCTCGCATCACCCCAGACAGCGCAAACCCACACTCGTTCAGAGCCCTCTGCTGCGCATTTCACCATCCACGTCAACTTCCCTGATTACACAGTAGTTCCCCAGTGTAAGGCGCTGGTAGATTCAGGCACAGCTGGGAACTTTATGGACAGGTCTTTAGCTCTTAGTCTACGTATTACATTGGTTCCCCTATCCATTCCATTGCCCATCAAAGCACTTGACAGTCGACAATTAGGGTCAAGTTTTGTTAGGGAGGTTACAGCAACAGTCACTATGATTATGCAGGAGACCCATAGGGAGCAAATCACCTTTCATATTATTGAGTCCCCTTATTTCCCTGTTGTGTTGGGCCTTCCCTGGCTAGCACTAAACGACCCCACCTTTTCATGGCCGCATAGGGTTCTCACGGGGTGGTCGCGAGAGTGTCAGGGTAGGTGTCTAGCTGTTTACGTTGGTGCGAACACGGTGGGAAAGTCCAGACACTACCTCCACTGTGCGCATTCCCCCCAAATGCCTCGACTTGGCGCATGCGTTTTCCAAAACGCAGGTGACCAAATTACCAGCCCATCGGGCGGGGTATTGCGCGACAAACCTCCGGATAGACGCTGTGCCTCCCCAGGAGTCATGTATATCCCCTGTCGCAGGCTGAAACAGAGGCTATGGAGACATACGTCTCCGAGTCCCTGCATCAGGGGTTCATACGTCCCTCCACTTCACCTGCCTCCTCGAGTTTCTTTTTCGTAAAGAAGAAAGACGGGGGTCTGCGCCCTTGCATTGATTACTGTGTACTTAATCAAACTACCATTCACTATAGTTACCCTCTACTCCTCATTTCCTCTGTTATCGAATCAATGCATGGGGTGCGCTTCGTCACGAAATTAGATTTCAGGAGTATGCCCAGAACTCTCTCCGCCACTCCTCCACTAACTTATCACCATTTCAATGTGTTTTAGGGTATCAGCCGGTCCTGGCACCATGGCATCAGAGCCAGACCGAAGCTCCTGCGGTGGACGACTGGTTTCGGCGCGCAGAGGAGACGTGGAGCGCCGCCCACTTCCACCTCCAGCGTGCCGTGCGTCGCCAGAAAGCCAACGCTGACCGCCACCGCAGTGAGGCCCCGGTATTTGTACCGGGTGATCGGGTCTGGCTCTCGACCCAGAACCTGCACCTCCGCCTGCCTTGCCGGAAGCTGAGCCCGCGGTTTGTGGGGCTGTTCAAAGTCCTGAGGAGAGTTAACGCGGTTACGTATAGGTTGCTGCTCCCTCCTGATTACCGTATTAACCCCTCGTTTCACGTATCTCTTCTCAGGCCGGTGGTGGCTGGTGCGCTACAGGAGTCTGAGGTGTGGGAGGTCCCTCCGCCCCCTCTGGACATCGAGGGGCCCCCGGCGTACTCCATCCGTTCCATCCTGGATTCGAGGCATCGGGTGGGGGGCCTTCAGTACCTCGTGGAGTAGGAGGGGTACGGTCCGGAGGAGCGGTGCTGGGTCCCGGTGAAGGATGTCCTCGATCCCTCCCTGTTAAGGGATTTCCACCACTGCTGGAGCTGCGCGTCAAGGGAGGGGGGGAGGGGGGGGGTACTGTCAAGACTTCCTCCGAAGCTGCCCCCTCTCCTTGTTCTGGCAGGCTTCGGCGTTCATCGTCACCGGCCTTCTAGCCACTGCTGCTCCTCTTCTCATCATTCCATTTGTTTTGTCTTGTTTTTTTTACACACACCTGGTTCATATCCCTCTGTATTCCCTCTGCCCCCTATGTCTTTGTGTGTGATTGTTTCCATGTGGAGGTGTTGATAGCTCAGTGGAGCATTATGTACTTTATCGCTGGGATATTCACCCATGTGTTTTGTTTTCCCAAGAGCGCCGTTAAGTCGCACTGTAGTTGTTTTTACACATTGCTGCGAATCGCTGTATTGGCCGAATAAACCATTATTCTTTGATTTACACCTCCTGCGCCTGACTCCGTCCAAATCACCCGCTACAGTATGGCCGGATATTGACTCATAGCAACAAGAAGTTCAAACTGTCATTTTTTTTTATTAGGGTGCCACAAATGAAATGAGTGTGTAAACGGTGTGTGGTCGAACTGACAACTGGAGAAACAAAGAAGTGAGAAGCTGTTCAGAAAATACCTCAAAGAAGTTCAAGCTAAAGTGAGTAGCTAATTTTGCTAAAAATGTTTTATTTATCTTAGTAACTAGAATCAAGAATGTTAGCTAATTTGGCCAGCAGCCAGTATGACTAGCTTGCTAGCTAGCTAGGCTTGATAGGGGTATAAAAAGGTCCTGAGCGCTCTGGAGCAGGTTTTCATCAAGGATCTCTCTGTACTTTGTTCCGTTCATCTTTCCCTCGATCCTGAATAGTCTCCCAGGCCCTGCCGCTGAAAAACATCCCCAAAGCATGATGCTGCCACCACCATGCTTCACCGTAGGGATGGTGCCAGGTTTCCTCCAGACATGACGCTTGGCATTCAGGACAAAGACTTCAATCTTGGTTTCATCAGACCAGAGAATCTTGTTTCTCATGGTTTTAGAGTCTTTAGGTGCCTTTTGGCAAACGCCATCAACCGAAACATGCCTATGAGACAGGGCCATACCCTCCTGAGTTTGCAAAGAGAGGGGTGATAAAGTATGAGAAACTAACCGTGAGAGGCGCACGGGCACGGCATATAGGATGCACCTCGTATTCATCTAAAAAGTGTGTCCCATGTTCCGGGGACTCTGGGGGTAATAATTACCCTCATGGTGACTAGATCCGAAAATATTAGTGTGTCAAAAAGCAGTGCGGCTTGACAGGGTCGTGTTTCGGAGGATGCATGGCTCTCGACCTTCGCCTCTCCTGAGTCCGTAGGGGAGTTGCAGCGATGAGACAAGACTGTAACTACCAATTGGATACCACGAAATTGGGGAGAAAAAGGGGTAAAATTAAAAAAGGAAACATGACATAATACAGAACATGAATAGACAAGAATAGCTCAAGGACAGAACTACATCCATTTTTAAAAAGGCACACGTAGCCTTCATATCAATACATACACACAAACTATCTAGGTCAAATAGGGGAGAGGTGTTGTGCCGTGAGGTGTTGCATTATCTGTTTTTTAAACCAGGTTTGCTGTTCATTTGAGCAATATGAGATGTAACGGAGTTCCATGCAATAATGGCTCTATATAATACTGTACGCTTTCTTGAATTTGATCTGGATTCTGGGACTGTGAAGAGACGCCTGGTGGCATGTCTGGTGCGGTAAGTGTGTGGTCAGAGCTGTGTGTCAGTTGACTATGCAAACAATTTGGGATTTTCAACACATTAATGTTTCTTATAAAAATAAGTGATGCATTCAGTCTCTCCTCAAGTCTTAGCCAAGAGAGACTTGCATGCATAGTATTTATATTAGTTATCTGATTACAATGAAGAGCAAGATGTGCTGCTCTGTTCTGGGCCAGCTGCAGCTTAACTAGGTCTTTCCTTGGAACACTCGACCACACGACTGGACAATAATCAAGATAAAACTAGAGCCTGCAGGATTGACTTTTTGGAGTGTGGTGTCAGAAAAGCAGAGCATCTCTTTATTACGGACAGACCTGTCTCCATCTTTACAACCATTGAATCTATAATTGGGGTAGTTACTGCAGGTTGGCAGTGTCTTCGGCCGTGCCGGCTGTAGCACGAAGCGAGCTAACTAGCCGTTTTTCGAACAGAGTCAGAGTCAACACAGTAGCCATTGTGTGCCGGGTGTAGCACGAAGCTAGCTAGCTAGCCGTTCTTCAAACAAAGTCAACACAGTGGCCATTGCTAGCTACCCAACACGACCAGTAGCTAAATACAATATACTTGTCCTAGCTAGCCAACGTTGAATCATTGCTGCGTCATGAAAGGAACTTGACACAGACACGAATGGTCTGTTTAGTGTGTTATCATACTATTGGTGTGTCTTGGCAGTGTCTTCGGCCGTGCCGGCTGTAGCACGAAGCGAGCTAACTAGCCGTTTTTTCGAACAGTCAGAGTCAACACAGTAGCCATTGTGTGCCGGGTGTAGCACGAAGCTAGCTAGCTAGCCGTTCTTCAAACAAAGTCAACACAGTGGCCATTGCTAGCTACCCAACACGTCCAGCTAACTGTACTGTAGTAGCTAAATACAATATACTTGTCCTAGCTAGCCAACGTTTAATCATTGCTGCGTCATGAAAGGAACTTGACACAGACACGAATGATCTGTTTAGTGTGTTATCACACTATTGGTGGTTTGTTGTGACCAAGTGTTTGTGCTAAACTGTGTGTTACTGGATGCTGGCATGCTAGCTAGCTAGTTAACACACTATTGGTGGTTTGTTGTGACCAAGTGTTGGTGCTAAACTGTGTGTTAAACTGTGTGTTATTGGATGCTAGCATGCTAGTTAGCTATGGTGTCATAGTTAGCTAGCTGAATAAAGTGGGTTGAGTCTATTCCTTTAAACATTGAACCGCTGTGGTTCACAACAATTCTGATTTCTAAAGGTGGAAGTTGGGAGAGTTTTTGTTCGGGTGGTTCAGTGAAACAATTTTAGTTTCTGAGGTAGAAGTTTTTGGTGAGGGAGGCCCTGCTCTCTCCTCTCCCAGATGCTTAGCTCATTTCATTCCGATCTCCTCTGCATTTTTGTAGCCATTTGCTACAGCCTGTCAACTATGCCTCTGCCTATCCCTGTTCTCTCCTCTCTGCACAGGCTACACAAACGCACCACACCGCGCGGCTGCTGCCTCTCTAACCTGGTGGTCCCTGCACGCACCCCTCACCTGGAGTTCCAGGTCGCAGGCAGCCTCTGGAACTGCCGTTCTGCTGCCAACAAAGCTGACTTCATCCCAGCCTATGCCAACCTCCAGTCCCTCGACTTCCTGGCGCTGACGGAAACATGGATCACCACTGAAAACACTGCTACTCCTACTGCTCTCTCCTCGTCTGACCATGTGTTCTCGCATACCCCGAGAGCATCTGGTCAGAGGGGTGGTGGTACAGGAATCCTCATCTCTCCCAAGTGGACATTCTCAATTTTTCCCCTAACCCATCTGTCTATCTCCTCATTTGAATTCCATGCTGTCACAGTCACTAGCCCATTTAAGCTTAATATCCTTGTCATCTATCGCCCTCCAGGTTCCCTTGGAGAGTTCATCAATGAGCTTGACGCCTTGATAAGTTCCTTTCCTGAGGATGGCTCACCCCTCACAGTTTTTGGGGGATTTCAACCTCCCTATGTCCACATTTGACTCATTTCTCTCTGCCTCCTTCTTTCCACTCCTCTCCTCTTTTGACCTCACCCTCTCACCGTCCCCCCCTACTCACAAGGCAGGCAATACGCTTGACCTCATCTTCACTAGATGCTGCTCCTCTACTAATCTCACTGCAACTCCCCTCCATGTCTCCGACCACTACTTTGTTTCCTTTTCTCTCTCGCTCTCCTCCCACACTACTCACTCTGCCCCTACACAGATGGTAATGCGCCGCCGCAACCTTCGCTCTCTCTCTCCCACTACTCTCTCCTCTTCCATCCTATCATCTCTTCCCTCTGCTCAATCCTTCTCCCTCCAATCTCCTGATTCTGCCTCCTCAACCCTCCTCTCCTCCCTTTCTGCATCCTTTGACTCTCTGTGTCCCCTATCCTCCCGGCCGGCTCGGTCCTCCCCTCCAGCTCTGTGGCTTGATGACTCACTGCGAGCTCACAGAACAGAGCTCCGGGCAGCGGAGCGGAAATGGAAGAAAACTAAACTCCCTGCCGACCTGGCATCTTTTCACTCCCTCCTCTCTACATTTTCTTCATCTGTTTCTGCTGCTAAGGCCACCTTCTACCACTCTAAATTCCAAGCATCTGCCTCTAACCCTAGGAAGCTCTTTGCCACATTTTCCTCCCTCCTGAATCCCCCCCCCCCCCCCCCCCCCCTCTCTCTCTGTGGATGACTTCGTCAACCACTTTGAAAAGAAGGTTGACGACATCCGATCCTCGTTTGTTAAGTCTAATGACACTGCTGGTCCTGCTCACACTGCCCTACCCTATGCTTTGACTTCTTTCTCCCCTCTCTCTCCAGATAAAATCCTGCGACTTGTGACTGCAGGCCGCCCAACAACCTGCCCGCTTGACCCCATCCCCTCCTCCCTTCTCCAGACCATCTCCGGTGACCTTCTCCCCTACCTCACCTCGCTGATCAACTCATCCTTGACCGCTGGCCATGTCCCTTCCGTCTTCAAGAGAGCGAGAGTTGCTCCCCTTCTCAAAAAACCAACACTCGACCCCACTGATGTCAACAACTACAGACCAGTATCCCTTCTTTCTTTTCTTTCCAAAACTATTGAGCGTGCCGTCTTTAGCCAACTCTCTTGCTATCTCTCTCAGAATGACCTTCTTGATCCAAACCAATCAGGTTTCAGGACTGGTCATTCAACTGAGACTGCTCTTCTCTGTGTCACGGAGACTCTCCGCACTGCTAAAGCTAACTCTCTCTCCTCTGCTCTTGTCCTTCTAGACCTGTCTGCTGCCTTTGATACTGTGAACCATCAGATCCTCCTCTCCACCCTCTCCGAGCTGGGCATCTCCGGCGCGGCTCACTCCTGGATTGCGTCCTACCTGACCGGTCGCTCCTACCAAGTGGCGTGGCGAGAAGCTGTCTCCGCACCACGTGCTCTCACCACTGGTGTCCCCCAAGGCTCAGTTCTAGGCCCTCTCCTTTTCTCCCTATACACCAAGTCACTTGGCTCTGTCATATCCTCACATGGTCTCTCCTATCATTGCTACGCTGACGATACACAACTAATCTTCTCCTTTCCCCCTTCTGATAACCAGGTGGCGAATCGCATCTCTGCATGTCTGGCAGACATATCAGTATGGATGACGGATCACCACCTCAAGCTGAACCCTGGCAAGACGGAGCTGCTCTTCCTCCCGGGGAAGGACTGCCCGTTCCATGATCTCGCCATCACGGTTGACAACTCTGCTGTGTCCTCCTCCCAGAGTGCGAAGAGCCTAGGCGTGACCCTGGACAACACCCTGTCGTTCTCCGCCAACATCAAGGCGGTGACCCGCTCCTGCAGGTTCATGCTCTACAACATTCGGAGAGTACGACCCTGCCTTACACAGGAAGCGGCACAGGTCCTAATCCAGGCACTTGTCATCTCCCGTCTGGACTACTGCAACTCGCTGTTGGCTGGCCTCCCTGCCTGTGCCATTAAACCCCTACAACTCATCCAGAATGCCGCAGCCCGTCTGGTGTTCAACCTTCCCAAGTTCTCTCACGTCACCCCACTCCTCCGCACACTCCACTGGCTTCCAGTTGAAGCTCGCATCCGCTACAAGACCATGGTGCTTGCCTATGGAGCAGTGAGGGGAACGGCACCTCTGTACCTTCAGGCTCTGATCAGTCCCTACACCCAAACGAGGGCATTGCGCTCATCCACCTCTGGCCTGCTGGCTCCCCTTCCTCTGCGGAAGCATAGTTCCCGCTCAGCCCAGTCAAAACTGTTCGCTGCTCTGGCACCCCAATGGTGGAACAAGCTCCCTCACGACGCCAGGACAGCGGAGTCACTCACCACCTTCCGGAGACATTTGAAACCCCACCTCTTTAAGGAATACCTGGGATAGGATAAAGGAATCCTTCTACCAATTGTAAAGTGGTTATCCCACTGGCTATAGGGTGAACGCATCAATTTGTGAGTCGCTCTGGCTAAGAGCGTCTGCTAAATGACGTTAATGTGCCCTTGAGCAAGGCACTTAACCCTAATTGCTCCTGTAAGTCGCTCTGGATAAGAGCGTCTGCTAAATGACTAAAATGTAAATGTATATATGTTTTGACCATGACAGTTTACAATCTAAGGTAACACCAAGTTATTTAGTCTCCACAACGTGTTCAACAGCCACACCATTCATTACCAGATTCAGCTGAGGTCTAAAACTTACAGAATGATTTGTACCAAATACAATGCTCTTAGTTTTAGAGATGTCCAGGACCAGTTTATTAGTGGCCACCCATTACAAAACAGACTGCAACTCTTTGTTAAGGGTTTCAGTGACTTCATTAGCTGTGGTTGCTGATGCATATATGGTTGAATCATCAGCATACATGGACACACATCTCCTTTGCATTGAGTTGATCAGGCTGTGAATGTGGCCTGTGGAATGTTGTCCCACTCCTCTTCACTGGCTGTGCAAAGTTGCTGGATATTGGCGGGAACTGAAACACGCTGTCGTGCACATCGATCCAGAGCATCCCAAACATGCTCAATGGGACATGTCTGGTGAGTATGCAGGCCATGGAAGAACTGGGCCATTTTCAGCTTCCATGAATTGTGGACAGATCCTTGTGACATGGGTCTGTGCATTATCATGCTGAAACATGAGGTGATGGCAGCGGATGAATGGCACAACAATGGGCCTCAGGATCTATGTGCATTCAAATTGCCATCGATAAAATGCAGTTGTGTTCGTTGTCCGTAGCTTATGCTTGCCCATAGCATAACCCCGCCGCCACCATGGGGCACTCTGTTCACAACACTGACATCAGCAAACCACTCGCTATTTGCCCGGGACAGCTTCCCTGAGACAATATCTGACAGTTTGTGCAAAAATTATTCGGTTGTGCAAACCCACAGTTTCATCAGCTGTCTGGGTGGCTGGTCTCAGACGATCCCGCAGGTGAAGAAGCTGGATGTGGAGGACCTGGACTGGCGTGGTTACACCTGGTTTGCAGTTGTGAGGCCGGTTGGACGTACTGCCAAATTCTCTAAAATGACGGTCTCTAAAACAAACATTCAATTCTCTGGCAACAGCTCTGGTGGACATTCCTGCAGTCAGCAAGCCAATTGCACACTCCCTCAAAACGTGAGACATATGTGGCATTGTGCTGTGTGACTAAACTGCACATTTTAGAAACTGCACATTTTAGAGCGGCCTTTAATTGTCCCCAGCACAAGGTCCACCTGTATAATGACTATGCTGTTTAATCAGCTTCTTGATATGCCACACCTGTCAGGTGGATGGATTATCTTGGCAAAGGAGAAATGCTCACTAACAGGGATGTAATAAAATGTGTGCACAAAGTTTGAGAGAAATACGTTTTTTGTGCGTATGGAACATTTCTGGGATATTTTATTACTGCTCATTTAAAAATGGGACCAACATCACAATTGGATCGTGCCATATGACTTTATCAAAATCAAATCAAATCAATTTTTATTTGTCACACACACGTGTTTAGCAGATGTTATAGCGGGTGTAGCGAAATGCTTGTGCTTGTAGCTCCGACAGTGCAGTAATATCTAACAATTTCACAACATATACCCAATACACAGAAAACTATTAAGGAATGGGATTTAAGAATATATACATGGACAAGCAATGACAGAGCGGCATGGACTAAGATACAGTAGAATATTATAGAATAGAATGCAGTATATACATATGAGATGAGTAGTGCAAGATATGTAATCATTATTAAAGTGACTGGTGTTCCATTTCATAAAGTGGCCAGTGATTTCAATAGGCAGCAGCAGCCTCTAATGTGCTAGTGATGGCTATTTAACAGTCTGATGGCCTTGAGATATAAGCTATTTTTCATTCTCTCGGTCCCAGCTTTGATGCACCTGTACTGACCTCACCTTCTGGATGATAGTGGGGTGAACAGGCAGTGGCTCGGGTGGTTGATGTCCTTGATGATCTTTTTGGCCTTCCTGTGACATCGGGTGTTGTATGTGTCTTGGAGGGCGGGTAGTTTGCCCCCGGTAATGCATTCGGCAGACCGCACCACCCTCTGGAGAGCCCTGCGATTGTGGGTGGTGCAGTTGCCGTACCAGGCGGTGATACAGCCCGACAGGATGCTCTCAATTGTGCATCTGTAAAAGTTTGTGAGGGTTTTAGGTGCTAAGCCGAATTTCTTCAGCCTCCTGAGGTTGAAGAAGCTCTGTTGCGGCTTCTTCACCACACTGTCTGCGTGGGTGGACCATTTCAGTTTGTCGGTGATGTGTATGCCAAGGAACTTGAAGCTTTCCACCTTCTCCACTGCGGTCCCGTCGATGTGGATAGGGGAGTGCACCCTCTGCTGTTTCCTGAAGTCCACGATCATCTCCTTTGTTTTGTTGATGTTGAGTGAGAGGTTATTTTCCTGGCACCACACTCCCAAAGCCCTCACCTCCTCCCTGTAGGCGGTCTCATCATTGTTGGTAATCAAGCCTACTACTGTTGTGTCGTCTGCAAACTTGATGATTGAGTTGGAGACGTGCTTGGCCACGCAGTCATGGGTGAACTGGGAGTACAGGAAGGGCTGAGCACGCACCCTTGTGGGGCCTCAATGTTGAGGATCAGCGAAGTGGAGATGTTGTTTCCTACCTTCACCACCTGGGGGCGGCCCGTCAGGAAGTCCAGGACCCAGTTGCACAGGGCGGGGTTCAGACCCAGGGCCTCTAACTTAATGATGAGCTTGGAGGGTACTATGGTGTTGAATACTGAGCTATAGTCAATGAACAGCATTCTTACATAGGTATTCCACTTGTCCAGATGGGATAGGGCAGTGTGCAGTGTGATGGCGATTGCATCATCTGTGGATCTATTGGGGCGGTCAGCAAATTGAAGTGGGTCTAGGGTGACAGGTAAGGTAGAGGTGATATGATCCTTGACTATTCTCTCAAAGCACTTCATGATGACAGAGGTGAGTGTCATTTAGTTCAGTTACCTTTGCTTTCTTGAGTACAGGAACAATGGTGGCCATCTTGAAGCATGTGGGAACAGCAGACTGGGAAAGGGAGAGATTGAATATGTCCATAAACACACCAGCCAGCTGGTCTGCGCATGCTCTGAGGATGCGGCTAAGGATGCCGTCTGGGCCGGCAGCCTTGCGGGGGTTAACATGCTTAAATGTCTTAATCACGTCGGCTATGGAGAAGGAGAGGCCACAGTCCTTGGTAGTGGGCCTCGTCAGTGGCACTGTGTTATCCTCAAAGCGGGCGAAGAAGGTGTTTAGATTGTCTGGAAGCGAGACGTCGGTGTCGGCGACGTGGCTGGTTTTCTTTTTATAGTCCGTGATTGTCTGTAGACCCCGCCACATACGTCTCGTGTCTTAGCCGTTGAATTGTGTCTCCACTTTGTCTCTATACTGATGTTTTGCCAGTTTAATTGCCTGGCGGAGTAGGTAGCTACACTGTTTGTATTCTGCCATATTCCCATTCAACTTGCCATGGTTGAATGCGGTGGTTCGCGCTTTTAGATTTGCGGGAATGCTGCCGTCTATCCAAGGTTTCTGGTTAGGGTAGGTTTTAATAGTCACAGTGGGCACAACATCACCTATACACTTCCTGATAAACTCAGTCATTGTTTCAGTGTATTAGTCTAAATTATTTTCGGAAGCTACCCGGAACATATCCCAGTCCGCGTGATCAAGACAATCTTGAATCGTGGATTCCGATTGGTCAGACCAGCGTTGAATAGCCCTTAGCACGGGTACTTCCTGTTTGAGTTTCTGCCTATAGGAAGGGAGAAGCAAAATGGAGTCGTGGTCAGATTTGCCGAAAGGAGGGCGGGGGAGGGCCTTATAACCATTCCAGAAGTTTGAATAGCAATGGTCGAGGATTTTAGCAGCGTGAGTACAACAGTCGATATGTTAATAGAACTTCGGCAGTGTCACGATCGTCAGGGAGAGACCAAGGCGCAGCGTGATGAACGAACATACTTTAATTAGTTAAAGTGTAAACACAAATACAAAACAAGAAACGACTCGTGAAGTCCACGGTATCAATGACCGAACACGGAACCAGAACCCACAAACACAAAGGGAACATAGACAGTATAAATATGGCTCCCAATCAGAGACAACCAGCCAACAGCTGACACTCGTTGCCTCTGATTGGGAGTCACTCAGGCAAACATAGAATAAAACAAACTAGAACCCCCAACATAGACATATAACACATAGAATAAACACACCCTGGCTCAACAAATAGAGTCCCAGAGCCAGGGTGTGACAGTACCCCCCCCTAAAGGCGCGGACTGCGACCGCGCATCAACTAAAGCAAAACAGGGGAGGGCTGGGCGGGCATACCTCCTCCGCGGCGGTTCTGGCTCCGGCCTTGCCCACCACCCTCCAATAAACCCCCCATAGCGCCCCTGGTCCAGTCTGGCCCCGCTGGCTGGAGCTGAACTGGACGTAGCAGGAGCGGTTAGCTTCAGCTCCGTAGTGGAGTAGTTGGCCGGTACCTTACCAGGCACCGGTGACCCAGGCACGGGTTGTGCTGGACTGACGACGCGCACCCCTGGCTTGGTGCGTGGAGGGGGAACGGGCCTTACCAGGCTGACGACGCACACCCCTGGCTTGGTGCGTGGAGGAGGAACGGGCCGGACCAGGCTGACGACTCGCACCCCTGGCTTGGTGCGAGTGGCAGGAACAGGCCGGGCCGGGCTGGCGACGCGCACCGTATACTTGGTGCGAGTGGCAGGAACAGGCCGGGCCGGGCTGGCGACGCGCACCGTAGACTTGGTGCGAGTGGCAGGAACAGGCCGGGCCGGGCTGGTGACGCGCACCGTAGACTTGGTGCGAGTGGCAGGAACAGGCCGGGCCGGGCTGACGATGCGCACCCCTGGCTTGGTGCGTAGAGTAGGGACAGGCCGGGCCGGGCTGGCGACGCGCACCGTATACTTGGTGCGAGTGGCAGGAACAGGCCGGGCCGGGCTGGCGACGCGCACCGTATACTTGGTGCGAGTGGCAGGAACAGGCCGGGCCGGGCTGGCGACGCGCACCGTAGACTTGGTGCGAGTGGCAGGAACAGGCCGGGCCGGGCTGGCGACGCGCACCGTATACTTGGTGCGAGTGGCAGGAACAGGCCGGGCCGGGCTGGCGACGCGCACCGTAGACTTGGTGCGAGTGGCAGGAACAGGCCGGGCCGGGCTGGCGACGCGCACCGTAGACTTGGTGCGAGTGGCAGGAACAGGCCGGGCCGGGCTGGCGACGCGCACCGTACACTTGGTGCGAGGGGCCGTAACAGGCCGGACCGTACTGGGGACACACACCACTGGCTCTACCCCGGGATCTGGAACGGGCCGGACCGGACTGGTAACACACCCCAGTACCTCTCGCCGTGCCTCTAAACCTTCTTTCCCTACTTTGACCAGTGGCCCCCGTAACCTGGTGGCCTTCTGAATACGCCCCTTTTCTGCCTCCGTCAGCCCCGTTGTCCATTCCGTGTGTCCCCCCCTAAATTTTTTTGGGGGTTGCCTCTCGTCCGTCCGACGATGACACTGCTGACGCCGCTGCTCCTCTCTCGCCAGGGCCTTAATCCTAGCCCATGGCCCTTTGCCCCCGAGCATGTCCTCCCAGGACCACGATTTGCCCACCTGGGCCATCGCCAGCCTCTCCATCTCCTTTCCCGGCGCTTCCTCCCATGTCCAGTCTGCCTGCTCCTGGACACGCTGCTTGGTCCTTGTATGGTGGGTTCTTCTGTCACGATCGTCAGGGAGAGACCAAGGCGCAGCGTGATGAACGAACATACTTTAATTAGTTAAAGTGTAAACACAAATACAAAACAAGAAACGACTCGTGAAGTCCACGGTATCAATGACCGAACACGGAACAAGAACCCACAAACACAAAGGGAACATAGACAGTATAAATATGGCTCCCAATCAGAGACAACCAGCCAACAGCTGACACTCGTTGCCTCTGATTGGGAGTCACTCAGGCAAACATAGAATAAAACAAACTAGAACCCCCAACATAGACATATAACACATAGAATAAACACACCCTGGCTCAACAAATAGAGTCCCAGAGCCAGGGTGTGACAGGCAGCCTAGTCCTCAAATTTGCTTTGTTAAAATCCCCGGCTACAATAAATGCAGCCTCAGGATATGTGGTTTCCAGTTTGCATAAAGTCCTGTGAAGGTCTTTGAGGGCCGTCGTGGTATCGGCTTGAGGGGGGATATACACGGCCGTGGCTATAACCGAAGAAAATTATCTTGGGAGATAATACGGTCGGCATTTGATTGTGAGATATTCTAGGTCGGGTGAACAGAAGGACTCAAGTTCCTGTATGTTACTACAATTACACCACGAGTCGTTAATCATGAAACACACACCTCCGCCCTTCTGCTTCCCGGAGAGATATTTATTCCTGTCTGCGCGATGAACTGAGAACCCATCTGGCTGGACCGATTTCGACAGAATATCCCAAGAGAGCCATGTTTCCACGAAACAGAGTATGTTACAGGTCTTGATGTCTCTCTGGAAAGAAATCCTTGCCCGTAGTTCGTCGACTTCGTTAACTAAAGATTGCGAGTAGGATACTTGGAAGCGGTGGGTGGTGTGCGTGCCTCCTAAGTCGAAACAGCAGGCCGCTCCAATGCCTCTCCTCCGCCGGCGATGTTTTGGGTCGGCCGCTGGAATCAGTTCAGTTGCCCTGGGGAGAGCAAACAAAGGATCTGCTTCGGGAAAGTCGTATTCCTGGTCGTAATGCTGGTGAGTTCCGCCGCTCTGATATCCAATAGTTTTTCCTGGCTGTATGTAATGATGCAAAACACTTTCTGAGCTAATAATGTAAAAAATAATACATAAAAAAACAAAATACTGCAAAGTTTCCTAAGAGCTAGTCGCGAGGCCGCCATCTTCGTCGGCGCCAGGATACCAATCCCCAGCCCCCATTATACAAGCAGTAGTGATATGTGCTTTTTGTCCCTATGATCATTAGTGAAACTAATGAGACTAGCAGATTTCCCTATCCCCTTGTATCCTTCCACTAAGCTCCTTGCTCCATTCCCTCCATTCCCTGCTCAGTCAACTGATTCACCCTCTCCATCTCCGCAAGCCCTTCCGGTTTTGCCCGTTTTGGCAAAATGACTTGCAGCTAATTCCGATCGACTTGATGAATTCAAACAACTCAAACCCTGGCAGTTTAATAAGGGCAAGCCGTAATAAAAAAAAGAAAGAAAAGCGGAAAAGCAGCAGAATTTATCTTCTACCAACCCTCTCTCTCTCTCTCTCTCTCTCTCTCTCTCTCTCTCTCTCTCTCTCTCTCTCTCTCTCTCTCTCTCTCTCTCTCTCTCTCTCTCTCTCTCTCCCTCCCTCCCTCCCTCCCCTGGCTTCTTGTCGTTTTTAGGCCGGGGGGAACTGCCCCCAGTCATCATCCCACTTGGCAATTACAGTGAACGTATGGTGAACGATGCCTCATATATTCTCGTCGCCGCGCGCTGACGACGGGGTGAAAAACAGGGGTGTTTACCGAGAAGGGGGTGCCATTTACCAGGGTAAATATGCACGTTCCGGCCCGTTGAAGGGTTGATGGTTGTGCGGGAGTGGCGGTGGGATCTGATATACGGCTGGATCCAGCGAGAGGGGTGAACAAGGTTGCCTCCATCACTCACTCGGCTAATCTTTTCCGCCCACGTGAAAAACAAATGACGCTCGCGAGAAGCAGCTATAGCTGGGCCCCGACCGCCTGTCTATCTTACATCTTTATCCTGCTCGGTGCTGTGGAGTCATTCAGACTTTCTGTTTTAGGGCACAATAGCATCTTGAGATGTCTGACACGAGATTGATAAATTGATATACAGTCGACTGATGAATGCAATGGAGTGTGCCTGTTGTGACAATGTGCACTAAAATGGGGCATGGATATAACCATCAGTTAAGCAGAGTTCACTTACCCAAATGGGTTTATCAGGAGTCAACTATGAAGTATATTGAGACATTCCAGTTGCCTGCCCAGAAAATCAGAAATGATCATCCAAAGACAAAGATTATTGTCAGAAAAATATTTTCACCCCCAAGGGCCAGGATGTTTTAATGTGTGATGTTAGCACTAAATGAACAATGACAGCAGACAAGGTTGAGCCAAAAGTAGGACATAACAGACTTTATTGAGACACTGTACTGTACAACACAAAAGCCCTATACGAGACTGACCGACTAAACATTTCTGGTCACATCCATTCGTTGAGGCTCACTTTATTAGTTGATGTGTACGGTATCTACCTAAACCTGTAACTCCTTAGACTAAGGATGAATACAGTAAGAACCTTGCTGAGTAAGAACTGCCTCGAGCCAAATGAGCTCCAAACTAATCCTAGAGGGCAAAAACACGTACCAGTCTTGAATTAAATTAGCGAGGCTATTTTACACCAATCCAATATTTATTCCTGTACTTTCTAACTTAACCTCTTGGGATGTGGCCTGGGAGGCCTCCAATAGCCTCAGGCTATATTACATTCCTTAAGTTGTCAATGGATGTAGAGGAGCCAGGTACATACACACAGATGCCGGAATCACGCTATAGGCCTGACCCTACCGTACTGTGTTGGCGCTGATATCATCTTTTCACGTTGTCCTTTCAAGCACCATTCCAGCAACTATGGTGAATGCGTAAGCAGGACAGCCCAGTACAGATTGGCTTGGCTCAGTTTGGCCCTATAGTGTGAATAAGGCAAGCATGCATCCTATGCTCAACAGCGCAGGTCTCTCTGTAAATCGCCGCAATCCTTGTCCTTGGAGGGTGTCACCTCAAGCAGCAGGGAGTATTGTGGGTACTGTGCATTCAGGACGTTATTACCACAAACCGGGTATTGATCCCACCTGGAGGATTGGTACAAGTCAGCAACTTCATCAATGGCAAAAAAAATGAAATTGCATTTTTAATGATGGATGCACCTGTCGGACGGAGAGAAAAACAAATGCAAACAACATCAGAGGCTAGAAATCTTCCCTTGAACGTCAATGCTAATCGCCTCCGGATCCGACACTGCTAATGTTATTTATTGCAATAAAATGCAATGAAAATACAAATAAAAACCATATTTTTACACAATGCAGATTAAAACATCTTACTAAGTCACTTTTCCGATGTAGCTTCACAGTACTTTAGTACAATCAAAAAGCCTCTCATCTTGCACACTATAAGGCTGAACACATTGCAGCAATCTTACTAATTCGTACACTTTTTCTATGTATCCTCACAGTGTTTAAGTCCAGCCTTGCTAAGTGAGGCACTAGTGATTGAAATATAATTCCCTAGAGTCTATACAGATCAGAGCAGAATAAGAGCGGATAGTGGACTAGGCCTGAACAGAAAGACGTACAGCCCGGCCCTTTCTCCTTTACACTGAGACAGCGAATGAGATCCCTGTGAGCTCCTTCATAATGGAAGATCTGGGAGGCCAATTGTCCATCACTAATAATCATATAATTATCAATGCACTGCAAAAACCCACTGCGCCGAGGACCTGGGGTTCCTTCATTAATTTTCCCTTCAAAGTCCTTTCTCCTTTCTCCACTGGAGGAGAGGAGGATGAGAGAAAGAAAGAGAGCGGATGAAGAGGAAGGGCAAAAGAGTGAGTAAAAGTTAGAGAGAGACGGAGCACTAGAGTGCAAGGCAACCATCTCCCGCGTTTCAGGAGGCCCAAATAAAAACACAAAAATAAATGCCATGCATAAATAAATGATGAACTAAAACAGTTGCCAGTTTTGTTTGGTGCAGAGAGAGGGTGAATAGGAGGGGGAGGAATAGGATAGATAGAAAGATGGAGGGGTGGTGGTGGTGTAGAGGGGGGGGGTTAGCTAATGTAGCTTTAATGTAGCCGCTATCAAACAGGTCATTCATCATAATGCCGTGGCTCTTCATTTGCAACACAATATGGCTGCCGCAGTGCGTTGAAGGAGACTAGCGCATCAGCGGTAGCATTAGCGTTAGCACACCGCTGGGCTCCACCACTCTAAGGCAGGAGGAGGTTGTTGGAGGATGCTAATGAGAGCTAAATTGATTTGAGCCTAAATCACAGTGTGTATAGAAATTAGAGGGACAGTGGGGGGACAGGGAGAGTCAGTACATATCATAATGGGCTCTCTCTTGGGGTGTTAAAAAGAAGAAGTTCACTTACAGTACTTAGGCTACACCAGGCAGGCAGTCTCACTTAAAGAGGAAAACAGAGAGAGTTGGACGAAGTTGAGGGTGGGAGGTGTGATGCTGGCCAGCTAGGTGGGGCAATGTCACAACAGTGTTATGAGACTCTGGCCAATGTTATCCTCAAACAGCTGGTGTAGTGTGGGTGCAGACTTTGGTTCTAGCCCAGCAGCAACACTACTGATTTAACTAATATCGTATTATAGACGTTGATAAGTTGAATCTGCACACACAGTCACATCGGCCCTTTGCAGGAAAGACTGGCCAGTGGCCTACCCTGCTCTTAAATTACTGATAGGAAGTGAAGAGTGATTACCATTCTACCACATAACTGAATATCAATATGGGTTTAAAACTGTATTATTATATGTCAAGGACTAAGACTCTGAGGTGTGTTAATATTCCGTTGTCATGGTCACAGATACTGGCCACATCATTGGATTATTAAAGTATCCACAGGGGGCAAAGGTGAGATGTCCATTAGAGATGGCTTTGTCTACTGCTTTATTCCTCACACACACACACACACACACACACACACACACACACACACACACACACACACACACACACACACACACACAGCACAGGCACGCACTCACTTAATGAAATACTCACTCATTATTATGCATACAATAATAAAAATACAAATATCAACCAGTGTTCATCATACACATGAATGACTACGTGAATAATAATATTACAGGTCCAAGTTTTTTTTAATCTCAATATGAAATCATTTCTGGGTAACAATTAAATACCTTACTGTGATTGTTTTCAATTAAATTGGTCGAAAAGAAACAAAAATAGCTTCTTAGCAAATTGTATTTTCTCAAGCAAAAATTGTCTGGGAGTGGTCTGAGAGGGGAACTCTTTCTTATTGGTCAATTAACTAATTTACCGCATGATGATGTCACCATGGAAGGACAAAACTCCATCCCACCAAAATAGGCAGATATTTCAGGTGGTCTTTTCAAACAGGTCTTCCACTAAAAGGGCATTATGATCATTTTCACAATTTCACAGTATTATTCCAACCTCATAGTGTGGAAATATATATAAAACACATGAAAATCACGTTTTTGACTGCACTGGACCTTTAAGAACAAAAATGTAATCTGATAATAATAATTCAATATCACTTTTCCCCAAAGGATATCCCACTGGGCACAAATGATTGAAACTTGTTGAAACATTATTTCAACTTAATTTGTCTACGTATTGTGACATGGAATCCACGTGGAAAATGCATTAGATTTGAGGGTTAAATTATGTGGTCCTCTGTAGCTCAGCTGGTAGAGCACGGCGCTTGTAACGCCAAGGTAGTGGGTTCGATCCCCGGGACCACCCATACACACACAAAAAAAAGAATGTATGCACGCATGACTGTAAGTCGCTTTGGATAAAAGCGTCTGCTAAATGGCATATTATTTTTATTATTATATACCCCACAGGATTATGTCATCATGGTAACCAAATTTCAACATACACAAAGCTTGTATAAAATATGTTGAATTTGTACCTTTAAAACAACGTCATATTTTCAACATTATATAAACTAACAGAAAAAATATATATAGGCTGGGCAGCACCTCCTACTGGAGAATTGATCTATCTACAGCTACCCTTTGGTCTACTATCCATGGTTTAAACCAAACCTAGCTATGATATTTGTCACTGACTTTTACCAATGTGCTATCGTGAGAATGATAATTGAGAGATCTCTACTTAACTAAATAGATTCACTGTCGCTATCAAAATCATTCCAAAGGGTAGGTATAACAGAGCAAATGAAATGTGACAATACTTTGTCAATCATCAATGATGCTATTTAGGCCTATATAGCATTTACAAAGTTATCAACAGCAACTGTTTGAATTCAACACAGAATTTAAAAAAAATTGACAATACAATAGGCCTAGGGTTTCAAGCTCTGGTTGATTTAAAATTAAATTATATTTAGTGATATTGAATTGTGTTTGGTTGTCAACGCAAGCAAATATCAACATTTGAAGGAGATGTATGGTCTGCTTGGATAGTTCCATCTGTACCACTGATTTAGTCTGGCTTTAATTCCAGTTTGTCTACAAATACAAAATGTATTTGTTGGAGTCACGTCTCCATCTCAACAAAAAAATCAAAGTTAAAGAATAGGACTAAATCAAATCACGTTATTTAAAGTGAATTTAAAGTTTGATTTTATTTAGTCCCATTCTATAACTTCGATTTTTGGTTGAAATGGAGACGTGAATCCAACATTAATAATAATATGCACTTGTCTTTTCCTACTAGCACTGACTTTGCTGATAAATACTTTGTTGAGGAAAATTGTACTTGATACGATTGTGATGTGTTGTTGTCTCAATTTAAATCAAATCAAATTGTATTGGTCACATACACATATTTAGTAGATGTTTTTGCAGTTGTAGCGAAATACTTGTGTTCCTAGCTCCAACAGTGCAGTAGTGTCTTAGGTCAGTGAAATGTCAGAATAATAATAAGTAATAAGTAGAGATAATTATTTATTTCAGCTTTTATTTCTTTCATCACATTCCCAGTGGGTCAGAAGTTTACATACACTCAATTAGTATTTGGTAGCATTGCCTTTAAATTGTTTAACTTGGGTCAAACGTTTTGCGTAGCCTTCCACAAGCTTCCCACAATAAGTTGGGTGAATTTTGGCCCATTCCTCCTGACAGAGCTGGTGTAACTGAGTCAGGTTTGTAGGCCTCCTTGCTCGCACACGCTTTTTCAGTTCTGCCCACACATTTTCTATAGGATTGAGGTCAGGGCTTTGTGATGGCCACTCCAATACCTTGATTTTGTTGTCCTTAAGCCATTTTGCCACAACTTTGGAAGTATGCTTGGGGTCATTGTCCATTTGGAAGACCCATTTGCGACCACGCTTTAACTTCCTGACTGATGTCTTGAGATGTTGCTTCAATATATCCACATAATTTTCCTTCCTCATGATGACATCTATTTTGTGAAGTGCACCAGTCCCTCCTGCAGCAAAGCACCCCCACAGCATGATGCTGCCACCCCCGTGCTTCACGGTTAAGACAGCGTTCTTCGGCTTGCAAGCCGCCCCCTTTTCCTCCAAACATAACGATGGTTATTATGGCCAAACAGTTCTATTTTTGTTTCATCAGACCAGAGGACATTTCTCCAAAAAGTACAATCTTTGTCCCCATGTGCAGTTGCAAACCGTAGTCTGGCTTTTTTATGGCGGTTTTGGAGCAGTGGCGTCTTCCTTGCTGAGCGGCCTATCAGTTTATGTCGATATAGGACTCGTTTTACTGTGGATATAGATACTTTTGTACCTGTTTCCTCCAGCATCTTCACAAGGTCCTTTGCTGTTGTTCTGGGATTGATTTGCACTTTTCGCACCAAAGTACGTTAATCTCTAGGAGACAGAACGCATCTCCTTCCTGAGCGGCATGACGGCTGCATGGTCCCATGGTGTTTATACTTGCATACTATTGTTTTTACAGATGAACGTGGTACCTTCAGGCATTTGGAAATTGCTCCCAAGGATGAACCAGACTTGTGGAGGTCTACAATTCTTCTTGGCTAATTTATTTTGATTTTCCCATGATGCCAAGCAAAGAGGCACTGAGTTTAAAGGTAGGCCTTGAAATACATCCACAGGTACACCTCCAATTGACTCAAATGATGTCAATTAGCCTATCAGAAGCTTCTAAGGCCATGACATTTTCTGGAATTTAACAAGCAGTTTAAAGGCACAGTCAACTTAGTGTATGTAAACTTCTGACCCACTGGAATTGTGATACAGTGAATTATAAGTGAAATAATCTGTCTGTAAACAATTGTTGGAAAAATTACTTGTGTCATGCACAAAGTAGATGCCCTATCCGACTTGCCAAAACTATAGTTTGTTAACAAGAAATTTGTGGAGTGGTTGAAAAACGAGTTTTAATGACTCCAACCTAAGTGTAAAACTTCTGACTTCAACTGTACATATGAAATTAGTAAAACAGTACGTAAGCATTATTAAAGTGACTAGTGTTCCATTATTAAAGTGACCAGTGATTCCATGTCTATGTACATAGGGCAGCAGCCTCTACGGTGCAGGGTTGAGTAACCGGGTGGTAGCCAGCTAGTGATGGCTATTTAACAGTCTGAAGCAGTTTTTCAGTCTCTCGGTCCCAGTTTGATGCACCTGTATTGACCTCGCCTTTTGGATGATAACGGGGTGAACAGGCTGTGGCTCGGGTGGTTGATGTCAATGATGATATAGCTCACCTAGCTATCTTAAGATGAATGCACTAATTGTAAGTCGCTCTGGATAAGAGTGTCTGCTAAATGACTAAAATGTAAATGTAAACTTAACCAAAAATCAGAAATAGTTTTTCCATTGGGATTTGTTTGTGCTTTTAGATGGTTGAAAGCATAGCGATTGTGTGAATATAGGTTGTAATCTCATTGATCAACGTCTCAAAAAATATTACCCAATTATCCACGTTGAAATTATGTAATGTGCCCAGTTGGATGGTATTTCATTATTGCCCAGTGAGGATTTTTTTTTGCATTTGGTCTATTCAGAGCAGCCATTACAGATGAACAGTGAGTGTGAGCTTCAGTCCACATGGACCCTCATTGATGGGTCAATAAGAAGGAGAGTGAGTGAGTGTCTCTGTGTGCGTGTACGTGTGTGCTTTTCTGAGCCTGTGTATGTGTGTGCGTGAGCGAGAGAGAGAGGGAGGAGGCAGAAAAAGAGAGAATGATAAAGAAAAGGTCTGGTCACGCGTTCAACTGGACCACGACAGAGTGGCACTGGGGAGGCTCACGACCGCAAATAGAGATCACTCAGCTCTTGCCCCGAACCAGGCCAAACCCTCTAACACGCAGAACGCACAGATTAATTTTCAAACACAAACAAAAAACATAGTTTTAGATCATATTACAATGCACAGATAGTTTGGAGAGCAACCAAAAACACAGAGACATTCAGTGTGTGCAAAACATACACACAAACCACAGGGGGCATAGAGTGTAACACAGAAAACACACTCACACACACTGTCCCTTTAGCATCTTGTTTTGCTGCACCACTCTCTGTCCTACTATGTGAGTGTCTTTCCATCATTTGCATGCATGCATCTTCAATGGCGGTGCATCCTAAATGAACATAAGTGAGCATCCTTAATTGACCAGCTCGTTAGCCCAAGTGATAATTGGCCATGGACCATCAGCCTCTGGGATGAAAACGAGGTAGCAAACTCCAGTCTCGTTAGTTTGGCCTGGGCCATTACACCCTGGTGTGTGTGTGTGTGTGTGTGTATATCAATACATTAGATTATGAGGAGTGCCAAAATGTAGAGAACTTTTCTGTCACGCAAAGTCGTGTAGGTGGAAACTGTATTGCCATTACCCTCTGACCTTAGCATCAGTGTGTGTTGTGTGTCATGTTGTATCTGTCTAGCAGAGGCAAGAGAGTCGTAATTGTAATTAGAGTGCTATGTGTGTGTGTAAGGCTGCGTTTACACAGGCAGCCCAATTCTGACCTATTTTCCACTAATTGGTCTTTTGACCAATCACATCAGCTCTTTTCACATCAGATCTTTTCAGAGCTGATCTGATTGGTCAAAAGACCAATTAGTGAACGCAGCCTTAGAGGTGGCATGTGTTTCACAGCTATGCAAGCCTATTAGTAACATGTGCTGTATGTATGCTGTTGAATACCGCTGTAGGTACCGTTCAATATTGCATACTGAATTCCTGAGAGAGAGACATGAAAATATGTTTCTGTGTTTGTAATGACGAAACAGAGAGAAAGAAAGAAAGAGTAGAGAGCGAGCAAGAAATAGAAGAGGATGAGAGAGAGAGAGAGAGAGAGAGAGAGAGAGAGAGAGAGAGAGATAGAGAGAGAGAGAGAGAGAGAGAGAGAGAGAGAGAGAGAGAGAGAGAGAGAGAGAGAGAGATAGAGAGGGAGAGAGAGAGAGAGAGATAGAGAGAGAGAGAGAGAGAGAGAGAGACAGAGAGAGAGAGAGAGAGAGAGAGATAGAGAGAGAGAGAGAGAGAGAGAGAGAGAGAGAGAGACAGAGAGAGAGAGAGAGAGAGAGAGAGAGAGAGAGAGAGAGAGAGAGAGAGAGAACAGCAGCTGAATCAGAATGGGGTTCTTGGCGGTAGCGGCAACGGTAGCAGTAGAAACATAGGTGGTGACAGAGGCCTTAAGCCTGGCTGACACCTGATATGTTTCATCTCTAGCCCCATCACGTCCCTCCTCAACGCTGTCCCACCACAGGGATAAAAATGACATTGTGTCGAGAAGAGAGGAATTATCCCAAAACCAAAGGCTCCAACATGTGCCGGATAAAAATACAAAGTCCGAAAAAAAAACCCAGAGGCTCAAAAGCAGTCATCTTTTCGCCCTCAGACCTAACCGTATCACTGATGCAAAGGCGACCCCAAATCCATTACAAGCCAATTATAGTTATAAGATGTACTGGGCACCACTGCTTAATCCACAAAGTGGAACCAATAGGGAATGTGAAAATAGAATCCACACTTGAGTAACTTCGGAGGGATTTAGGCGGATTAATGAACTGCCATGTTCACTGTCAACATGCTGGGGAGCACAAGCCCTTACCAGCCTCTGTCTGTCTCTCAGATACACACATGAATACAGGGACGAGCATGCAGGCACGCACGTATGCGTTTATTCACGCACACACACACATGCAAACATGTAGGCACGCAAAAACACACACACAGACAGACACAGACACAGACACACACAGACGCAAAAAGTAGAGAGAATGCTAAAATGACTTTCTTACCTATACCAGTGCAGGTTGGTGGTGGCAAAGGTCCACGGCACATGGAAGAGAATAGAGGAGATAAAAAGTAATTAGGTATGTCCATCTAACTAATAAATCACTAAGATCAATTCCCTTATTTCTGGGAGAGCTCTGCAATAGAATAAAAGCACCATGTTGCACCAAACATCAAATACAACATTGATAGAGATGGCGCCGATAGAGAGGGCGGCAGTGCTCCTAGCTCCTAGTCAACTTTGCAGTATTTTGTTTTTTCATGTGTTATTTCTTACATTATTAGCCCAGGAAATGTTTTGTGTTATTACATACAGCCGGGAAGAACTTTTGGATATCAGAGCGGTGGTAACTCACCATCATTTCCAGGAATACGACTTTCCCTGAATCAGATCCTTTGTTCGTACCACCCAGGGCAATTGAACTGATCCCAGAGGCTGACCCAAAACATTGCCGTATTCGGAGTGGTCTTCTATACGCTTCCGAGTATATTACTCGCTAATGTTCAGTCTCTGGATAATAAAGTTGACGAGCTCCGGGCGAGGATTTCCTTCCAGAGAGACATTAGGGATTGTAACATACTCTGTTTCATGGAAACATGGCTCTCTCGCAATATATTCTGAGTCTGTACAGCCAGTTGGGTTCTCAGTTCATCGCGCAGACAGGAATAAATATCTCTCTGGGAAGAAGAAGGGCAGGGGTGTTTCTTTCATGATTAACTACTCATGGTGTGATTGTGATAACATACAGGAACTCAAGTCCTTTTGTTCACCCAACCTAGAATACCTCACAATCAAATGCCGACTGTATTACCTCCCAAGAGAATTCTCTTCGGTTATAGTTACAGCCGTGTACAGTGAGGGAAAAAAGTATTTGATCCTCTGCTGATTTTGTACGTTTGCCCACTGACAAAGACATGATCAGTCTATAATTTTAATGGTAGGTTTATTTGAACAGTGAGAGACAGAATAGGAACAAAAAAATCCAGAAAAACGCATGTCAAAAATGTTATAAATTTATTTGCATTTTAATGAGGGAAATAAGTATTTGACCCCTCTGCAAAACATGACTTAGTACTTGGTGGCAAAACCCTTGTTGGCAATCACAGAGGTCAGACGTTTCTTGTAGTTGGCCACCAGGTTTGCACACATCTCAGGAGGGATTTTGTTCCACTCCTCTTTGCAGATCTTCTCCAAGTCATTAAGGTTTCGAGGCTGACATTTGGCAACTCGAACCTTCAGCTCCCTACACAGATTTTCTATGGGATTAAGGTCTGGAGACTGGCTAGGCCACTCCAGGACCTTAATGTGCTTCTTCTTGAGCCACTCCTTTGTTGCCTTGGCCGTGTGTTTTGGGTCATTGTCATGCTGGAATACCCATCCACGACCCATTTTCAATGCCCTGGCTGAGGAAAGGAGGTTCTCACACAAGATTTGACGGTACATGGCCCCGTCCATCGTCCCTTTGATGCGGTGAAGTTGTCCTGTTCCCTTAGCACGTCCATGATTGACGGTGGGGATGGTGTTCTTGGGGTCATAGGCAGCATTCCTCCTCCTCCAAACACGGCGAGTTGAGTTGATGCCAAAGAGCTCCATTTTGGTCTCATCTGACCACAACACTTTCACCCAGTTCTCCTCTGAATCATTCAGATGTTCATTGGCAAACTTCAGACGGGCCTGTATATGTGCTTTCTTGAGCAGGGGGACCTTGCGGGTGCTGCAGGATTTCAGTCCTTCACGGCGTAGTGTGTTACCAATTGTTTTCTTGGTGACTATGGTCCCAGCTGCCTTGAGATCATTGACAAGATCCTCCCGTGTAGTTCTGTGCTGATTCCTCACCGTTCTCATTATCATTGCAACTACACGAGGTGAGATCTTGCATGGAGCCCCAGGCCGAGGGAGATTGACAGTTATTTTGTGTTTCTTCCTGTTCTTTTGTGTGTCACCTTCTCACCAAGTTGCTTGGCGATGGTCTTGCAGCCCATTCCAGCATTGTGTAGGTCTACAATCTTGTCCCTGACATCCTTGGAGAACTCTTTGGTCTTGGCCATGGTGGAGAGTTTGGAATCTGATTGATTGATTGCTTCTGTGGACAGGTGTCTTTTATACAGGTAACAAGCTGAGATTAGGAGCACTCCCTTTAAGAGTGTGCTCCTAATCTAAGCTTGTTACCTGTATAAAAGACACCTGGGAGCCTAAAATCTTTCTGATTGAGAGGGGGTCAAAAACGTATTTCCCTCATTAAAATGCAAATCAATTTCTAACATCTTTGACATGCTTTTTTCTGGATTTTTTTGTTGTTATTCTGTCTCTCACTGTTCAAATAAACCTACCATTAAAATTATAGACTGATAATTTCTTTGTCAGTGGTCAAACGTACAAAATCAGCAGGGGATCAAATACTTTTTTCCCTCACTGTATATTCCCCCTCAAGCCGATACCACGACGGCCCTCAAAGAACTCCACCGGAATTATGCAAACTGGAAACCACATATCCTGAGGCCGCATTTATTGTAGCTGGGGATTTTAACAAAGCAAATTTGAGAAAAACGCTACAGAAGTTCAATCAACACATTGACTGTAGTACTTGCGCTGCTAAAATACTCGACCACTGCTACTCCAACTTCCGGGATGCCTACAAGGCATCCATTTTGCTCCTCCCTTCCTATAAGCAGAAACTCAAACAGGAAGTACCTGTGCTAAGGTCTTTTCAATGCTGGTCTTACCAATTAGAATCCACGCTTCAAGATTGTTTTGATCACGCGGACTGGGATATGTTTCGGGTAGCCTCCGATTATAACATAGACGTATACACAGATACGGTGACGGAGTTTATCAGGAAGTGTATAGGAGATGTTGTACCCATTGTGACTATTAAAACCTACCCTAACCAGAAACCGTGGATAGATGGCAGCATTCACGCAAAACGGAAAGCGCGAACCTCCGCATTTAACCATGGCAAGGTGACTGGGAATATGGCCGAATACAAACAGTGTAGTTATTCCCTCCGTAAGGCAATCAAACAGGCAAAACGTCAGTATAGAGACAAAGTGGAGTTGCAATTCAATGGCTCAGACATGAGACGTATGTGGCAGGGTCTACAGACAATCACGGACTACAAAGGGAAAACCGGAAACAGACACCGATGTCTTGCTTCCGGACAAGCTAAACACATTCTTCGCCTGCTTTGAGGATAACACAGTGCCATCGACGAGGCCTGCTACCAAGGACTGTGGGCTCTCCTTCTCCGTGGCCGACGTGAGTAAGACATTCAAGCGTGTTAACCCTCGCAAGGCTGCCGGCCCAGACGGCATCCCTAGCCGCGTCCTCAGAGCATGCGCAGACCAGCTGGCTGGAGTGTTTACGGACATATTCAATCTCTGAGAGCATCCTGTCAGGCTGTATCACCGCCTGGTCGGAAACTGCACCGCCCGCAACCGCAGGGCTCTCCAGAGGGTGGTGCGGTTTGCCCAACACAACATCTGGGGAAAACGACCTGCCCTCCAGGACACATACAGCACCCGATGTCACAGGAAGGCCAAAAAGATAATCAAGGACAACAACCACCCGAGCCACTGCCTGTTCACGCCGTTATCATCCAGAAGGCGAGGTCAGTAAAGGTGCATCAAAGTGACTGAAAAACAGCTTCTATCTCAAGGCCATCAGGCTGTTAAATAGCCATCGCTAGCCCATTAGAGGCTGCTGCCCTATATACACACACTACAAATCACTGGCCACTTTAATAATGGAACACTAGTCACTTTAATGTTTACATATTTTGCATTACTCATCTCATATGTATATAATGTATTATATTCTGTTCTACTGTATCTTAGTCTATGCCGCTCTGACATTGCTCGTCCATATATTTATATATTCCTTTACTCTAGATTAGTGTGTATTGTGTGTATTGTTGTGAATTTGTTAGATATTACTTGTTAGAAATTACTGCACTGTTGGAGCTAGAAACACAACCATTTCGCTAAACCCGCAATAACATCTGCTAAACACGTGTAGGTGACCAATAAAATGTGATTTGATTTGATTTGACATAGATATTATGGAAAAGAAAAACATTTGGATTACCTCTGTCTCTCTCACACACATACACATGTGTGCAAGGCTCATCTATCACACACACACATGCACACACACACTACCACCCCCCCGCCCCACACAAGCACACACTACACCCCCAACACACAAACACAAGACGGCCTACTGCTCCAACATGAGTGAGGAGTCTTAATGAGGTCCCGCCCATCTCTCCTCTCCCAAAATCAGTCTCTCTGCTCCTCCTCTCAAAGAGTCTCCTCAGTCTCTCCCTCCCCTCACCATCAAGCTCTCTTACGCTCCTCCCTCTCTCTGTCTCTCTCCCTTTATTTCATTCCCTCCACCCACACTCTTCTCCTCCTCTCAATTTCTCAACCCCACCATCTCTCTTCTCCTTCCCCACCACCTCTCCTCTCCTCCCTTTCATTGGTCTCTCCACTCTTCCCCTCTCTTAGTCTCCCATCTCTCCTCTCTTCCTCCTCTGGTGGGGTTGTAGGGATAGTATGGTTGAGTGAGTGGGCGTGGCCAGCCGTCTTGCCCTCCACTGTATGTGTTCTGCCTGTGTGCCTTTCATTTGTAGCACTCCATCTAGCAAAGGGAACACAGCCCAGCTTCACTTCAATTATCCTGTCAATCCATCACCACTCCCTAACCGCCCAACGTATGCTACATACGGGGGGGTGAGGGTTGTCCATGTTAATGTGTGTGGGGCCGAGAGTGTGTGTGCGCAAGTGCATGTGTGTGTGTGTGTGTGTGTGTGTGTGTGTTTGTGCCTATGTGCATGTGTGAGTGTGCATGTGTGTGTTTGTGTGTGCTTAAATGTGTCTATGTACGTGTGCACATGTGTACTTATGTCCTCTTGTCTGTCATCCCTCCAGGCCAGAGTGTGAATTTTACCGTGACATTCGGCGGGCTCTATTTCTTTCAAGGGACTTCCTATTTGTGCACGTGCTATTAGGCCCATACATTTTTTCATGGGAATGATAGTAAAGACATGTATTTTAACTGTAAAAATGTATTACATTTTAATGCGGCATGAACACAATCAGTCATGATGTTTTCATCTGATTGTCAAACAAATCACTTAAAAAAGTAGGCTACCTGTGCACGTTCGTCCACTCCAAAATAATTCCAGCATCCAAACAGTGCACTGTTCACACGCCATTTGATGAATGGAAAGATGATCTGTTACAAACACCAAAAAGTGTAATGACACTCTTATAGCCTGAATGAATTGATGCGTCTTGCTGACAAATTGACCTTTTTTGTAGAAAGAAAAGTCAGGACACCTGAAAAGGACTTAAATACGGGATGGAAATACAGCTGTCTGTGTCTGTCCTGAGCTCATTGGCGCAGGAAACGGTGAGGGTCCAGTTGAAACAATGTTACAAGTTCGCTAGTGGGCTGGACCCAGTCGATACAATGTTGCAAGTTCGCTAGCAATCTCAAGACAGACAGGGAGCGAGGTAGACAGGCAGAGAAGCGAGATGAATGTGATTGAAAGAACCTCAACCAACTGTCACTGGTTTCAACCATGACAGAGAGGGTGGGGTGTTAGTAAAAAATGTATTTGCATATTTAGCAGTACAAAATTGCATTTTAAACAAATAGGAGAACGGTTAAATTAGCACACTGCTCCAGGCTTTCTCTCCACCTTCTGTGTGTGTTCCCTCCCGTCACGTCCGGTACTTACGCTCTATCACAGCAATAAGACATCTGGTGATAATCCAGCAACAGAAACAAGACACAATGCCTACTGCATGCACACAACACCCATCGCTACATCTTCGTACCCGCTTTCCACTACATATGATACATGTTTTTCCCTTTCACTTTCACATTTTGTGTTCTCAGACTCACTACTGATCTAATAAAACTGACTCTCAGCTCCAGAGCTAGTGGCTAGTACCTAGCCGTTAGCGTTCAGGCGAACTCTAACGTATTAGGCCAGACCTGCTCCTAGGACAATCCACTGCATCAGTGTTGAGATGTAAAAACAACTAGCCTACAGAGAGAGAGAGAGAGTGGACATTTTCCTCTCTAACAAAGACAAGTGGCTGAGGTTCCTCCCTAAATTAAGCTGGATGTGGGCAAGAGTGCAGCAGTTCGCTCAGAGTCTTCTTGCATTGTTTCTCATTTCCAGGAGACAAATGAAACTGCACTCAAGTCAATAAGGCCGCTTTTAGAAGCTATGTGAGGGAGGTTGCTGAGGGGAGAGTGTGTGTGGATGTGTACTCGCACAGTCTTGCACCACCTAGCACAGTCTCACACTTACACAGTAATGTAATGTAGTCTCACACAGTCTCTCACAGTCTAACATAGCACCACACAGTCTAACACAGTCTAGAACGGTCAAAAAAAGTAAAACAAAGTAGAACAAAGTCGAACACGGTCTAACACAGTCTCACACAATCTAGCACAGTCTAATATAGTCTCACACAGTCTCAAAGTCTGACAGTCTAACAGAATCTGACACAGTGTAACAGTCTAATACAGTCTCACACAATCTAACATAATCTAAGACATCTCAAAATAACATTGGTGACTGGGAATGACATGGAGGGGGTTATAATTAACAGTCAAAAAACAAACAGGCCGATCTGTTTGGGTATAAGCGTAGCATCGAGCTAAAGCCATATTGATACATTAATTACTGCACCAGGCGAGCAGGGGAGGGGGACGTAAGAGGGAAAAAATATGATCTCTTTAATCTTGATAAAAGATAATGTACTTAGAATGAGATGAAGAGATATCTCAGTTACGGGATAACTTTCTGTGGGCAAATCGTACATATGGTCTGTCTCAAGCTATTAAAGTTGTAAGAGTTGCTAACTAAAGCAGTAAATTAAGACAAAATGGTGTCACATTTGGCGTCAGGGACATTGGAAGTATCGTCCCCCCGGCTGGTATTCTGAGGACGCTTCACTCTTATGTTTCCCTCAGAAAAAGAAAAAAAATGAAATATGAGAGCTTTCAGTACTGCTTAGACCGGCAAAATAAGTCAATTAGTTACGGCAGGCGGCAGTCAAATGGAGATTCTTCTACATGACGCTCGTAACGAGGACTGTCAAGGATAAGCGTTCGACAGCTCGTTAAATTAATCCTCTGGGTCTGCTGCGACAGGAATGAGGCATGTGTATATGTGTGTGTATGTGACCTGCTTATGTCCTCCACACCATAGGAAACACTCATCATAGACACACACACACACACACACACTAGTGCATACAGGTACACTCACACGAATGCACGGACAAACACACGTACAGACACAGGGCGAAAAGGGTCCATATCAGGGGATATCTTTACATGACACGTTTTTGATATTCTAGGTAATAAATAATATTTTCAATGCATATTTTGAGTTTTATAGATTTGCACCATATCCTGACACATTCTGAATCCACATGTGTCTTTTAGACATATATGATATTGGGATTACCCCGAATATCACACATGGACATTTCCTATGGCCGGATATGGACTGATTCAATATCCTGAGATATGTGACATCCTATTTTCTCTCTTCATGTTGACAAATACTGACTGTATTCATCGCATATCTGTGATTTCTCAGCACATTCAAGATATTAAGCTATATTGATTCCAGATATGCTTCTCTTGGCTGAGGTTCATATCCGGATCTTGATATGCTTTTTGATATGCTGAAAATAAGAATGATTTCTGATGCATTTCTGAGTTTTCAGCACATGCTCAATAATTTGTCAAATATGAAATCCATATTTTTCTTTCATGCACAAATCATTTTTGGATTTCCTCTGGATATCATACATGGTATGGCTAGTTATTGATTCATTAGATATCCTGTTAGGCCTATGTGGACATCTTATTTATATGATGACAAATACTGACAGTAGGCCTTCATAGCATATTTTCTCAGGTTGATATCAGGATCTTGATTTGCTTTTTGATATGCTAAATAAGGACAATTTATTATGCTTATTTGAGTTTCGAGGACATGTTCAATAACTGGACAAATATTAAATCCATATAATTATTTCAGACACTAGCTAAAGTTTTTGTATAACATCTGCATAAAGGCACGCGCAAACCGTAAGCTAAAAGTGCTTTAACTGGTAGCCTAGCAACAAGAATCACATATTTTCTGTTGTGGAGTTCTGTCGTTTTTTTATTTGGGTGCCACAAATGAGTTTGTAAACGGTGTGTGTTAGAACTGACAACTGGAGAAACAAAGAAGAGAGAAGCTGTTCAGAAAATACCTCAAAGAAGTTAACGCTAAAGTGAGTAGATAATTTTAGATGTTTCATTTATCTTAGTAACTAGAATCAAGAACCTTAGCTAATTTGAACTTTGTGGCTAGTTAGCTAGCTAGGCTTGATAGTGGGGTAAAAGCTAGCAAACAAATAACAAAATGTCCTTCCCTTCAGGTATTTTCTTACCCCCTATCAAGCCTCATGGTGACAGCTAACATTTTAAAACGTTTGGGCATATTTTGTATTACTGGTTAATATAAGATAGCTAATGTTAGCTAACTAACTTATCTAGCTAGCTAGCTAACTAGCAACTTGGCTTGTTCCAGTTAGCTTTCTCGTCATGAATGAAGCAGGTAGAGTAGCTACCTTGTGATATGGTTATGTAAAATGACAATCTTTCTTGCAACATCGACACAATTTTCATTCATGATTTATGCATTGACAGTTTGGAGTGGATTACAGACCAACACTTTCACCACATTGGGTCTGGACTGCAAGGGACCAACACATGACTCAATATGCATCCATCGTCCATAATAGGCTGGACACATGAAATGTTTAACAACGCTTTTCTTCTGATAAAAACGAGTTAATTGCATCCGCCGTGGAGCCCAGTTTCATAATATTACCATATTTCCCAGCTGCTTGCTGTAGTTTTGAAGTAATCACGAAAAAAAACAGGCCTTATTTTAGGGCATTTTTCACCCTGCCCGCTCCTATTAGTTCTGTTGAGCACCGTCGCACCAACTCGCCTTCCGAACGTTCTATTCCCAGCCTATTGTTCTACGTCACAATGCCTGCTTCGCTATTGTTGGCAATGAGATCTGCCCACGTTGAACCAATTGCTGGTAGTTAAAACGTAAACAACAACAAAATATTACTCATGGAGCTCTGAGGTCGTCCCATTGTCTCCTATAGGGGAAATATAGGTATGTCTATATATTTCGCCAAATATCTCGCAATGTGTATATTTTGATTTTTTCAAGTCGGACACCATTTTAATCATGAGAATCTCCTCTTTCTAATTATGTAAGTCTGAGCAGTGAGCTCGGTTGTCATCAAATGCTAGCCCCCAAATACTTTTTGCCCTTGGAACGCTGAGCTCCCCCCATTGTTTTCCTATGGAGAGGCATGCCGGTCTATTTCGCCAAATATCTCACAATGTGTATATTTCGATTTTTTTCAAGTCGGACACCATTTTAATCAGGAGAATCTCCTCTTTGTAATTAAGTAAGTCTGGACAGCGAGCTCGGTTGTCATCGATCACTAGACCAGAAATAGTCAGAAGTTTTCGTTTTTTCCCTCATTTCTCATTAAGCAGCCACCATCGAGGTGCGGATGTTTACTTTCTACATAAGTAGTTTTTTTCCAGTTTCGTCCAAAGAACAGATTGTAGTGCTAAAATAAAAAGGGATACATTTTCTTTGTGTCATTTAGTCTAAATGGAATTCTAAGCATCACTCCAGTCAGAAGAGGCTCTGCGAACGTTCGATTAAATTAATTTGCTATGGACTCGCGCCAGCTTAGCCAAGTTTTTTTTTTTCTTTTATGTTTTTTTTTTTTTAGTCATTTAGCAGACGCTCTTATCCAGAGCGACTTACAGGAGCAATTAGGGTTAAGTGCCTTGCTCAAGGGCACAACGACAGATTTTTCACCTAGTCGGCTCGGGGATTAGAACCATCGACCTTTCGGTTACTGGCACAACGCTCTTAACCACTAAGCTACCTGCCGCCCCGGCAGAAAAACGTTCTATTGCCGTTTTTCAGCCTTGGGTGAATTTTGACTCGTTCTATTGTCTAGCCTATCCATAACAAACAGGGCAGGCAGGGGTATTGAGTGTGCAACTTTTATTTTCTGTTTAATAAATAAAATACATTTTTAGCAAATATTGGCCTACATTTGCATCTTTACAGAAAATGTGTTGTGATTGGAGCTCTGGATTTGCTATGCTGCATTTTTTACACTTTGGATTAAATATGACGATGTTTGCTTTTCCATGCCTTGTAGCCTACTACTGAATATAGTGCAAATGTATGCTCAGTTATGTCACCTTCATGTGAAGAAGCAAAATGATTTTCGGCGCCTGAACAGGTAAAATAATTTGGCCGCTGGACATTGATCATGCGTCAGATTTAGCCCATTTTCGATCAGACATATGAGGATGAATATTATATATCATGTAAGGATATCTAATTAGATTATACATTTTTTTAGAAATACGGATCCATAAATGTAATGACTATATATATGATACATTTCTGAAAGTATGTGGATTCGTTCATGCCTAAGTATAAAGACTTAAATATGTCCGCACATACCCTTTCTGGAGTTAAAATATTAGACAAATATGTAGGCGGGTGCACACGCATCAGTGGCGTGTCTTGAAGCGATCACACCCCAGATTTCTCCCTGGACTCATACGGTAGCAGGGAGATTTCTGAGGTCCGGATTGGATGCATGTAGAAACTGTCCTATTACGGAGAATATCCTAGCTCGATATATGAAATTAAGGACATGTGTATCTGGAGCATTTCTACTCCTTATATATAATAAAATGGCAGATATATGGATATATCTAAAGATATTGACCCTTTTCGCCCAGTGAGACACACACACAAGCACGCACATGCAAGTACCCACAGATGCACACACACACACTCACACTTTCTCCATCCATTTCTTCTCTCTCTTCCTCTATCCCTCCACCCTTTCTCTCCATTTATATTTTCAGTTTACTGCCAAACTCATATCACAGAGCAGTCATGGGAGAGACTCACAAACTGCCTCAAAATATATCAGAAAATACAGTACGATGTAACTGGCATAGCCCATGACCACCTACAGTGTGTGTCCAAGTGTCACTACTACCCAGGTTTATGGGAAATTTAGTTTCTTACAGACATCACTACACAGATAGGAGCTGGGGTTAATGGGTAATGTACTTTCTTATTGCCTTACACAGTGAGGCACTGGAGTTTATTGGAAATGTAGTTTCTTATGGCTGTACACAGTAAGAATTGAGGCTCTTTGTTATCTGCGCTCTCTCTCTCGCACAATTCACAAACCTTTCCACGACTCAGGACAAAAACAACTTCAATACTTCAATACTTTCTCCAAGCACACAACACTCACTTCCTATGTATTGTTACACGGACAAACATTTCCTGTGTAAAAACAAACAAACCAAGTTTCCTCAAATGGGTCTGTCTTTGGACAGTAGGGAAGATGACTAGGCAATCGGTCTTCATCACACACAGCTTTAAATCGTTTGGGTCCATCACCATCATGTTAAATTGAGTTGGGGTCTTCTAGTCTGTGCCTGTGCAATATAATGGGGAAGCATTTCTCCAAGCGGCATCTGGAGGCCTGAAGAGGTAGTTTCCTCCTATTCATCAGACGCCCACTTCCACTCAATTCAAAGGAAATTGCATAAAAACCCTTTTTTCCTCCTGGACCGAGAGTTTTATTCTTTCCCCTATAGAGAGAGAATCGAATCTGTGTGACCCATTTGAAACTTTGTTTGTCGCTCATTCCCGTTTACTGGCGTAAAGTCACCTTAATCCCGCGCTTTGAAACACAATTACCACAGGCAGCAGGATACGTTACCGCGCCCCGAACAAACGAGACTGAAAAAACACAAACACAACGGTCATCTATACACTGAGAACGGGGAGAGAAACACAAAAGCAGGAGAGAGAGGGAGGAGAAGGGAATGAGGGAACGACAGAAGAGTAAAAAGGCAGAGAGAGAAAGGGGACAGGGAGAGACAGAGGAGAAGGGAGAGAGAGGCTAGATAAAGGAAGAAGGAACACAGAAGGAGAGAGGAGAAAGAAAGAGCAAACAAAAAGACTGATATTCTATTGTTGTTATATAGAGAGAAGCAAAGAAGCAGGGATGTCACAATACCTCCTCACACAAACCAAATCAAATCAAATCAAATCAAATTTTATTGGTCACATGCGCCGAATACAACAGGTGCAGACATTACAGTGAAATGCTTACTTACAGCCCTTAACCAACAGTGCATTTATTTTAAACAAAAAAGTAAGAATAAAACAACAACAAAAAAGTGTTGAGAAAAAAAGAGCAGACGTAAAATAAAGTGACAGTAGGGAGGCTATATATACAGTAAAATAAAGTGACAGTAGGGAGGCTATATATACAGGGGGGTACCGTTGCATTGTCAATGTGCGGGGGCACCGGCTAGTTGAGGTAGTTGAGGTAATATGTACATGTGGGTAGAGTTAAAGTGACAATGCATAAATACTTAACAGAGTAGCAGCAGCGTAAAAAGGATGGGGTGGGGGGGCAGTGCAAATAGTCCGGGTAGCCATGATTAGCTGTTCAGGAGTCTTATGGCTTGGGGGTAGAAGCTGTTGAGAAGTCTTTTGGACCTAGACTTGGCACTCCGGTACCGCTTGCCGTGCGGTAGCAGAGAGAACAGTCTATGACTAGGGTGGCTGGAGTCTTTGACAATTTTGAGGGCCTTCCTCTGACACCGCCTGGTATAGAGGTCCTGGATGGCAGGGAGCTTTGCCCCAGTGATGTACTGGGCCGTACGCACTACCCTCTGTAGTGCCTTGCGGTCAGAGGCCAAGCAGTTGCCATACCAGGCGGTGATGCAACCAGTCAGGATGCTCTCGATGGTGCAGCTGTAGAATTTTTTGAGGATCTGAGGACCCATGCCAAATCTTTTTAGTCTCCTGAGGGGGAATAGGCTTTGTCGTGCCCTCTTCACGACTGTCTTGGTGTGTTTGGACCATGATAGTTCGTTGGTGATGTGGACACCAAGGAACTTGAAGCTCTCAACCTGTTCCACTACAGCCCCGTCGATGAGAATGGGGGCGTGCTCAGTCCTCTTTTTTTTCCTGTAGTCCACAATCATCTCCTTTGTCTTGGTCACGTTGAGGGAGAGGTTGTTGTCCTGGCACCACACGGCCAGATCTCTGACCTCCTCCCTATAGGCTGTCTCATCGTTGTCGGTGATCAGGCCTACCACTGTTGTGTCGTCGGCAAACTTAATGATGGTGTTGGAGTCGTGCCTGGCCATGCAGTCATGGGTGAACAGAGAGTACAGGAGGGGACTGAGCACGCACCCCTGAGGGGCCCCCGTGTTGAGGATCAGTGTGGCAGATGTGTTGTTACCTACCCTTACCACCTGGGGGCGGCCCGTCAGGAAGTCCAGGATCCAGTTGCAGAGGGAGGTGTTTAGTCCCAGGATCCTTAGCTTAGTGATGAGCTTAGAGGGCACTATGGTGTTGAATGCTGAGCTGTAGTCAATGAATAGCATTCTCACGTAGGTGTTCCTCTTGTCCAGGTGGGAAAGGGCAGTGTGGAGTGCGATAGAGATTGCATCATCTGTGGATCTGTTGGGGCGGTATGCAAATTGGAGTGGGTCTAGGGTTTCTGGGATTATGCTGTTGATGTGAGCCATGACCAGTCTTTCAAAGCACTTCATGGCTACAGACGTCAGTGCTACGGGTCGGTAGTCATTTAGGCAGGTTATCTTAGAGTTCTTGGGCACGGGGACTATGGTGGTCTGCTTGAAACATGTTGGTATTACAGACTCAGTCAGGGACATGTTGAAAATGTCAGTGAAGACACTTGCCAGTTGGTCAGCACATGCTCGGAGTACACGTCCTGGTAATCCGTCTGGCCCTGCGGCCTTGTGAATGTTGACCTGCTTAAAAGTCTTACTCACATCGGCTACGGAGAGTGTGATCACATAGTCGTCCGGAACAGCTGGTGCTCTCATGCATGCTTCAGTGTTGCTTGCCTCGAAGCGAGCATAGAAGTGGTTTAGCTCGTCTGGTAGGCTTGTGTCACTGGGCAGCTCGCGGCTGTGCTTCCCTTTGTAGTCTGTAATAGTTTTCAAGCCCTGCCACATCCAACGAGCGTCAGAGCCAGTGTAGTATGATTCAATCTTAGACCTGTATTGACTCTTTGCCTGTTTGATGGTTCGTCGGAGGTCATAGCGGGATTTCTTATAAGCGTCCGGGTTAGAGTCCCGTTCCTTGAAAGCGGCAGCTCTACCCTTTAGCTCAGTGCGGATGTTTCCTGTAATCCATGGCTTCTGGTTGGGGTATGTACGTACGGTCACTGTGGGGACGACATCATCGATGCACTTATTGATGAAGCCAGTGACTGATGTGGTGTACTCCTCAATGCTGTCTGAAGAATCTCCTTATACAATAACCAGTCACTAACCCATACACATCTGCAATGGCTTTAATACGGCCTATTGAGAACCACTGAAGTGAAACCACATGACAAAATAAGTGAGCTCTCATGTTTACTCAGACATACAGTACCAGTCAAAAGTTTGGACACACCTACTCATTCAAAGGTTTTTCTTTATTTTTACTATTTTCTACATTGTAGTAGAAATAACACATATGGAATCATGTAGTAACCAAAAAAGTTTTAAACAAACCAAAATATATTTTAAATAGCCACCCTTTGCCTTGATGACAGCTTTGCACACTCTTGGCATTCTCTCAACCAGCTTCACACGGAATGCTTTTCCAACAGTCTTGAAGGAGTTCCCACATATGCTGTGCACTTGTTGGCTGCTTTTCCTTCACTCTGCGTTCCGACTCATCCCAAACCATCTCAATTGGGTTGAGGTCGGGGGATTGTGGAGGCCAGGTCATCTGATGCAGCACTCCATTACTCTCCTTCTTGGTCAAATAGCCCTTACACAGCCGGGAGGTGTGTTGGGTCATTGTCCTGATGAAAAACAAATGATAGTCCCACTAAGCTCAAACCAGATGGTATGGCGATGCGTATCACTGCAGAATGCTGTTAACAGACAGTGTCACCAGCAAAGCACCCCCACACCATAACACCTCCTCCTCCATGCTTTACGGTGGGAACTACACATGCAGAAATCATCTGTTCTCCCACACCGTGTCTCACAAAGACACGTGGTTGGAACCAAAAATCTCCAATTTGGACTCCAGACCAAAGGACACATTTCTACCAGTCCAATGTCCATTGCTCGTGTTTCTTGGCCCAAGCAGGTCTCTTCTTCTTATTGGTGTCATTTAGTAGTGGTTTATTTGCAGCAATTCAACCATGAAGGCCTGATTCACACAGTCTCCTCTGAACAGTTGATATTGAGATGTGTCTGTTACTTGAACTCTGTGAAGCATTTATTTGGGCTGCAATTTCTGAGGCTGGTAACTCTAATGAATTTATCCTCTGCAGCAGAGATAACTCTGGGTCTTCCATTCCTGTGGCGGTCCTCATGAGAGCCAGTTTCATCATAGCGCTTGATGGTTTTTGCGAGTGCACTTCAAAGTTCTTGAAATTTACCGGATTGACTGACCTTCATGGCTTAAAGTAATGATGGACTGTCATTTCTCTTTGTTTATTTGAGCTGTTCTTGCCATAATATGGACTTGGTCTTTTACCAAATAGGGCTACCTTCTGTATACCCCCCCCCCCCCAACTTGTCACAACACAACTGATTGGCTCAAACACATAAAGAAGGAAAGGAATTCCACAAATAAACTTTTTAGAAGGCACACCTGTTAATTGAAATGCATTCCAGGTGACTACCTCATGAAGCTGGTTGAGAGAATGCCAAGAGTGTGCAAAGCTGTCATCAAGGCAAAGGGTGGCTACTTTGAAGAATCTAAAATCTAAAATATATTTTGATTTGTTTAACACTTTTTTGGTTACTACATTCCATATGTTTTATTTCATAGTTTTGTCGATTATTCTACAATGTAAAACATTTTAAAAATAAAGAAAAACCCTTGAATGAGTAGATGTGTCCAAACTTTTGACTGGTAGTGTAAGCAAACGCGCACACACACAAGCGCACACACACACACACACACACACATAGCTCTGCCTGCATACATGCGTTACAGATAAAATTATTGCAATATATAACACAATATAACTACACATCGTTTATTTATGTATTCCTAGTGTAGGCTGTAGATGTATTTCATCATGTACCTTTAAGGCTAAGCGTTTCTGCACTGATACATTTTTCAAATAACAGCTCAAAGCTCACAACAAATTGCTAATCTAAGGTGACAGCCTTCTTGAAATAACTGCAAGCATCATGAGCAGGAACTGGTATCTGTGTATGTGTGTTTATGCAGATATGTATTTGAATGTGTGTGTTTGAGTGTGTGTGCACATGTCTGTGTCTATGTACACTCTTAGAAAAAAAGGTGCTATCTAGAACTTAAAAGGGTTATTCAGCTGTCCCCATAGAAGAACCCTTTGAAGAACCCTTTTTGGTTCCAGGTAGAACCCTTTTGGGTTCAATGTAGAACCCTTCCCACTGCGCATAGACATAATTTCAACGTCTAGTTTTGATTTACATTTAGTTGAGTTGTCAACTAACATGAATACAACGTGAAATCAACAAAAAAATTCACCATGTCATTGGATTTAAGTTAAAAGTTGGGTGAAAAAAATATGAATGATGACTTTTTTCAAATCCAATCCGTTTTCCACATTGATTCAACGTTATCACTAACATTGTTTTTGTTGAAATGACGTGGAAACAACGTTGATTCAACCAGTTTTTACCCAGTAGGTTTCCACATATGGTTCTACATGGAACCCAAAAGAGTTATCCTATGGGGACAGCCGAAGAACCCCTTTGGAATCCATTTTTCTATTTGAATGCGTGTGAGCATGTGTGTATATGTGTGTGTGTGTTAGCCTATGAGTGTTCATGATTGTGTGTGTGTGTGTGTGTGTGTGTGTGTGTGTGTGTGTGTGTGTGTGTGTGTGTGTGTGTGTGTGGAGGCCTGTGGCAGTGAAACCCCTGGGATCTCAAGGCTCCGACCACAGCCATCCATTATGTTGGGCTGTTGATGACAGCGCTTTGACACACTCCACTGCCATGTGATACAGCTCCAAGTGAGCCAGCCGCTCTGCCTTATTCATGATTCTTACACCCCTATGAATATTAGAGTGAGCCTGGGTCTGTGTGTGTGTGTTTGTGTGGGGGTGGAGGGGGATCTGTGTGTGTGTGTTTGGGGTGGGGATCTGTGTGTGTGTGGGTGTGTTTGTGTGCATGTGAGCCTGGGTGTGTGCGTGCCCGCCTGCCTGCATGTTTCTGTGTGTGTATGCTCACATTCATCCTGAGAAGAAGGAAGATGGCGCCATACTGTATGGCTGACGTCTTGTGAGCTCCAACCCCACTTTTTTTCCCTTCTGATTTTGTGATATTTTTTTTCGTTTATCTTTACTTTTTTGCAATAAATGTATCCGCTATTATTTGTTATGATCGACAACAACTTTTGATCATCAGATCGGCAGTTACTAACCTCAATTACAGCTTCAACTTTTACTTAGAGGAAAAGCAGGCAAAAAAGAGGCAGGAAAGCGGTGAGACTAAGGCAAAGGGAAAACCGGCCACCTTTTCCGTGCATTCTATTCGCCAGTCTCTTGATAATACGATTGATTTGCTGTCAACGGGACTCTCCTAACTGCAATATTCTCTGCTTTTCTGAAACATGGCTTTTGGACAAGCTACCTTCCATGGCTATCCAACTTGGTGGATTCTTCATTCACCGAGCAGACAGGACATTGGATTCAGGGAAATAGAGAGCAGGAGGGTTTGCTTCTTCATCAACAGCAAATGGTGTGCTGACTCTAGCGCAGTGGAAGTCTCGACCCATTGTTCAACCGTCTTGGAATACCTGATGGTCAAATGTAGACCCTTCTACCTCCCGAGAGAGTTTTCAGCTGTTATTGTGACTGCTGTATATATTCCACTTCAGGACAATAAAAACAACAAGCTGACACTAACTGTACGAGGCTATAAACAAGTAGGAAACCATGCACCCGGAGGCTGCTTTCCTTGTTGCCAGTGATTTTATTTCCACATCATTAAGACACGTAATGCCCAACTTCCATCAAAACGTCTCCTTCGCCACTATGGGAGATAAAGTCCTAGAACACTGTTACTCTACCCACATGCAAGCTTACAAATCCCTACCTCGTCCCCCCTTCGGCAAATCATATCATGACTATACTCCTAATTCCTTTTTATAAGCAGAAGCTCAAACAGGAAGTACCCATGACGCGCTCCGTTGAGAAATGATCCATCATTTCAGAGGCTACGCTACAAGACTGCTTTGCTAGTGCTGACTGAAATATGTTCTGGGCATCCACCAATAGCATAGACAAGCTAACCACCTCCGTCATCGGCTTCATTAGGAATTGCATCGCCGACGTTGTCCCCATAGTGAAGGTTCTCTGCTTCCCCAATCAAAAGCCCTGGATTAACACTGAGGTTGGTGCTAAGCTAAAGGAAAAGGCTACAGCACACAGGGCTATGGCAGCCAACCCCAAGGCTTCGGTTGCGGACACGAACAAGTACAAGAAGTCCAGCTATGACCTCCGCAGAGCTATCAAACAAGCAAAAGGAATATATAAGAACGAGGTGGAATCCTATTACCCAGGCTCCGATGCCCGATGCATGTGGCAGGGGCTACAGTCCATTACGGATTAAAAATGAAGACCCAGATGTGATCTGCCCAACAATGCCTCTCAACCAGACAAACTCAATGCATTTTATGCACACTTCGGCAAAAACAACACTGAGCCGTGCACAAGGGCCCCCGCTGACCCAGGGGACTGGGTGATCTCGCTCTCCGAGGCCGATGTGAGTAAGGTTTTTAATCAGGTCAACACCTGTAAGGCACCAGGGCTGGACGGTATTCCAGAGCGCATTATCAGAGCATGCTCAGAACAGCTGGCAGGCATATTCACGGTCATTTTCAACCTCTCCTTGTCCCAGTCTGTAATCCCCACGTCTCAAGCTGACCACCATCATTGCTGTTTTCAGGAACTCCAAGGTTACCTGCCACAATGACTACCACCCTCCCTGTAGCATTCACATCTGTAATCATGAAGTGCTTTGAAAGGCTGGTTATGGCACACATCAATGCTATCATCCCAGACACCCAAGACCCACTCAAATTTGCATACCGCCCCAACAGATCCATCGACGATGAAATCTCAATTGCACTTCACACTGCCCTTACCCACCTAAATAAGAGGAATACATACAGTGAGGAAAAAAACTATTTGATCCCCTGCTGATTTTGTACATTTGCCCACTGACAAAGAAATGATCAGTCTATAATTTTAATGGTAGGTTTATTTGAACAGTGAGAGACAGAATAACAAAAAAAAAATCCAGAAAAACGCATGTCAAAAATGTTATAAATTGATTTGCATTTTAATGAGGGAAATAAGTATTTGACCCCCTCTCAATCAGAAAGATTTCTGTCTCGCAGGTGTCTTTTATACAGGTAACGAGCTGAGATTAGAAAAACACTCTTAAAGGGAGTGCTCCTAATCTCAGCTTGTTACCTGTATAAAAGACACCTGTCCACAGAAGCAATCAATCAATCAGATTCCAAACTCTCCACCATGGCCAAGACCAAAGAGCTCTCCAAGGATGTCAGGGATAAGATTGTAGACCTACACAAGGCTGGAATGGGCTACAAGACCATCGCCAAGCAGCTTGGTGAGAAGGTGACAGTTGGTGTGATTATTCGCAAATGGAAGAAACACAAAAGAACAGTCAATCTCCCTCGGCCTGGGGCTCCATGCAAGATCTCACCTCGTGGTGTTGCAATGATCATGAGAACGGTGAGGAATCAGCCCAGAACTACACGGGAGGATCTTGTCAATGATCTCAAGGCAGCTGGGACCATAGTCACCAAGAAAACAATTGGTAACACACTACGCCGTGAAGGACTGAAATCCTGCACCTCCCGCAAGGTCCCCCTGCTCAAGAAAGCACATACAGTGGGGAAAAAAAGTATTTAGTCAGCCACCAATTGTGCAAGTTCTCCCACTTAAAAAGATGAGAGAGGCCTGTAATTTTCATCATAGGTACAAGTCAACTATGACAGACAAAATGAGAAAAAAATTCCAGAAAAATCACATTGTAGGATTTTTAATGAATTTATTTGCAATTTATGGTGGAAAATAAGTATTTGGTCAATAACAAAAGTTTCTCAATACTTTGTTATATACCCTTTGTTGTCAATGACACAGGTCAAACGTTTTCTGTAAGTCTTCACAAGGTTTTCACACACTGTTGCTGGTATTTTGGCCCATTCCTCCATGCAGATCTCCTCTAGAGCAGTGATGTTTTGGGGCTGTCGCTGGGCAACACAGACTTTCAACTCCCTCCAAAGATTTTCTATGGGGTTGAGATCTGGAGACTGGCTAGGCCACTCCAGGACCTTGAAATGCTTCTTACGAAGCCACTCCTTCGTTGCCCGGGCGGTGTGTTTGGGATCATTGTCATGCTGAAAGACCCAGCCCGTTTCATCTTCAATGCCCTTGCTGATGGAAGGAGGTTTTCACTCAAAATCTCACGATACATGGCCCCATTCATTCTTTCCTTTACACGGATCAGTCGTCCTGGTCCCTTTGCAGAAAAACAGCTCCAAAGCATGATGTTTCCACCCCCATGCTTCACAGTAGGTATGGTGTTCTTTGGATGCAACTCAGCATTCTTTGTCCTCCAAACACGACGAGTTGAGTTTTTACCAAAAAGTTATATTTTGGTTTCATCTGACATTCTCCCAATCCTCTTCTGGATCATCCAAATGCATTTCAGCAAACTTCAGATGGGCCTGGACATGTACTGGCTTAAGCAGGGGGACACGTCTGTCACTGCAGGATTTGAGTCCCTGGCGGCGTAGTGTGTTACTGATGGTAGGCTTTGTTACTTTGGTCCCAGCTCTCTGCAGGTCATTCACTAGGTCCCCCCGTGTGGTTCTGGGATTTTTGCTCACCATTCTTGTGATCATTTTGACCCCACGGGGTGAGATCTTGCGTGGAGCCCCAGATCGAGGGAGATTATCAGTGGTCTTGTATGTCTTCCATTTCCTAATAATTGCTCCCACAGTTGATTTCTTCAAACCAAGCTGCTTACCTATTGCAGATTCAGTCTTCCCAGCCTGGTGCAGGTCTACAATTTTGTTTCTGGTGTCCTTTGACAGCTCTTTGGTCTTGGCCATAGTGGAGTTTGGAGTGTGACTGTTTGAGGTTGTGGACAGGTGTCTTTTATACTGATAACAAGTTCAAACAGTTGCCATTAATACAGGTAACGAGTGGAGGACAGAGGAGCCTCTTAAAGAAAAAGTTACAGGTCTGTGAGAGCCAGAAATCTTGCTTGTTTGTAGGTGACCAAATACTTATTTTCCACCATAATTTGCAAATAAATTAATAAAAAATCCTACAATGTGATTTTCTGGAAAAAATTTTCTCAATTTGTCTGTCATAGTTGACGTGTACCTATGATGAAAATTACATGCCTCTCTCATCTTTTTAAGTGGGAGAACTTGCACAATTGGTGGCTGACTAAATACTTTTTTTCCCCACTGTATACAGGCCCGTCTGAAGTTTGCCAATGAACATCTGAATGATTCAGAGGAGAACTGGGTGAAAGTGTTGTGGTCAGATGAGAACAAAATCGAGCTCTTTGCCATCAACTCAACTCGCCGTGTTTGGAGGAGGAGGAATGCTGCTTATGACCCCAAGAACTCCATCCCCACCGTCAAACATGGAGGTGGAAACATTATGCTTTGGGGGTGTTTTTCTGCTAAGGGGACAGGACAACTTCACCGCATCAAAGGGACGATGGACGGGCCATGTTTCGTCAAATCTTGGGTGAGAACCTCCTTCCCACAGCCAGGGCATTGAAAATGGGTTGTGGATGGGTATTCCAGCATGACAATGACCCAAAACACACGGCCAAGGCAACAAAGGAGTTGCTCAAGGAGAAGCACATTAAGGTCCTGGAGTGGCCTAGCCAGTCTCCAGACCTTAATCCCATAGAAAATCTGTGGAGGGAGCTGAAGGTTCGAGTTGCCAAACGTCAGCCTCGAAACCTTAATGACGTGGAGAAGATCTGCAAAGAGGAGTGGGCCAAAATCCCTCCTGAGATGTGTGCAAACCTGTTGGCCAACTACAAGAAACGTCTGACCTCTCTGATTGCCAACAAGGGTTTTGCCACCAAGTACTAAGTCATGTTTTGCAGAGGGGTCAAATACTTATTTCCCTCATTAAAATGCAAATCAATTTATAACATTTTTGACATGCATTTTTCTGGATTTTGTTGTTGTTATTCTGTCTCTCACTGTTCAAATAAACCTACCATTAAAATTATAGACTGGTCATGTCTTTGTCAGTGGGCAAACGTACAAAATCAGCAGGGGATCAAATACTTTTTTCCCTCACTGTACATATGTGAGAATGCTGTTCATTGACTGCAGCTCAGTGTTCAACATCATAGTCCTCTCCAAGCTCGTCACCAAGCTTGGAACCTTGGGACTGAACACCTCCCTCTGCAACTGGATCCTAGACTTCCTGATGGGCCGATCCCAGGTGATGAAGGTAGGTAACATTACCTCGGCCACGCTGACCCTCAACATGGTGGCCCCACAGGGGTGTGTGCTTAGTCTCCTCCTGTACTCCATGTTTACCCATGACTGCGTGGCCATGCATGACTCCAACACCATCATCAACTTTGTTGACGACACAACGGTGGTAAACCTGAACACCGACGATGATGAGACAGCCTACAGGGAGGAGGTCAGTGACCTGGTAGTGTGGTGCCAGGACAACAACCTCTCCCTCAACATCAATAAGACGAAGGAGCTAATCGTTCACATCAATGGGGCTGCATTTTCCCTACATTTTCCCCCACATGGGCCAGCCCCTTAGCAATTTGATTTCAACCAATGAGCTTCAGCCCCTCGCCATATGAGTATAGTATATTACTGTTTTTCCCATTAATTACATTAATTACCAACTCTCACCATTAACTTTTGGCATCAATATTGTGGTGCCTTGTTATGCCACCACAGTGACTTCGTAGACCATGCAGGGATTGTGGATAAACTTTCTTCAGTACATTCTGCACTCTGTTCATTCACGCATTACCACGACTTGCTGCTCCTCTATCTCACCTCCCACACATCTTCTCTCTCCTCAGACAGGTTTTCCAGCCCAACAGATGGAGATCAATTCCACCTGCCTGCAAACCCTCTCACCCCTTCCCCTCCTCTCCTTCCCCTCCTCTCCTTCCCCTCATCCCTTCCCCCATTTTCACAGTCCGAGCACATCGCTGGTGTGAGCTGCTGAGACACCACCCAGGGGTTTACCAGTCTCCACTCAATATTTCTTCATCAAAAGAGAAGTGGCAGACCAACAGGAAGAGGAAGCAAGAGCAATAACGGGCCGGGCAAACACATTAACCACTAGTTGTGTGATGCGCTGGGCTATATCTCAGATTCAAGGTTAAAGAAAGTGTGCGTATGTGTCATCCAATGATAAGACACCTTACACCTCCGTGTAGGAACTAGATTTTTTCATGTGATTTTTTCATGTATTTTCTTGTAAGGGGATAGATAGGAATTGGCAAACAAAGCAGTCCTGAAGGATTGCACATCCTGGCCCAATTCGAAACAGTGAGAGGTTTGTTTGAGAGGGGAGAAATGCCCTGTGAGTAGAAAGGCGGATATAATATCATGGTTGGAGGCAGAGAGAGAGAAAGAAAGAGAGACGGAGAGAAAAGACGCATGGCAGCCATCCTGGGTGGGTTTGAAATGCTCGATAAATTGAATGCATCATTAATCACATTAATACACTGGCTTTCTTAGTGTAAGAAAGTGTTTAAAAAAATCCCTATTCTACCCATTAGATTTCCATAATTCACGTCCCTTCGGACGCCATTAAAACAGACAGGTTTCTCCAACAAGACTTCAGGCCATGATCAGTCTTGAGCTAATCAGTTCATCTGAAAAGCATGCCGGCGCCCACACACTATCTTCAACTATTCCCGATCAGTGAGACCGAAAACACAGGCAGTGTAGCTAGCTGGAACGAAACAGGCACACTTTTCATAAAACATTAAGAGGAGCTTTTATTTATTTAATTATTGAATGTGTTCCTTTCACAAGAAAGGGATAGGAAACCTAAAGGAACACGTGAAGCCATATAAGCCTCCATTGAAGGAACAAAAAAGAAGAACGAGGGAACAGAGCTGAGGGAAAAAGAAGAAAAGGTTGAGTGTTAAAAAGACAAATGTCAGGGCTCCCACACAAAGAGGAGCCATTAGACTCGTAGACTCATTAGTTCACTATATAACACCTCCAAGTCAGAGAAACTTAAACCTCCCTGACTGCCTACTGCATAGCACTTCACTGAAGGGCACACTACTTAATATGCATTCTACCTGCTAGTATACTTAACCTAATCTGCACTCTACCCAGACGTGAATTTAAATTAAATTCTATCCTCAGCTTGTGATGATATTCAAGCAAAGAAATCCAGGCGGAAAAGGCTCATATTGCACTTACTACTTTTAACTAATTGCTGATCATCGGCTCATTCAAACCCCTTCAGTGAGTAAAACCTTCACAAATTATGTTAAGTCCTTGAACATCATGTAGTATAACACGCCACTGAGACTGGTAGGAAAATCTGAGGCTGTGTGTATTGACCTCTGTGTGAGTGGTATGATGTTCAAGACGGGACCTATAAGGGACGTTACATACTGCTCTGTAGTGTGTGTGACAAGCCCCACTCAGGCAATTCTGACCTAATGAATTGGCCATGTAAAATGTTACTGTGTGTGTGTGTATGTGTGTGTGTGTATGTGTGTGTGTGTGTGTGTGTGTGTGTCTGCGTTCGTATATGTGTGTGTGCATGGCTGTGTGCATGCGTGTGTGTGATGCCTGGGTCCAGTCGGGGAGATGGTGACCCATTTCCAGTATCTGATGAAGGTGGAAAAATAGAAAGCGTGATTACCCGTGACACCATTTTAAATGGGCTCCACGGCGGATGAAGGTCATTAGACCATTTTGTACAAGTGGTCGAATATAGAAAGACACAATTATAAGATGTGGCTCTACAGACCTCACTGGAGCCCAAGTCAGTCCTCTTTGACCTTGGTGGCACTTTAAAGTGTAGTAGTTTGACTAATTTAAGTCTAGTCCTAATTACCATCATCGTTATCGTCCTTGTCATCGTAATAATCAGTCATCATCATCATAATCATTAAATCAAATTTGATTTGTCACATTCGCCGAGTACAACAGGTGTAGACCTTACAGTGAAATGCTTACTTACAAGCCCTTAACCAACAATGCAGTTTTAAGAAAAATAAGAGTTAATAAAAATATTTACTAAATAAACAAAAGTAAAAAATAAAAGAGCAACAATAAAATAACAATAACGAGGCTATATACAGGGGTACTGGTACCGAGTCAATATTTGTGGGTACAGGTTAGTCGAGGTAATTTAGGTAATATGTACATGTAGCTGGGGGTAAAGTGACTATGCATAGATAATTAACAGCGAGTAGCAGCAGCGCAAAAATTTTTTATAGTTTGGGTAGTCATTTGATTAGCTGTTCAGCAGTCTTATAGCTTGGGGATAGATGCTGTTAAGAAGCCTTTTGGACCTAGACTTGGCGCTCCGGTACCGCTTGCCGTGCGGTAGCAGAGAGAATAGTCTATGACTAGGGTGGCTGGAGTCTTTGGCCATTTTTAGGGCCTTTTCTGACACTGCCTGGTATAGAGGTCCTGGATGGCAGGAAGCTTGGCCCCAGTGATGTACTGGGCCGTACGCTCTACCCTCTGTAGCACCTTGCGGTCGGAGAACGAGCAGTTGCCATACCAGGCGGTGATGCAACCAGTCAGGATGCGCTTGATGCTGCAGCTGTAGAACTTTTTGAGGATCTGAGGACCCTTGCCAAATCTTTTCAGTCTCCTGAAGGGGAACAGGCGTTGTCGTGCCCTCTTCACGACTGTCTTGGTGTGTTTGGACCATGATAGTTTGTTGGTGATGTAGACACCAAGGAACTTGAAGCTCTCAACCTGCTCCACTACAGCCCCATCGATGAGAATGGGAGCGTGCTCAGCCCTCCTTTTCCTGTAGTCCACGATCAGCTCCTTTGTCTTGCTGACATTGAGGGAGAGGTTGTTGTCTTGGCACCACACTGCCAGGTTCCTGACTTCCTCCCTATAGGCTGTCTCATCGTTGTCAGTGATCAGGCCTACCACCGCTGTTTCGTCGGCAAACTTAATGATGGTGTTGGAGTCGTGCTTGGTCACGCAGTCATGGGTGAACAGGGAGTACAGGAGGGGACTAAACACGCACCCCTGAGGGGCCCCCGTGTTGAGGATCAGCATGGCAGATGTGTTGTTGCCTACCCTTACCACCTGGGGGCGGCTCGTCAGGAAGTCCAGGATCCAGTTGCAGAGGGAGGTGTTTAGTCCCAGGGTCCTTAGCTTAGTGATGATCTTTGATGCCATTATGGTGTTGAAAGCTGAGCTGTAGTCAATGAACAGCATTCTCTGATAGGTGTTTATTTTGTCCAGGTGAGAAAGGGCAGTGTTGAGTAAAATAGATATTGCATCATCTGTGGATCTGTTGGGGCGGTATGCAAATTGGAGTGGGTCTAGGGTTTCTGGGATGATGGTGTTTATGTGAACCATGACCAGCCTTTCAAAGCAGTTCATGGCTACAGACGTGAGTGCTACGAGTCGGTAGTCATTTAGGCAGGTTACCTTGGTGTTCTTGGGCACAGGGACTATGGTGGGCTGCTTGAAACATGTAGGTATTATAGACTCGGCCAGGGACATTTTGAAAATGTCAGTGAAGACACTTTCCAGTTGGTCAGCGCATGCTCGGAGTACACATCCTCGTAATCCGTCTGGCACTGCGGCCTTGTGAGTGGCGCAGTGGTCTAAGGCACTGCATCGCAGTGCTAACTGTGCCACTAGAGATCCTGGTTCGAATCCAGGCTCTGTCGCAGTCGGCCGCGACCGGGAGACTCATGGGCGGCGCACAATTGGCCCAGCGTCGTCCAGGGTAGGGGAGGGAATGGCCGGCAGGGATGTAGCTCAGTTGATAGAGCATGGCGTTTGCAACGCCAGGGTTGTGGGTTCGATTCCCACGGGGGGCAGTATAAACAAATATATATATATATATATATATAAAAATGTATTCACTAACTGTAAGTCGCTCTGGATAAGAGCGTCTGCTAAATGACTAAAATGTAAATGTAAAATGTGAATGTTGACCTGTTTAAAGGTCTTACTCACATCGGCTACGGCGAGTGTGATCACACAGTCGTCCGGAACAGCTGGTGCTCTCATGCATGCTTCAGTGTTGCTTGCCTCGGGGTGCGCATAGAAGTTGTTTAGCTCGTCTGGTAGGCTTGTGTCACTGGGCAGCTCGCAGTTGGGCTTCCCTTTGTAGTCCGTAATAGTTTGCAAGCCCTGCCACATCCGACAAGCGTCGGAGCCAGTGTAGTAGGATTCAATCTTAGTCCTGTATTTACACTTTGCCTGTTTGATGGTTAGTCTGAGGGCATAGCGGGATTTCTTATAAGCATCAGGGATAGAGTCCTGCACCTTGAAAGTGGCAGCTCTACCGTTTAGCTCAGTGCGGATGTTGCCTGTAATCCATGGCTTCTGGTTCAGGTATGTACGTACGGTCACTGTGGGGACAACGTCATCGATGCACTTATTGATGAAGCCGGTGACTGATGTGGTATACTCCTCAATGCCATCGGATGAGTGCCGGAACATATTCCAGTCTGTGCTAGCAAAACAGTCCTGTAGTTTAGCATCTGCGTCATCTGACCACTTCCGTATTGAGCGAGTCACTCGTACTGGCAAAACCTTGAGACTTCCTTAATATTTGATTTCGCGCACCAGCTGTTATTGAGAAATAGACACAGACCACCACCCCTTGTCTTACCGGAGGCAGCTGTTTTGTCTTGCCGATGCACGGAAAAACCAGCCAACTGTATATTAACCATGTCGTCGTTCAGCCACGACTTGGTGAAACATAAGATATTACAGTTTTTAATGTCCCGTTGGTAGGATAGTCTTGAACAGCGCTAATCCAGTTTATTCTCCAATGATTGCACGTTGGCCAATAGGACAGATGGTAGAGGCGGGTTACCCACTCGCTGAAGAATTCTAACAAGGCACCCGGACCTACGTCCCCTGTATCGGCGTCTTCTCTTCATGCGAATGATGGGGATTTGGGCCCGGTCTGGTATCTGGAGTAAATCGTTCGCGTCCAACTCGTTAAAGAAACAATTATTTGTCCAGTTCGAGGTGAGTAATCGCTGTTCTGATATCCAGAAGCTATTTTCGGTCATAAACACAGAAACATTATGTACAAAATAAGTTACAAACAACGTGAAAAAACACACAAAATAGTACAATTGGTTAGGAGCCCGTAAAACGGCGGCCATCATCCTCCTAATTTATATAATCTCTGTTATCATCTTCATACCAGCCTGAAAGTCCATCTCCCATCACTACAACCCATACTGAGCAGCGCTGTAGTAGTATGCCATTCATCCTGCAGGGTACATTTTCCCTCTCAGTTTTCCTATTCAAAGAGTCAGGCCAGATATATACAGTGAAGGCGTTAGCAGGACTGAACAAAACACTCCCTGAAGAGCGCTGATGGTTGTTCTGTGGTGTGATGAATACAAAACAGAGAGCGAGCGAGCGAGAAAGCGAGAGAGAGAGAGAGAGAGACAGAGAAAATGGTATAGAGGCCGGTCCCCTAAGCCTGTAATAACCTATTGTAGATAGACTGTAACTTCCATCAATGTAATTGTCTGCATCACTTCCAATCCCCCATATGTTTTTTTTTCTCGCCTATATATACACATATACATATACATATACATATATATATATATATATATATATATATATATATATATATATATATATACACACACACTTATACATACATATACACATACATATATATATATATAAATACACATATATATATATATTTCCCTTTATTACTTTCCAACAAACACACTTGCGCACTACATGCACGCTTACACACACAAACACACGCATACACACACACACACATACACACAACCATAACAGACAATTGAAATGGAATCAATTGTCTTTGTTGCTGCTCTAATACAGTCTATCTATTAGACATGAAAGCATATGCCATAAAAACACATGTACAGTTGAAGTCGGAAGTTTACATACACCTTCGCCAAATACATTTAAACTCTGTTTTTCAAAATTCCTGACATTTAATCCTAGTAAAAATTCCATGTCTTAGGTCAGTTAGGATCCCAACTTTATTTTAAGAATGTGAAATGTCAGAATAATAGTAGAGAGAATGATTTATTTCAGCTTTTATTTCTTTCATCACATTCCCAGTGGGTCAGAATTTTACATGCACTCAATTAGTATTTGGTTTGTAGTCAGGTTTGTAGGCCTCCTTGCTCGCATATGCTTTTTCAGTTCTGCCAACATATTTTCTATAGGATTGAGGTTAGGGCTTTGTGATGGCCACTCCAATACCTTGACTTTGTTGTCCTTAAGCCATTTTGCCACAACTTCGGAAGTATGCTTGGGGTCATTGTCCATTTGGAAGACCCATTTGCGACAAAGCTTTAACTTCCTGACTGAGATGTTGCTTCAATATATCCACATAATTTTCCTTCCTCATGATGCCATCTATTTTGTGAAGTGCCCCAGTCCCTCCTGCAGCAAAGCACCCCCACAGCATGATGCTGCCACCCCTGTGTTTCACGGTTGGGATGGTGACGATGGTCTATTTTTGTTTCGTCAGACCAGAGGACATTTCTCCAAAAAGTACGATCTATGTGCAGTTGCAAACCGTAGTCTGGCTTTTTTATGGCGGTTTTGGAGCAGTGCCTTCTTCCTTGCTGAGCGGACTTTCAGGTTATGTCGATATAGGACTTGTTTTACTGTGGATATAGATAGTGGTGTAGGCTGATTGCTGGTGGTGCTCGTGCTTCCTTTCACTCAGAAGTTATGTAGCAAGCTAAGGTGACAACAATTCCTGCTATGGACATTTATCAGTTGCTTTGAATATTCAAAATCATAGTGTAAGAACACTTTTAAAGCCTCAAAGGATAAGATGATACAACTTTCAAAACAAGTCCTTTTTGGATAGCCACAGCAGTCAACTAGCTAGCTAGGTTGCTGTTTAGCTTTCTAGCACATTCACTAATTTGTTTGTAAACAATTAACAAGCTAGTTAGCTACCACATGTTCTTGTCAAAACTGTCAACAGAGTAGCTAGCAAGCAACAAAATATGCCAAATAACCACTTGAGGGCAAATAAATCAGATTTGACCGTTCACAAACAAGTCGCATGGCCAGGAATCAGATTTGTATCTGATTTCAAACCACCTACGAATGTTGTTTGAGATGTGGCTTGAAATATCTGATTCCATGTGCTTTTTGGCTGTTCAGACTGCAGGAAAAAGAACAGATCGAATCAGATATGCAATTTTTGGGGGGTACATCACCTCAAACTGCCAATGTGAACAATGCTTAACTGCTGCCTACTCGGTGATAGTGAAATGTAATTACTGTCTCAAGCCGCCTCTACCTTTCCCTCTCTCCCACTGAAGGATGTGAGGGAGCGGGGAGTCTGATGTGTATTTGATGTGTATTCCTTCAGTACTGACACTCCAATTACTGAAGGCATTTAAAGGGAAAACCTAAAACACCTGAGTTCTAAATTCCTCCATTACCTCCAAACTAGACACATACTATACTCCAATTTATGCTTTCCTCCCTAACGATTGCCTTGGCTTGCTTGAATATTTAACGCCTCTCTTAAAAGTAGAGAAGTAATTTGAGACTCTGTTAATGGTGAGTTTCTTCGTGCCACTTTTGCTGCGGAAAAATGGTGGATGAAATGCGAGGGATTCTTTCTAGACAGATAAATTGAAGCACCACCCTTCATCTTGGACTATTGGTTGTATGCACCTACCAAAGATAATTTTTGTTTTATAAGGTTGAGTTGCGATACCTGCTCAAAGGTAAATCAAAGCAGAAAAAGGTGCCCATATCTCCAAACCACTAACGCTGCTACAAGTTGATAGAGGCAGTTGTTAACGCTGACTTTGACAACTTTGCATTTTCGCTTTTGGAAACAACGACAATGTGTTTCTTCATTTCACATAACAGGTCTATTGTATTCTACCAGACACCTGTGACTTCACGCTGGAAGATTTCAACACCTCCAGATAGGATTTCAGCACTTCATGAAAAAAGGAAAAGGAAGTAAAGAGAGCTGCGTTGCGTCCCAGCAATGATGAAGAAGATAATATTAGGAGAACGGTATTAGCAGTTTTGTTTCGTGACCGTGGTGGGCAAGCGCATTCGTGGTCATTCAACTTTTCCCCTGGGTTGGGTTTAGTGTTGCTAAGCGCAGAGACGGAGAAGCGGATAAGCATGCTGGTAGCCATGGAGAGAGTGGGCGGCCATGACAGCGAGAGGTCGAGACCCGCCTACAGGAACACTGGATAATCAGACACCATTAAAAAGTAATAAAGAGAACACACATGCAGACACACACCCACAAAACACATCTCCTTATATGACATTAGATGTGGCCCCCAACCTGCACAGCCTACATTGGTGGAGCCCTGTGGTGCAGTGTACCAAGTCGACCGTCTTTCTCTCTGCTCTAGTCTGAGCTGGTGGCAAGGTTGCCCATCTCTTTATGTAAGTGTAGAGATGTTTATGTGTTGGGGAGAGGGAGAGGGAGGGGAAGAGGAAGAGAAAGAGAAAGAGCGAAAGAGCAAGAAGAGAGAGAGAGAGAGAGGGAAAGAGAGAGCGAGAGAGACAGTGAGGGATAGAGAGGGAGAGAGAGAGACAGTGAGGGATGGAGAGGGAGAGAGAGCGAAAGGGGGAGAGATCATGAAGGAGAGAAACAGAGAGAGAGAGAGGGAGAGGGTGAAAGAGAGAGAGGGAGAAAGAGAGAGAGGGAGAAAGAGAGAGAGGGCATGCAAAGAGTGAGAGCGAATCAACAACAGCCAAGATAAGATCAAAGGTGAAGTAATTCAAAGGTTGGAGCGTTGGGCCAGTAACCGAAAGGTCGCTGGTTCGTACAGCCGAGTCGACAAGGTGAAACATCTGTTGATGGCTCCTTGAGCAAGGCACTGAACCCTAATTTGCTCCAGGGGCACTGTACTACTATGTCTGACCCAGTAAAACAACACATTTCGCTGCACCTATCTGGTGAATGTGACAATAATTCAGTCTGAGAGGAGATTAAAAACCTGGCTGGAAAAACCGCCCCAAACTTTGTGTTCAAGTCATAATTAATTTCACATTTCAGACAGAAGCTGCATGGTGCAACACAAGTTAATCTCCATATCAGGAGCTATTAGCAACTAAAGTTTATGAGCTCTTCTTAACCTTTTTTGTTATATAATGGCAAAGTAGTCAGGTTTGACAAACTGACTCATGGTCTCATGTCTGTTACAAACAGAGGATGATGCTGTCTCCTAAAAGAGGAGGGCTAGTGGAAGTAGTAGAGGCAGACTAGCAGCACAAGCAGCTAGAAGCAAGCCAAGGAAAAGGAAAACTAAAACACTGACAAAACAAGAAAGTATGGGAACAAACGAAAAACAGTAAATATCCTAAGCTTTCAAAAACGGAAAAGGCCTAAAAGTATGTTAGAGAAGCTGGGAGACAGAGAGGAGCTAAATCTCTGTTAACAGGTAGAAAATCATAGGGTTTAGGAGTTGCTATGTTTTCGTTGGCATTTCCTCCTGGATTTTTGCAACTAGCAAAGAGTTCCCGTCAGCACAATCCACGGTGTGGGGCTTTATTGGAAACACCAGGGCTAATACAGACAAGATTACGGAAAATATGAAAGGACGGCATTATTTCCTCATCATAAAGCAGTGTGTCTGCGACCATCAGCGTTTTACTGGATGGACTTAGAACATGAAGGTTACTCTGGTCTAGTCTAATCGTCTATTCAGGCCCCCGCTGAAGACTGAAGAGACAAGGAAAGTCATCAATTTCAGTGCCTTATCAAAAAAAAAGGAACAAATAATGAAGAGAAAACACAGATTTGAGCGGTTGCATTTTTGTTGAGCGAACGCAAAAATAATTAGCGCACGGCGGTGTTATCCATGGGCGAGCGCTTTCTTGTTGTCGTAATTAATCACTTAAATTAACTCAGAGCAGGTTTTTTGGAGCAGAACTAATAGTTGCAGACCAGGGTTATTGAATTTCAATCCTGGTCTATGATTTGGCTCCTATCTTGTCCTCTTTTATAAACTGCATTTACAGACATCCCCATTTTATTTTATTGCCCATTTTATTTTATTGAAAGAGAAAACATAATACCTCCACAAGAGATGGCCCAGAAACTCAGAAATCTATAGCTCAGCCAAACCCATAAATGTGTTTGGACAAAAAACTGCTTTCCTGGCAATTCTTTTCATTTAAAGCCAGTCCAGTCCATCCAGCAGTGACTCATAAAAAGAGTTCTGGTGATTTTACCCTGGGTTATCCTGGTTTGTCCTGGGTCAACCAGGAGTTTAACGCCATGGGCACTTCTGACTCACTACAGAGATGAGATAAACACACAGGCCCATATTTTGACGGGTGAACTATTTTTGTTTTGACACTTTGAGTCCCACGGTAACGGCGGCGCGTTTTAGTGCTTCTAACCCCTTTTACACATTGTCTATCTGAGCCACAGACTGCTGCTTGCATTGTATTTGTCTATTTCTTTTCCATCCATGGATACCATTAGCCTGTGCAGTTAACTGGGGCTGAGATAGAGCGGTGTTTGTGAGACAAGGGTGGATACCAAAAACAGTTATTCTTACAAAAATGTCAGTAATGTCAGAATGGTTTGAGCTACAAGAGTCACAAGAGTCGTTAGAAGGTAATGGTTATTTTATATAGAAGATCATTGGACATCCCAAGACTTAGTGTCTATAATACTGTAATAAGCGCACATAGTTGCTGTCACAAACTCCAAACTCCACACAGTTGTCACTGACTAGTTGGATAATCATTTCCAACTGAGCAAACAATTTCTGTACTTACAGCATTCATATAAATTAATTTTCTATCTGGTTTTTGCTTGGCAGACCATATTTTTTAATTGACATTTGTCAATAAAACTCATGAATGCAACTGTTCATGTCTAATTTTTTGTGTTCTACTTGTAGCCCTGGTTGTCCTGAAAAGAAAAATGGTAAAACACTTCAATGTGAGTCTAAAAATGAGGGCAGAGAAGCAGATAAATGAAAGCAGTGAATTACTGGTTTTTCACCTAGGGATTGCCTGGGTCTGATAAGGTAAGAGTTGTGTTGTTTACAATGTCGGGTCGGCAGTTCTGTGTTCTGTGGATACAGTTGAGTCTGGTAGATATGAGAATGGGAAAAAGGCACAGTAGAGTTTTTGCTCCAGAAATGGTGAATAAGCTGCATTGTGTGCCTACACTCAGAGTCTGGAACCTTCGCCAACTTAAGTGAAATACTGAAAATCAGTTATCTCTTAAACTCTGCCTCTACACACACACACACACACACACACACACACACACACACACACACACACACACACAATATCTCTCTCCTCTACAATGCACCGGGTTACTTTGGGTACTGAACCCCCTTATCAAGTGACTGTCCACAGGTGACGAAGAGAAACAAAGCACATGAATGTGGAAAAGCACATGAAAGCCTGTGTTTGTCTATGACAAGGCCTCAAAACTTCCCTGGGCGCCTCCCAAAATCTCTAGCTACAAGCTTACTAAGCTGACATAATGTGGATAGAAAATAGAAAAATTACTGACAGCCAAACCAAAAACAGCTAAACACAAAAACAGAAAAATAAGTGAGAAAAAATAAAAAATAAAATAAAATAAAGAGTGCAATATGTGTTTTCTGTCACTTTATTTATTTCATTTTGTCTGCAAGTTGAAACTCATGCGTTTTTCTCCTGCTCTCTCCCGCAGAGAGTGTAACTGACAGCCAGCCGGAATCAGTCGGTGAATAAGTCATGAGGCCTCCTTTCAAAAAGTTGAGCAGGTCCCTTGTCGGTCACATGGAAATCAATTGCGTCTCCACAAGTGAATCTCAAAATAAAAAACGCCCGAGCTTCTGTAACCTTCATCTCTTCCACGACTCAATCTGTCACAAGACACTGCAAGGCTACTGTATCTCCAATAGCTGACAAAAAATATCTAAGCTACAGAACACAAACCAGAACGGAACAAGAGAGAGCGAGGTAAGAAACAAAACAAAACAACTCAAACAGGCAGTGGACTAGCCAGCCGTACGCTAACACACAGTTGAGTGAGGTCGGAGTTCAGATACATGATAAATTGGGTCCAATTCAAATTAACATGGGCCAAGTTGTAAGGCTGGCCATCATTGTCCAGGCATAGCAGCCCTTTACACACACAGGAACATGGCCAGAGACAAGAACAGACCAGCATGATTAAAAGTGACACGCCACAGCCTTGGTCTTCTTGACAGGGAATGGCTCAGAGCTATGGGAGAATGGCAAGGAGGAGACATGATGCAACATGAGTTAATGGTGGAACCAGCATGTGATGCTTCAGGGGAAGGAAAGAAAATAAAAATGGCTCATTATGGGTCATCATGGAAGATCGAGGTACGGGAGAATGGGAGGGAGAGAGAAGCAACCATATCTAAGATGAAAATCTAGTTGTTCAGCCTTTGAAAGAGCCTGTTTCAATATAATCAACTGCTCTTTTCTGCAAATATAGGGTTCATGTATTCAACAACTTTCTCTTTGTTTTTCATTGCAGCATAGTTGACAAGTGGTCAGGTCTGTCAGGACCCGATGCGAGAAACAGTCACTAATAATTGTCAGAACCCAGAAGATGAGGCAGACACAGCAGTACTAGAGATGGTGGTTTAATAAAGAACAAAAATCCTCAGGCAAAGAAACTAAATCCACAATGTCCAAAAATAAAGCCAAGAGGCACAAAGAGGAAAACCTCCAAAAAACAAAGAAACTCCACAAAGTGGTAAAAATCCCACCAGAGAAATATCCATATAACACAAGGCTTGGGCTGGGGCTGGGTGCTAACTTACAAACACTGAGCAAGGAACTGAGGAACACACAGGGTTTAAATACTAACAGGGGAATGACCTACAGGTGCAAACAATAATTAGATCAAGAAAAAACAAAAAGGTACAAAAAAGGTGCAATGGGGACATCTAGTGACCAAAACCCGAACAGTCATGGCCAAAACCTGACAGAATCCCCCTCCTAGGAACGGCTCCTGACGTTCCTACCAGCCTTCTCAGGGTGGAGGGCCCTGAACTGACGAATGAGGTCAGGGTCCAGTATGTCCTTGGCAGGAACCCAGGAGCGCTCCTCGGGACCGTAGCCTTCCCAGTCCACCAGATACTGCCAGGACCGCTGCACCCGGCGGGAATCCAGTATCCGGTGGACGGTATAAGCCGACTGGCCACCGATGACACGGGGCGGAGGGGGAGGTCTGCCTGCCGGAATAAGGGGAGAAAAAACAACAGGTTTTAATAAAGAAATGTGAAATGTTGGATTGATCTTAAGGGATCTGGGTAAGTGCAGGCGAAAAGTAACGGGATTGACTCTCCTGGCAATCTTAAAGGGACCGATGAACCTCTGGGACAGCTTGCGAGACTCCACCCGTAGCGGTAGGTTCTTAGTTGAGAGCCATACTCTCTGGCCGGGGTACAGGGTAGGACCGGGACGGCGACCTCTGTTGGCTTGTCGTTGGTACTGCTGAGAGGAACGCAGAAGATTAAGACGTGCCTTCTTCCACGTAAGCCGACAGCGTCTGATGAACCTCGAGGCTGAAGGCACTCTGACTTCTGCCTCCTGGTCCGGGAACAGTAGAGGTGCATAGCCAAACTGACACTCATGCGGGGACATACCAGTGGAGGAGGAGCACAAGGTGTTGTGCGCGTACTCGGCCCAAACAATGAAGGATGACCAAGTGGACGGGTTGTTGGAAACCATGCATCTGAGGGTGGTTTCCAGCTCCTGATTCATCCTCTCAGTTTGGCCATTGGACTCCGGATGGTACCCGGAAGATAAACTGGCCGTGGCCCCTATGAGTTGGCAGAAGGCCTTCCAAAACCTTGAGGCGAACTGGGGACCTCTGTCGGAAACCATATCTTGCGGGATCCCAAAGACTCGGAACACATGGTTAATCACCAACTCAGCTGTTTCCTTGGCAGAAGGTAATTTGGTCAAAGGAACAAACCTGGCCGCCTTAGAAAACCTGTCGATGATGACTAGGATCGTAGTATTACCATGGGACGGAGGAAGGCCAGTAATAAAGTCCAATGAGATATGGGACCAGGGTCGGTGGGGAATAGATAGAGGGTGAAGGAGTCCTTGAGGGCGAAGGTGAGAAGATTTGCCCTGGCAGCACACGGAACAGGCCTTGATGAAAATGGCAACGTCTTCCTTCATGGTGGGCCACCAGAACTTACGCTGGATGAACTCCAAGGTGCGGCCTATGCCCGGGTGACAGGTGAGGCGAGAGGAGTGCCCCCACCGAAGGACTTGGGACCTTGCTGCCTTGGGAACAAACAACCGATTAGCAGGACCTCCACCAGGGCCCGGTTCGATGGCTTGAGCTTGTTTCACGGTATCCTCCACTTGCCACGAGATCGGAGCCACGATCTTAGCGGCCGGAAGGACAGTCATGTCAGTATCTTCTCGAATGGCAGGAGAGTAGATTCGTGACAAGGCGTCCGGTTTGAGATTCTTCGACCCGGGTCTATAGGTGAGGATAAACTGAAATCGGCTGAAGAAAAGAGACCATCGAGCTTGTCTGGCGTTCAACCGCTTCGCCTGCTGGATATACTCCAGATTCTTGTGGTCCGTAAGCACTTGAAACGGTTGAGAAGCCCCCTCGAGCCAGTGTCTCCATTCCTTCAATGCCATCTTAACCGCTAGGAGTTCACGGTCCCCCACATCGTAATTCCTCTCGGCCGGGGTAAGCCGGTGAGAGAAGAAGGCGCAAGGATGAAGCTTCTTGTCTTCACCCCTCTGAGACAGGACAGCTCCAACCCCAACCTCTGATGCGTCTACCTCCACCACAAAAGGTTCCTCCGCCGTTGGTAGTGTCAGGATGGGAGCAGAGAGGATGCGCTGCTTGAGTCCTTGGAAGGCCGTCTCAGCTTCTCTTCCCCACAGAAACCTTGTGTTGCCACCCTTGGTTACCGCCGAGAGAGGGGCTGCCACCGAGCTGAAGTTCTTGATGAACTTGCGGTAAAAGTTGGTGAAGCCCAGGAAACGTTGAACTTCCTTAACGGACTTGGGGGTGGGCCAATCCGCTACCGCCTCTACCTTCTTGGGGTCCATCTGGACTCGTCCGGGTTCCACTATAAATCCCAGGAATTGTACTCGAGAGGAATGGAATTCACACTTCTCCGGCTTAACGTACAAATGGCTGTCTAGGAGGCGTTTGAGCACTTGTCTGACATGCTTAGTGTGTTATTGAAGGGAGCTCGAAAAGATGAGGATGTCATCCAAGTACACAAACACGAAGATGTTAAGCATATCCCTAAGCACATCGTTTATGAGCGCTTGGAACACAGCCGGAGCGTTGGTCAGGCCGAAGGGCATCACCGAGTATTCGTAGTGACCAGTAGGCGTGTTGAAAGCGGTCTTCCACTCGTCCCCGGGTTTGATCCGCACAAGATGGTATGCGTTCCGAAGGTCAAGCTTAGTGAAGACAACTGCTTCCTGGAGCAGCTCAAAGGCTGTGGCCATAAGAGGTAGCGGGTAGCGGTTACGGACAGTTATGGCATTGAGTCCCCGGTAGTCGATGCAAGGTCGTAATCCGCCGTCTTTCTTGGCCACAAAGAAAAACCCTGCTCCCGCCGGCGAGGTAGATGGACGCATGAGGCCTGCTGTCAGAGCGTCCTTGATGTAGGTATCCATAGCAGCTCGTTCGGGTGGAGAAAGGGAAAAGATCCGACCCCTGGGAGGGCAGGTCCCCGGCAACAGGTCGATGGTGCAATCGTAAGGTCTATGGGGTGGTAGTTTGGTGGCCCTCTGTTTGCTAAATACCAGTTTGAGGTCATGGTAACACTCGGGAACTCGGGACAAGTCGATGGATTCTAGAGACTCGGAAGGAGAACTCTGGGAACTCGGGAAGATACAAGTGGCTTGGCACGTGGGACCCCACTGCTTGATAGTGCCCACAGACCAGTCGATGTGAGGGTTATGGCTGTGAAGCCAGGGATAGCCAAGGACGAGAGGAAACTCGGAACAGGCGATCAGATGAAAGTTCATCACTTCCTTGTGTTGGGAAACTGAAAGTCGTAAGGGGGTAGTGGCACGAGTGACAAGTCCAGATCCCAAAGGACTTCTATCCAACGTAGTAACCCTTATGGGGTCACTTAGAGGTTCAGACGGAACGCCATTCTCCTTCGCCCAGATCCCATCCATGAAGTTACCTGCGGCTCCAGAGTCTACCAAGGCTTGAAGAGAAACCTCGTGGTCGTCCCAGGAAAGGGTAACAGGAATGAGCAGGCGGGAGTTGGATGGATGGGAGGAGGTTATGTTTCCCGTTACAGTCCTCCCAGGCCTGCACGGGAGAGTGCGTTTCCCTGGAGCCCGGGACACGTGGAGCGGAAATGGCCCGGTTTGCCGCAATATATACAGCATCGCTCCCTCATTCGGCGGTCTCTCTCAGCCTGGGAGATGCGTCCAACCTGCATGGGTTCTGGTGGAGCCAGCGAGGATAAAGGTGGAGACTCGGAGTTGGAACCGATAGGAACTAGGGTGAGCGGTCTATGGTTTTGTTCTCTCTCTCTCAGACGCTGGTCTATGCGTGAAGCCAACTTGATAAGGGACTCGAGGTTGTCCGGTGGTTCCCGAGTGGCCAGTTCATCTTGGATGGTGTCAGAAAGACCCTTCAAAAAACACACTGTGAGCGCCTCGTCGTTCCAGCCACTTGCTGCTGCCACAGTGCGGAACTGGATGGCATAGTCCGTCACGCTGCGCCGACCTTGGCGGAGAGTCAGGAGCTGTTTGGCTGAGTCAGGGCCGTTGGTAGGACCTTGAAACACTCGCTTGAATTCTTCAGCAAAGGTAGAGTAGCTGGCACAGCAGGGACTTTGGGCATCCCACACAGCAGTAGCCCAGGCTAGAGCCTTTTCCGACAGCAGGGTGATGATATATGCTATCTTGGACCGGTCGGTGGGAAACGACGATGGTTGCAGCTCAAAGGAGAGAGAACATTGGGTGAAAAACCCCTTACAAACACTTGGGTCCCCTGAGAACCGTTGAGGAGGCGGCAGACGAGGTTCCGCCAGGGGATTAACTGCCAGGAGCCCTTGAATCGGATGAACTGGAGCAGAAGCGGTTGCCGGGGAAAGTCGATCCGAAATCTGCTTTATGGAAGTCAGCATCTCTGACAGAAGTTGAGAATGTCTAGCCATTAAGGCCTCTTGCTGAACCAGAGCAGCTTCGTGGCGTTGGACAGTCCCCTCATGGTGGGACAGCATGGAAAAAAATTCCTGGGTACTGGCTGCCTCTGGGTTCATAATAATGGCTCAGTGTTTCTGTCAGGACCCGATGCGAGAAACAGTCACTAATAATTGTCAGAACCCAGAAGATGAGGCAGACACAGCAGTACTAGAGATGGTGGTTTAATAAAGAACAAAAATCCTCAGGCAAAGAAACTAAATCCACAATGTCCAAAAATAAAGCCAAGAGGCACAAAGAGGAAAACCTCCAAAAAACAAAGAAACTCCACAAAGTGGTAAAAATCCCACCAGAGAAATATCCATATAACACAAGGCTTGGGCTGGGGCTGGGTGCTAACTTACAAACACTGAGCAAGGAACTGAGGAACACACAGGGTTTAAATACTAACAGGGGAATGACCTACAGGTGCAAACAATAATTAGATCAAGAAAAAACAAAAAGGTACAAAAAAGGTGCAATGGGGACATCTAGTGACCAAAACCCGAACAGTCATGGCCAAAACCTGACAAGGTCGTTACAGGAAAAGAGTGCCTTTGCGTCCCTTTGATATTTTAAGTAGACATTGTGCACCAATATTGAATTTAAAAACCTGTTATATTAAATGAGGTGCCCTTTAATATAGACCATATGGAGAATTCAATAAATCAGATTTTCAATATGAATAAAAACTTGCTAAAGTGCCAAAATTCAGCATTTTGACATGTCAAGATTGAGGAGCGAAGGGGTGAGGTTATGTTCCTCTAAGCGGGGAGGTAAGCTTGGCTTCTTCTTTATATGTGTCGAGTAAAGCTTAAACCCTGCATTTAGATTGTAGGTAGGTATTGTAGTTAGGTATTGTAGGTAGTTTATCCAGGTAGTTATTGTAGGTAGTTATTGTAGTTAAGTATTGTAGTGTATTCGACTGAGCCCGGTGAAGCACGAGGCTAGCTAGCTAACACACTACCTGGACCATTAAAGCTAGCTAGCTAGCGGGTAGCAACACCGCAGCCACTGCTAGCTGGCCAACTATACCAGCTAACAGTACTGTAGCAACTAAATACATTTCAACGGAACGATTTGATTAGTGTAAAGATAGCTAGCTACATAGTTGTCTTGGTATCAAAGACAAAGGTGTAGTATAGAGAAACTATCGAGGTTAGCTAGCCAGCTACATTTTCAAACAGTCAACACCGCAGCCACTGCTAGCTAGCCAACATTACCAGCTAGCAGTACTGTATCATTTTAGTCAATGAGAATTTTGCAACGTAAGCTTCACTTTCTGAACATTCGAGATGTGTAGTCCACTTGTGTAGCTAGCATGATTGACTTTGTGCTAGCTAGCCAACGTTTAATTACTTCTGCGTTATGAAAGGAACTAGACACGGACATGAATGATCCATTGGTAGTTTGTTGTAACCAAGTATTGGTGCTAAACCGTGTGTTATTGGAAGCTAGCATGCTAGTTAGCTATGGCGTCATAGGATACGGTGCCCTGGGCGGTTTTCACAGAAGAATATTGTACCAAGTTAGCTGGCTGAATAAACTAAGTTAGTCTATTCCTGGAAACGTTGAACTACTGTAGATTACAGCAATTATAATTTCTAAAGTGGAAGTTGAAAGAGTTGTATTTGAGTGTTTCAGTGAAAGGTTAGTGAGGGAGGCCTCGTTTCCCCAGATGTTTAGTTAATTTCATTCCGATCTCCTTTGCATTAGTGTAGCCTTTTCTGTAGCCTGTCAACTATGTGTCTGTCTATCCCTGTTCTCTCCTCTCCGCACAGGCCATACAAACGCCTCACACCGCGTGGCTGCTGCCTCTCTAACCTGGTGGTCCCTGCACGCACGACCCACGTGGAGTTCCAGGTCTCCGGCAGCCTCTGGAACTGCCGTTCTGCGGCCAACAAGGCAGAGTTAATCTCAGCCTATGCTACCCTCCAGTCCCTCGACTTCTTGGCGCTGACGGAAACATGGATTACCACAGAAAACACTGCTACTCCTACTGCTCTCTCCTCGTCTGACCATGTGTTCTCGCATACCCCGAGAGCATCTGGTCAGCGGGGCAGTGACACAGGAATCCTCATCTCTCCCAAGTGGACATTCTCTCTTTCTCCCCTGACCCATCTGTCTATCTCCTCATTTGAATTCCATGCTGTCACAGTCACTAGCCCATTCAAGCTTAACATCCTTATCATTTATCGCCCTCCAGGTTCCCTTGGAGAGTTCATCAATGAGCTTGACGCCTTGATAAGTTCCTTTCCTGAGGATGGCTCACCCCTCACAGTTCTGGGTGACTTTAACCTCCCTACGTCTACCTTTGACTCATTTCTCTCTGCCTCCTTCTTTCCACTCCTCTCCTCTTTTGACCTCACCCTCTCACCGTCTCCCCCTACTCACTTGACCGCATCTTTACTAGATGCTGTTCTTCTACTAATCTCACTGCAACTCCCCTCCAAGTCTCCGACCACTACTTTGTATCCTTTTCTCTCTCGCTCTCCTCCAACACTACTCACTCTGCCCCTACTCAGATGGTAATGCGCCGTTGCAACATTCGCTCTCTCTCTCCCGCTACTCTCTCCTCTTCCATCCTATCATCTCTTCCCCCTGCTCAATCCTTCTCCCTCCAATCTCCTGATTCTGCCTCCTCAACCCTCCTCTCCTCCCTTTCTGCATCTTTTGACTCTCTATGTCCCCTATCCTCCCGGCCGGCTCGGTCCTCCCCTCCTGCTCCGTGGCTTGACAACTCATAGCGAGCTCACAGAACAGGGATCCGGCAGCCGAGCGGAAATGGAGGAAAACTAGACTCCCCCGCAACCGGGAGACCAATGGGGCGGCGCACAATTGGCCCAGCATCGTCCAGGGTAGGGGAGGGAATGGCCGGCAGGGAGGTAGCTCAGTTGGTAGAGCATGGCGTTTGCAACGCCAGGGTTGTGGGTTCGATTCCCACGGGGGGCCAGTATGAAAATAAAAAAGAATAATGTATGCACTAACTGTAAGTCGCTCTGGATAAGAGTGTCTGCTAGATGACGTAAATGTAAATGTATTAAAAATTAACTGTGTTCTTTTCAACCTTTGAAAGAGCCTGTTTCAATGCAGCATATTCAACTGCGAGAGTTTTCAGTCGTTTTCAAATGCTTATGTAAAGAGCCATTAAGGGCATAGAGAGGAGTACAGTGACAGGTTATAGAACATTGTTTACTGTAGATTAGACTAGAGACACATTCTGGGTCTGATAATGCACTAAAGCCCTGAACAAATATCCAAACTCTACTTCCAAACAACTGTTCTCAGAGTGTCATCATCAGTATCAGTCTGCCACAGCCAAGGGATTTATCCACTCCAGTTAACCGCTTTTGTACAAAGAGATACGACAAACTATTAATATATAGACAGATCTGACTGGCAGAATAGATACACAGTAGATGGATAGAGGCAGAAAGGAAGGGGCAGACAGACTGATAGACAGACAGACAGATGAACAGACGGACGGACAGACAGACAGACCCTGTGCCCTTTGCTGAAGAACAGTTAATGACCTCTGTGTTTCACAAAGAGAGAGTCAATCAAACAAGACTACTCACTGAGCACAAACTGGTTGAATCAACGTTGTTTCAAAGTAATTTGTCAGTTTATTGTGAAGTGGAATCTACATGGAAAATACATTGGCTTTGAATAAAGTAATCAACTGTTTTGAGAGTAAAATTTCAACCACAGGATTATGTCATCATGGTAACCAAATGTCAACCTCGTATACATTACATTGAATTTGTACCTTTAAAACAACATCAGCTCTTCAATGTTATATCCACTATCAGAAAGAAAGAAAAACTATAAGCTGGGCTAGGGCAGCACCTCCTACTGGAGAACTGATCCATCTACAGCTACCATTTGATCTCCCATCCAGGGTTTTAACCACTATTACCAATGTGCTATTGTGAGAATGATTGTAGAGAGATCTCCACTTAAACTAATAGATTTACTGTTGCTATAGAAGTAATTCCAAAGGGTAGTTTTAACAGAGCTATTGAAATGTGACCATAGTCTGTCATTCATACAGTATATCATCAATGATGCTATTTAGGACTACATAGCATTTGCAAAGTCATCAACAGCTATTGTTTCAATTCAACCCAGCATTCACATAAAATAGACAATACATAGGCCTAGGGTTTCAAGCTCTGGTTGATTTAAAGTGTAAGGATAGTGATACTGAATTGTGTTTAGTTGTGAACGCAATCAAATATCAACATTTGAAGGAGATGTATCTTTTGCTTGGATAGTTCCATCTGTGCCACTGACAGTCTGGCTTTAATTACAGTTGTTTTCAAAATAATCATTGATATGTTGGATTCACGTCTCCATCTAAACCAAAAATCTAAGTTAAATAATAGGACTAAATCAAAATCAGACTTTATTTCAAGTTTATTTGATTTGATTTAGTTATATTCTTTAACGTAGATTTTTGGTTGAGCTTTTTAGTTGAAATGGAGACATGAATCCAACATATCGATTATTCATTTGTAGACAAACTGGAATTAAAGCCAGCAGTGTCACAAATGGAAATATCTAAGCAGAAGATACGTCTCCTTCAAATGTTGATATTTGGTTGCGTTGACAACCAAACACAACTAAACATCACTTTAGTAATACAGTAAATAGAGTTATGTTAAGGCTATCTTACAAACTAATGTAACATTCAAGCTTAAAATGAGACACACCCATGGCTACATTTTGAGGTTACTGTAACTATAAATGTATTTTTATGTAATCATATAAAGCATGCATGTTCAAGATAGAATGCAAAGGTCATCGCAGGTCTGTGGAGATATTCACAATTGTGCAGAATCTCGAACGGCATTGATCACTTGCACTATGTCCTTTTAATGTAATCTCAACTGCAATCCAGGTCATTTGGTTCTGCTATTAGATGTGACAAGTGACAAGTAAAACATTAATCTGTTGGATAAATAAACAAAATACAGTTGAAGTCGGAAGTTTACATACACCTTAGCTAAATACATTTAAACTCAGTTTTTCACAATTCTTGACATTTAATCCTAGTACAAATTCCCATTTTAGGTCACCACTTTATTTTAAGAATGTGAAATGTCAGAATAATAGTAGAGATAATGATTTATTTCAGGTTTTATTTCTTTCATCACATTCCCAGTGGGTCAGAAGTTTACATACACTCAATTAGTATTTGGTAGCATTGCCCTTAAATTGTTTAACTTGGGTCAAACGTTTCAGGTAGCCTTCCACAAGCTTCCCACAATAAGTTGGGTGAATTTTGGCCCATTTTGGCTCCTGACAGAGCTTGTGTAACTGAGTCAGGTTTGTAGGCCTCCTTGCTCGCACATGCTTTTTCAGTTCTGCCCACAAATGTTCTATAGGATTGAGGTCAGGGCTTTGTGATGGCCACTCCAATACCTTGACTTTGCTGTCCTTAAGCCATTTTGCCACAACTTTGGAAGTATGCTTGGGGTCATTGTCCATTTGGAAGACCCATTTGCGACCACGCTTTAACTTCCTGACTGATGTCTTGAGATGTTGCTTCAATATACCCACATAATTTTACTTCCTCATGATGCCATCTATTTTGTGAAGTGCACCAGTCCCTCCTGCAGCAAAGCACCCCCACAGCATGGTGCTGCCACCCCCGTGCTTCACGGTTGGGATGGTGTTTTTCGGCTTGCAATCAGCCACCTTTTTCCTCCAAACATAACGATGGTCATTATGGCCAAACAGTTCTATTTTTGTTTCATCAGACCAGCGGACATTTCTCCAAAAAGTACGATCTTTGTCCCCATGTGCAGTTGCAAACCATAGTCTGGCTTTTTTATGGCGGTTTTAATGAGCAGCCTTTCAAGGTTATGTCGATATAGGACTCGTTTTACTGTGGATATAGATACTTTTGTACCCGTTTCCTCCAGCATCTTCACAAGGTCCTTTGCTGTTGTTCTGGGATTGATTTGCACTTTTCGCACCAAAGTACGTTCATCTCTAGGAGACAGAACGCGTCTCCTTCCTGAGCGGTATGATGGCTGCGTGGTCCCATGGTGTTTATATTTGCGTACTATTGTTTGTACAGATGGATGTGGTACCTTCAAGCGTTTGGACATTTTTCCCAAGGATGAACCAGACTTGTGGAGGTCTACAATTCTTTTTCTGAGGTCTTGGCTGATTTCTTTTGATTTTCCCATGATGTCAAGCAAAGAGGCACTGAGTTTGAAGGTAGGCCTTGAAATACATCCACAGGTACTTTTTAGTTATTTATTTCACCTTTATTTAACCAGGTAAGCCAGTTGAGAATAAGTTCTCATTTACAACTGCGACCTGGCCAAGATAAAGCAAAGCAGTGCAATAAAAACAACAACACAGAGTTACAAATGGGGTAAAACAAAACATAAAGTCAAAAATACAACAGAAAATATATATACAGTGTGTGCAAATGTAGCAAGTTATGGAGGTAAGGCAATAAATAGGCTATAGTGCAAAATAATTACAATTAGTATTAACACTGGAATGATAGATGTGCAAGAGCTGATGTGCAAATAGAGATACTGGGGTGCAAATGAGCAAAATAAATAACAATATAGGGATGAGGTAGTTGGGTGGGCTAATTTCAGATGGGCTGTGTACAGGTGCAGTGATCGGTAAGGTGCTCTGACAACTGATGCTTAAAGTTAGTGAGGGAAATAAGAGTCTCCAGCTTCAGAGATTTTTGCAATTTGTTCCAGTCATTGGCAGCAGAGAACTGGAAGGAATGGCGGCCAAAGGAGGTGTTGGCTTTGGGGATGACCAGTGAGATATACCTGCTGGAGCGCATACTACGGGTGGGTGTTGCTATGGTGACCAATGAGCTAAGATAAGGTGGGGATTTGCCTAGCAGTGATTTATAGATGGCCTGGAGCCAGTGGGTTTGGCGAAGAATATGTAGTGAGGACCAGCCAACAAGAGCGTACAGGTCACAGTGGTGGGTAGTATATGGGGCATTGGAGACAAAACGGATGGCACTGTGATAGACTACATCCAATTTGATGAGTAGAGTGTTGGAGGCTATTTTGTAAATGACATCGCCGAAGTCAAGGATCGGTAGGATAGTCAGTTTTACGAGGGCATGTTTGGCAGCATGAGTGAAGGAGGCTTTGTTGCGAAATAGGAAACCGATTCTAGATTTAACTTTGGATTGGAGATTCTTAATGTGAGTCTGGAAGGAGAGTTTACAGTCTAACCAGACACCTAGGTATTTGTAGTTGTCCACATACTCTAGGTCAGACCCGTCGAGAGTAGTGATTCTAGTCGGGTGGGCGGGTGCCAGCAGCGTTCGATTGAAGAGCATGCATTTAGTTTTACTAGTGTTCAAGAGCAGTTGGAGGCTACTGAAGGAGTGTTGTATGGCATTGAAGCTCGTTTGGAGGTTTGTTAACACAGTGTCCAATGAAGGGCCAGATGTAGCTCAGCTGGTAGAGCACGGCGCTTGTAACACCAAGGTAGTGGGTTCGATCCCCGGGACCACCCATACACAAAAAAAAAATAATGTATGCACGCATGACTGTAAGTCGCTTTGGATAAAAGCGTCTGCTAAATGGCATATTATATTATATTATTATGTATACAAAATGGTGTCGTCTGCGTAGAGGTGGATCTGAGAGTCACCAGCAGCAAGAGAAAAGAGTCGGCCCAAGGATTGAACCCTGTGGCACCTCCAATTGACTCAATTGATGTCAATTAGCCTATCAGAAGCTTCTAAAGCCATGACATCTTTTTCTGGAATTATCCAAGGTGTTTAAAGGCACAGTCAACTTAGTGTATGTAAACTTCCGACTTCAAATGTATCTGACATTGTATTCCCATTTGAACTTTGCTGTGCTTTTACATGGTTGAAGGCGCAGTGATAGACATTTGGGTGACAACTAAACCAAACATCTGACATTGTTTTTTCATTGGAATTTGGTTGTGCTTATAACACATTGGAATTTCAACTAACTTTTGGCTGTGTTTTTGAGTGGGTGAATATAGGTTGTAATCTCATTGATCAACGTCACAACCGAATATTACCCAATTATCCACATTGAAATGACGTGGTGTGCCCAGTGGGTATGTTTTTCTCTCCCCTCTATTCTCTCTCTACTTCCCTCGCCCCATTTCCCACTCTCTCTTTACTTTACTTTCTCTCTACCCTCCCCACCCTTCCTTTCTTTCTCTCTTTCTCTCTCTCACCTACAGCAGTGGCGGAGCAGATTATCAATTCAATAGAAGCCAGACTCTGCTCTGTGCTCCGCTCGCTTACATTGCCCTGAACCATTATGACGTCTGAATGCTGGCCCATACATTCAGAGGGACATTAGCATCATCATCATCACCATCATCAATATATCGGTTTTAGACCTGAACCCTATATCTCAGAAAGCCCAATGCCCATCCCCATCCACAGTCTGAAAAAGAACATGCAATTTCTCTGCAGTGTATGTACAGTGGAGTGTGAAATTGTTGACACCCTTGATAAAGATGAGCAATAATGACCGTATAAAATAAATAATTCAAATACTGAGCTATATTGTATGCAAAAACATTTTGGGAAATTATATTATTTTAAACTAATACAATTGCTCAGAGAAATAGATAGTGTTTAACAAGTAATATTTTTTTCCTCAAAAAGGTAGGGCTCAAAATTATTGACACCTCTAAAGATTTGTCACGCCCTGACTCTGGGGACTCTTATTTGTTGAGTCAGGGTGTGATTTTCTATGTTGCATTTTCTATGTTTTCTATCTAGTATGTCTAGATCTATGTTGGCCGGTGTGGTTCCCAATCAGAGGCAGCTGTCGCTCGTTGTCTCTGATTTGGGACACACTTAGGCAGCCTATTGGCACTAGTGGGTTGTGGGATCTTGTTCCGTGTGAGGTATGTTGTTTGTGTACCTTGGACTTCACGTTTCGTTTAGTTTGTTGTTTTGTTGTTGTTTATTCGGTTCAAATAAACATGTATGCATATCACGCTGCGCCTTGGTCTGACCCGTTCTTCAACGAGCGTGACAGAAGATCCCACCAAACGAGGACCAAGCAGCGTGCCCAGGTGGAGAGAGTAGCCATGTCACAGGTGGGAAATTGGTGGTCATGGGAGGAGATATTTTCGGGAAAAGGACCCTGGGCGAAGAAGGAAGCCCAGGCAGGAGAGGAGCAACGGCAACACGGAAGCCGGCCGAGGAGGAGGCCCGAGAAGCAGCCCCAATAAAACATTTTGGGGGGGCTAAAGGGGTGGTCGGGGAGCGAGAGAGAAGAGCCCCGACCACTGCACCCGGTTGGTTTTCAGATTGGGTCCCTACGACCATGGGAAGAGGAGTGGGAACAGTATTATACTGAGGAGTCGGAGGATGACGACGACGAGTTTCTGTTCCCTAACTCGTGGGGGCTCCCGGAGGAGTCCTCACGGGAAGAGGAGTGCTGACGACGGAGATCCGAGAGGCAACCCCAATACATTTTTTTTGGAGGGGGGCACACGGGGTGGATGACGAGGCAGCAGGAGGCCGTGGAAGGGCGAATCTGCAGGTTAGGAGAGGTGGCCACCATGTTACGGGGGCTATTGGTTCAGAGGGAGCAGGAGTTATTCGGTCAGAGGGAGGCGCTACAGGAGGCTAAAAGGGAGAAGGAAAGTGTAGAGGCACGGCGAGAGGAGCTGGTTAGGCAGCAGAAGGAGCGGGGGTTAATAAAGGAACCCAGTCCCGCTCCTCGCACCAAGCAAATGGTGCGTGTCGCCAGTCCAGTCCGTTCCTGCTCCTCGCACCAAACCAGTGATGCGCGTCACCAGCCCAGCCCGGCCTGTTCCTTTCCCTCGCACCAAGCCAGTGGTGCGCGTCGCCAGCCCGGTCCGGCCTGTTCCTGTCCCTCGCACCAAGCCAGTGGTGCGCGTCGACCAGCCCGGCCCGGCCTGTTCCTGCCCCTCGCACCAAGCCAGTGGTGCGCGTCACCAGCCCGGTCCGGCCTGTTTCTGTCCCTCGCACCAAGCCAGTGGTGCGCGTCGCCAGCCCGGCCCGGCCTGTTCCTGCTCCTCGCACCAAGCCAGTGGTGCGCGTCGCCAGCCCGGCCCGGCCTGTTCCTTCCCCTCGCACCAAGCCAGTGGTGCGCGTCGCCAGCCCTGTCCGGCCTGTTCCTGTCCCTCGCACCAAGCCAGTGGTGCGCGTCGCCAGCCCGGCCTGTTCCTTGCTCTCGCACCAAGCCAGTGGTGCGCGTCGCCAGCCCGGTCCGGCCTGTTCCTGTCCCTCGCACCAAGCCAGTGGTGCGCGTCGCCAGCCCGGCCCGGCCTGTACCTACTCCCCGCACCAGGCCAGTGGTGCGCGTTCCCAGTCCGGTACGGCCCGTTCCTGCTCCCCGCACCAAGCTAGTGGTGCGCGTCGCCAGCCCGGCCCGGCCTGTTCATGTCCCTCGCACCAAGCCAGTGGTGTGCGTCGCCAGCCCGGTCCGGCCTGTTTTTTGTCCCTCGCACCAAGCCAGTGGTGCGCGTCGCCAGCCCGGTCCGGCCTGTTCCTGCCCCTCGCTCCAAGCCAGTGGTGCGCTTCACCAGCCCGGCCCGGCCTGTTTCTGTCCCTCGCACCAAGCCAGTGGTGCGCGTCGCCAGCCCGGTCCGGCCTGTTCCTGCCCCTCGCACCAAGCCAGTGGTGCGCTTCACCGGCCCGGCCTGTTCCTGCCCCTCGCACCAAGCCAGTGGTGCGCGTCGCCAGCCCGGTCAGCTGCTCCACTCCGGAGCCAGAGCAGTTCGCTCCACCGGTGCCCAGTTCAGCTCCGGTCAGTTGCTCCACTCCGGAGCCAGAGCAATCCGCTTCACCGGGGTCCAGTCCAGCTCCGGTCAGCGGCTCCACTCCGGAGCCAGAGCAGTCCGCTCCACCGGTGCCTGATCAAGCTCCGGTCAGCTGCTCCACTCCGGAGCCAGAGCAGTCCGCTCCACCGGGGTCCAGTCCAGATCCGGTCAGCGGCTCCACTCCGGAGCCAGATTAGTCCGCTCCACCGGTGCCCAGTCCAGCTCCGGTCAGCGGCTCCAGTCCGAAGCCTGAGCAGTCCACTCCACCGGTGCCCGGTCCAGCTCCGGTCTGCGGCTTCAGTCCAGACCCAGACGTCAGCCCCTCTCCAGGTTCGGGGTCTCCCACACCAGGGTCCAGACAGGGCTTGGAGTATAGTCGGAGGAAGGAGAGGGGAAGCAACGCGCCGAGGTCTAGACCAGACCAGGGGCGCAACAGGGAGGCGAAGAGTGAGAGGTCGTCACGCCCTGAGCCGGATCCGCCTCCGAGGCGGAATGCCCACCCGGCCCCTACCCTGTTATGTTTATGTTGTGCGGTCGGAGTCCGCACCTTTGGGGGAGGGGGTACTCTCACGCCCTGACTCTGGGGACTCTTATTTGTTGAGTCAAGGTGTGATTTTCTATGTTGTATTTTCTATGTTTTCTATCTAGTATGTCTAGATCTATGTTGGCCGGTGTGGTTCCCAATCAGAGGCAGCTGTCGCTCGTTGTCTCTGATTGGGGACCATACTTAGGCAGCCTATTGGCACTAGTGGGTTATGGGATCTTGTTCCGTGTGAGGTATGTTGTTTGTGTACCTTGGACTTCACGTTTCGTTTAGTTTGTTGTTTTGTTGTTGTTTATTCGGTTCAAATAAACACGTATGCATATCACGCTGCGCCTTGGTCTGACCCGTCTATGAACGAACGTGACAAGATTCTTATAAATAAAGTAGTCAAAAGTTTAGTATTTGGTTCATTCACTGTATCACAATTCCAGTGGGTCAGAAGTTTACATACACTAAGTTGACTGTGCCTTTAAACAGCTTGGAAAATTCCAGAAAATGATGTCATGGCTTTAGAAGCTTCTGATAGGCAAATTGACATCATTTGAGTCAATTGGAGGTGTACCTGTGGATGTATTTCAAGGCCTACCTTCAAACTCAGTGCCTATTTGCTTGACATCATGGGAAAATTAAAAGAAATCAGCTAAGACCTCAGAAAAAGAATTGTAGACCTCCACAAGTCTGGTTCATCATTGGGAAAAATTTCCAAACGCCTGAAGGTACCACATCCATCTGTACAAACAATAGTACACAAATATAAACACCATGGGACCACGCAGTCATCATACTGCTCAGGAAGGAGACGCGTTCTGTTTTGGTGCGAAAAGTGCAAATCAATCCCAGAACAACAACAAATGACCTTGTGAAGATGCTGGAGGAAACAGGTACAAAAGTATCGATATCCACAGTAAAACAAGTCCTATATCGACATAACCTGAAAGGCCGCTCAGCAAGGAAGAAGCCACTGCTCCAAAACCGCCATAAAAAAGCCAGACTATGGTTTGCAACTGCACATGGGGACAAAGATCATACTTGAAACAAAAATAGAACTTGATGAAACAAAAATATAACTGTTTGGCCATAATGACCATTGTTATGTTTGGAGGAAAAAGGTGGCTGATTGCAAGCCGAAAAACACCATCCCAACCGTGAAGCACGGGGGTGGCAGCATCATGCTGTGGGGGTGCTTTGCTGCAGGAGGGACTGGTGCACTTCACAAAATAGATGGCATCATGAGGAAGTAAAATTATGTGGATATATTGAAGCAACATCTCAAGACATCAGTCAGGAAGTTAAAGCTTGGTCGCAAATGGGTCTTCCAAATGGACAATGACCCCAAGCATACTTCCAAAGTTGTGGCAAAATGGCTTAAGGACAACAAAGTCAAGGTATTGGAGTGGCCATCTCAAAGCCCTGACCTCAATCCTATAGAACATTTGTGGGCAGAACTGAAAAAGCATGTGCGAGCAAGGAGGCCTACAAACCTGATTCAGTTACACAAGCTCTGTAAGGAAGAATGGGCCAAAATTCACCCAACTTATTGTGGGAAGCTTGTGGAAGGCTACCTGAAACGTTTGACCCAAGTTAAACAATTTAAAGGCAACGCTACCAAATACTAATTGAGTGTATGTAAACTTCTGACCTACTGGGAATGTGATGAAAGAAATAAAAGCTGAAATAAATAATTCTCTCTACTATTATTCTGACATTTCACATTCTTAAAATAAAGTGTTGATCCTAACTGACCTAAAACAGGGAATTTTACTAGGATTAAATGTCAGGAATTGTGAAAAACTGATTTTAAATGTAATTGGCGAAGGTGTATGTAAACTTCCTACTTCAACTGTATCTGCATATCCAGCCCTTATATTTAGACTCACAATGAAGTGCTTTACCATTTTCTTTTCAGGACAACTGGCACTACAAGTAGAAAACAAAACAATTTGACATAAACAGTTGCATTCTTGAGTACAGAAATTAATATAAAAATTGTCAGTGACAACTGTGTGGAGTTTGGAGCTTGGTACAGCAACTATGTGAGCTTATTACAGTATTATTGACACTATGTCCTGGGATTTCCTATGATCTTCTATGTAGAAGAACCCCTTACCTTCTAACGACTATTGTGTATCTTGTGAGCGTCATAGAACAAAACATGTTACAGGTGCGTGTTCGTGAGTCTCAGCTTTTCATAGATAGCTGTTAATAGTTTGTAGCTCAAACCATTCTGATCTACAGACGTTTTCTTTTTAAGACCCGGCCCCAGGCCCCTTCGGAAGCCGCCCTTGTCTCACAAACACAACACTAATGGTTGGTACCAATGGATGCAGAAGAAATAGACAAAGTCTGTATCTCAAAAACACAATGTTTAAAAGGGGTTAGAAGTCCTAAATCATGCCTCCGCGATGGTGGGACTCATTGGGTTAATGTGGATGCTACCATGATTATGGATAATCCTGAATGAATCGTGACATCTCACCATTATCAATACTTGGGGAGGTTAGAATGTCTTGGGGTTACGACAATTATCCGAATGCCTTTATGCGCAGCTTTGTCTGAATTATTGATGCCCGAGACCGATGTTGTAAACACTATGACACTTCCTAATTTCTGCTGGCTAATGATCTTTGAACCAGGGGTGCCCACTTATAGAGAGGGGGGGGGGGGGGGGGGTAGAGAGGGTGTGGATAGAGAGGGGGGGATAGAGAGGGGGGGGATAGAGAAAGGTGAAGAGTGAGAGAAAGAGAGAGAAATGAGAGAGAGATGGAGAGAGACAGGAGAGTGGAGAGAGGGAAATGAGAGGTAAATGCAGACACACAGAAAGAGAATGAGAGAAACAGAGATAAATATGAATACTCAATTCACATAGAATGCATGGTATGTTGCCTGTAAAAACAATTGGGCCATGTTTATATGATCCCCTTTCAAACAGCCCAATTTGTACCTCTTTCTTGTTGCCATTAGCCTTTTATATAGCTATTGCTTTACTCTGCAAGGAGCAAGAGACATTCAACTTTGACCCTGTTGTTGGCACTTACCTTTTCCTACTAGCACTGACTTTTCTGATTAATTATTTGTTGAGGGAAAATGTACATGATACGATTGTGATGTGTTGTTGTCTCACCTAGCTGTCTTAAGATGAATGCACTAATTGTAAGTCGCTCTGGATAAGAGCGTCTGCTAAATGACTAAAATGTAAAATGGAAAAGCTTTGTGATCGACAAGGACAAGTTTGATGTTGGACAACAATAGAATGTTCATGATTTAATGTGTGCCAAAGAACATAAGATGAAAGGCGACGTTTACACTGAGGAGTTGGCGGGAAAAGGCTGCCACACCCTGTAGAAAGAAGGAGCAAGGCAAGGTCTTCTCATAGTCATGGTTTTTATAGATACCAGAAAAAGAGAAAGGTAGACACAGAGGGAGAGAGAGAGAGAGAGAGAGAAACGGTGTCAGTAAGAATCATACTATGAGAAAGAAAGCGAGAACGTGAGAGAAAATGTGTGAGAGAGACAGCAAGAGAAAAGAAGAACCATAGAGGGAGAGAGTGCTGTGACCCTCCCTCCACTGACGACATGTCAGCCATGTAAGCCCACTGTTTCTCCAGCAGCGCCCTCACACCTCAGCCACCTCAGCCACGGAGAGAGCAGCACGCCCTGCGCACACAACACCAGCCACAGCCCCTCACCGGAGGTAAAGGGAGGACAGGAGGGAGGGTGGATGATGACAGGAGAGGGGAAGGAAAGAGAGAGGGGGGACAGGAAGGAGAAAGGGATAAGAGAGAGTAGGAAAAGGGAGGAATGAGAGACAAAGAGGGAGTGCGGTAAGGGATAAGAGAGAAAGAGATAAATGGGGCGAAATGGGTAGGAGGAAGGAAGGAAGGAAGGAAGGAAGGAAGGAAGGAAGGAAGGAAGGAAGGAAGGAAGGAAGGAAGGAAGGAAGGAAGGAAGGAAGGAAGGAAGGAAGGAAGGAAGGAAGGAAGGAAGGAAGGAAGGAAGGAAGGAAGGAAGGAAGGAAGGAAGGAAGGAAGGAAGGAAGGAAGGAAGGAAGGAAGGGCGAGATGGAAGAAGAGATATAGAGAGGTTGAGATTTCCGCTTTAGAGAGGTGGATTTCAGAAACACGAAAGAGGAGCAATAATGGGAGGGTAAGAAGGGGGCGGGTGATGGAAATAGATAGATGAAAGGGGAAGTGAGCGGATAATGTGGAGAGTTATTGAACGACTGAGAGAGATATACCTGTCCTTCAACATATTCATTGATTTAAATAGTATAGACCATTAGGGTTTAGACTCTTCTAAACTACCTGAGAGAAAAAAAGGAAAGATAAAAAAGGATGGACAAAAGAAAAAAAGATTCATCCAGTAATTGAATCATTGGCCCTCCCAAGGGATTGGCGCTGTCATGTGGAGATGTCCTCACGCACAAACATGCATGCACACACATGCCCACACACATGCACACACAAACACTCTTAACCCTACTGAGACTGCTGCAGCAGTGTTTCATCCTGCCTGCAAAATGCTGTGTGCCAACAAAAACTGATTCATGAATTAATAAACCCGGCGAGATCACAAAGGTCTGTCTATTCTAGACCAATATCAAATGAAGGGTGACTCGGGGTCAGGCCCTTTGAATCTACTTGTATCATATTTTCAGTGGGAGACAAAGGATAACTTTCACTGAGGAATAGGAGACAAGGACAGTAATGGCAGCAGACATGTATATTTAGACATTTCAGAAGCTCCCAGGGTATTCAGACTATTTCAAAACCCACTCAATACAACGACCGCAGATTGTGTGCCGATTCCTTGTCTTATATGCGTTGACAAAAAGGAACACTATCTCTAAGGATACATGGCTGAATTTTCCAGAAGCTTAAAAAAATAAGAGGAAATGTGAGTGGAAAATGAACTCATCTCAGATTAACAAAGTCAATGGAAATATTGACTTTATATCAATGGTAATATTGATTGGCATAATCGATTGAATAAAATACCTCAATCTAAATGTACCTAATCAATAGCTACTAAAACCCTTAACATCTGAGAGGGAACAAATGAAACATCATACTGCTATTGAACGTTTCAAAACGCATAGCAAACAAATAACCCCAGTGAGTGACCTTATCATTGGAGCCTTACAGTATCTAACTAATCAATCTATCCAAATCATCTGGATCAATATCTGAAATAATGTTCAACATTTTGAACACAGACACCCAATCTATCCAACCAATCTACGCAAATAAACAATACATTTGCCTCAATCTATCTAATGAATCTAAATGAATCAATGGGAGCTAATTTCTCTCACCAATCTCCCACTCAGCCGGTCTGTTTAGTATCCAACATTCATATGGTAACTAGCTAGTCACGACAATTGGCATTGCCAGTCAGTGGAAGATCTAAAAGCATTATCCCTCCTAAAGCTTGTTTGTCCTTAGCGGAGCGTGTCATCAAACCCATCAAAAACAAAAACACTGTTAATTATTGTTTTTGTATATGATGTATTTTCAAGTTCCTTGTCTTTGAGGTATGTGTCTAATGATGTGTTGTAGGATTATTATTCCCCTGATATTTCAAATAAATTCAGATAATTACAAAACAAATAGCAAAACAATTATTACAGAAACAACACCAGTTATACCCTATCTACCTCACTCCCAGCTCTATCCATCAGTTGTTATGATGTTATGAAACAATGGGCGACCATGGTTATCTGTAGTGGTAGCGGTCATATAGTCGAGAGTGGATGACACAGACCGCCAGGAGCTCTTCACCCTGCCCCAGCTGATAGGGTTGCTGACTCATGTTGGGCGTTTGAATCAGAGGGTCACTGTTGGCCCCACACTGATATTTCAGGGCAACAGAGGGCAGATGGTCAATGCTACGAGTCACAAAACGCTAACAGAGGGGCTATTTTGTTATAGCACCACTGTTATGAGTAATCAGCATGATCAAGCTGTGTCTGATGTCTGTCACGCTAGATTGTGTCACAATGTCCTCTATTGGTTTTGACCCCCAGGAATTGTCTTATGGGATGCTGTCATGTCCGGTTATCATTTTGACTAGCATCAGGGTCTGTTAGCTAATAGAGTTGGCGGTAAGATGGCGCCAATAGACATGGTCTCCCTGTTCATGGCTCCTAAGCAACTTTGCAGTATTTCGTTTTTGTGTGTTATTTCTCACAATATTAGCTCAGAACACACATTGCACTATTACATAAAGCTGGAAATAACTTTTGGATATTAGAGTGGCGGTAACTCAACAGCATTACGACCAGAAATACGACTCACTGAATTGGACCCTTTGTTCGATTTCACAGAATCATTGCTCTCTACAGATATACTGTCCTCGTCCATACAGCCAGCTGGGTTCTCAGTACATCGCGCAGACAGGAATAAAGAACTCTCCACGAAAATGAAAGGCGGAGGTGTATGTTTCATGATTAACTACTCGTGGTGTGATTGTGATAACGTACAGGAACTCAAGTCCTTTTGTTCACCCGACCTAGAATAATTCACAATGAAATACCGACCACATTACCTCCCAAGAGAATTCTCCAGTCATCTTCACAGCCGTGTTATTCCCCCTCAAGCCGATACCACGACAACTCTCAAGGAACTACACTGGACTTTGTGCAAACTGGAAACCGCATATCCTTATTGTAGCTGGGGACTTTAATAAATCTTAGGAAAACTCTACCAAAGTTTCATCAACACATTGCCTGCTTCACTCGCTCATCAAAAACTCTCGACCATTGCTACTCTCCCTTCTGGGATGGCTACAAGGCCCTCCCCCGCCCCCCCCCCCCCCCCTTCAGCAAATCAGATCACACCTCCATCCTGCTCCTCCCTTCTTATAGGCAGAAACTCAAACAGGAAGTACCATGGTAAGGACTGTTTAACGCTGGACTGGCCAATCGGAATCCATGCTTCAAGATTGTTTTGATCACGCGGACTGGGAAATGTTCTAGGTTGCCACTGAGAATAACATTGACGTATACACTGACACGGTGACTGAGTTCATCAGGAAGTGTATAGGGGATGTTGTTCCCACTATACAAAACAAAAAAACGTGGGTAGATGGCAGCATTCGCACAAAACTGAAAAAGCGAACCTCCGCATTTAACCACGGCAAGGTGACTGGGAATATGGTTGAATACAAACTGTCCAGTTATGCCCTTCGTAAGGCAATCAAACAGGCAAAACATCAGTACAGAGACAAAGTGGAGTCACAATTCAACGGCTCAGACACAGAGATGTATGTGGCATGGACTCCAGACAATCACAGATTATAAAGGGGAAACCAGCCACGTCGTGGACACCGACGTCTTGCTCCTGGACAAGCTAAACACCTTCTTGGTCGCTTCGAGAAAAACACAGTGCCACCGACGCGGGCCACCACCGCTACCGTGGACTGTGAACTCTCGTTGGCTGACGTGAGTAAGATATTTATGCATGTTAACCCTCGCAAGGCTCCCGGCCCAGACGGCATTCCTAACCCTGTCCTCAGAGCAAGCGAAGACCAGCTGGCTGGAGTGTTTAAAGACATATTTAATCTCTCCCTATCCCAGTCTGTTGCTTCAAGATGTCCACCATTGTTCCTGTACCCAAGAAAGCGAAGATAACTGAACTAAATGACTATCACCCCGTAGCACTCACTTCTGTCATCATGAAGTGCTTTGAGAGGCTAGTTAAGGATCATATCACCTCCACCATATCCAACAACCTAGACCCACAATGTGCATACAGTGCCTTGCAAAAGTATTCATCCCCCTTGGTGTTTTTCCTGTTTTGTTGCATTACAACCTGTAATTTAAATTGATTTTTATTCGGAAATGAAGTGAAAAATAACGGAAAAGTGGTGCGTGCATATGTAGTCACCCCCTTTGCTATGAAGCCCCTAAATAAGATCTGGTGACTTGCGAAAGTATTCACCCCCTTGGCATTTTTCTTTTTTGTTGGCTTACAAATGAATTTTGGGGGGGTTTGTATCATTTTATTTACACAACATGCCTACCACATATTTTTTATTGTGAAACAGAGAAGAAATAAGACAAAAAAAACAGAAAACTTGAGCGTGCATAACTATTGAGGGGAAAGAGCATTTAATGCATTTTAGAAAAAGGCTGTAACGTAACAAAATGTAGAAAAAGAGAATACTGAAATAAATTGAATAGTGAATACTTTCCGAATGTGATGTATATATAAAGTACCAGTCAAAAGTTTGGACACACCTACTCATTCAAGCATTTTTCTTTATTTTTACTATTGTCTACATTGTAGAATAATAGTGAAGAAATCAAAACGATGAAATAACACATATGGAATCATGTTGTAACCAAAAAAGTGTTAGATAAATCAAAATGTATTTTATATTTGAGAACTTCAAATAATCCCCATTTGCCTTGATGACAGCTTTGCACACTCTTGGCATTCTCTCAACCAGCTTCATGAGGTAGTCACCTGGAATGCATTTCAATTAACAGGTGTGCCTTCTTAAAAGTTAATTTGTGGAATTTCTTTCCTTCTTAATACGTTTGAGCCAATCAGTTGTGTTGTGACAAGGTAGGGGTGGTATACAGAATTATTCCTATTTGGTAAAAGACCAAGTCCATATTTTGGCAAGAAAAGCTCAAATAAGCAAAGAGAAACGACAGTCCATCATTACTTTAAGACATGAAGGTCAGTCAATACGGAACATTTCAAGAACTTTGAAAGTTTCTTCAAGTACAGTCGCAAAAACCATCAAGCGCTATGATGAAACTGGCTCTGATTAGGACCGCCACAAGAAAAGAAGACCCAGAGTTACCTCTGCTACCAGCCTCAGAAATTGCAGCCCAAATAAATGCTTCACAAAGTTCAAGTAATAGACACATCTCAACATCAACTGTTAAGAGGAGACTGTGTAAATCAGGCCTTCATGGTTGAATTGCTGCAAAGGACACCAATAATAAGAAGACACTTGCTTGGGCCAAGAAACACGAGCAATGGACATTAGACCGGTGGAAATCTGTCCTTTGGTCTGATGAGTCCAAATTTGAGATTTTTGGTTCCAACCATTGTGTCTTTGTGAGACACATAGTAGGTGAACGCATGATCTCCGTATGTGTGGTTCTCACCGTGAAGCATGGAGGAGGTGTGATGGTGTGTGGGTGCTTTGCTGGTGACACTGTCAGTGATTTATTTAGAATTCAAGGCACACATAACCAGTATGGCTACCACAGCATTCTGCAGTGATACACCATCACATCTGCTTTGCGCTTAGTGGGACTATCATTTGTTTTTCAACAGGACAATGACCCAACACACCCCCAGGCTGTGTAAGGGCTATTTGACCAAGAAGGAGAGTGATGGAGCTGCATCAGATGACCTGGCCTCCACAATCCCCTGGCCTCCACCCAATTGAGATGGTTTGGGATGAGTTGGACTGCAGAGTGAAGGAAAAGCAGCCAACAAGTGCTCAGCATATGTGAGAATTCCTTCAAGACTGTTGGAAAAGCATTCCAGGTGAAGCTGGTCGAGAGAATGCCAAGAGTGTGCAAAGCTGTCATCAAGGCAAAGGGTGGCTACTTTGAAAAATCTAAAATCTAAAATATATTTTGATTTGTTTAACACTTTTTTGGTTACTACATGATTCCATTTGTGTTATTTCATCATTTTGATGTCTTCAGTATTATTCTACAATGTAGAAAATAGTAAAATAAAGAAAAACCCTTGAATGAGTAGGTGTGTCCAAACTTTTGTCTGGTACTTTATATATATATATAGTTGAAGTCGGAAGTTTACATACACCTAAGCCAAATACATTTAAACTCAGTTTTTCACAATTCCTGACATCTAATCCTAGTAAGAATTCCCTGTCTTAGGTCAGTTAGGATCACCACCTTATTTTAAGAATGTGAATTGTCATAATAATAGTAGAGACAATAATCTATTTCAGCTTTTATTTCTTTCATCACATTCCCAGTGGGTCAGAAGTTTACATACACTCAATTAGTATTTGGTAGCATTGCCTTTAAATTGTCTAACTTGGGTCAAATGTTTTGGGTAGCCTTCCACAAGCTTCCCACAACAAGTTGGGTGAATTTTGGCCCATTCCTCCTGACAGAGCTGGTGTAACTGAGTCAGGTTTGTTGGCCTCCTTGTTCGCACACGCTTTTTCAGTTCTGCCCACACATTTTCTATAGGGTTGAGGTCAGGGCTTTGTAATGGCCACTCCAATACCTTGACTTTGTTGTCCTTAAGCCATTTTGCCACAACTTTGGAAGAATGCTTAGGGTCATTGTCCATTTGGAAGACCCATTTGCGACCAAGCTTTAAGTTCCTGACTGATGTCTTGAGATGTTGCTTCAATATATCCACATCATTTTCCTTCCTCATGATGCCATCGATTTTGTGAAGTGCACCAGTCCCTCCTGCAGCAAAGCACCCCCACAGCATGATGCTGCCACCCCCGTGCTTCACAGTTGGGATGGTGTTCTTCGGCTTGCCAGCCTTCCCCTTTTTCCTCCAAATATAACGATGGTCATTATGGCCAAACAGTTCTATTTTTGTTTCATCAGACCAGAGGACATTTCTCAAAAAAGTACAATCTTTGTCCCCATGTGCAGTTGCAAACCGTAGTCTGGCTTTCTTATGGCGGATTTGGAGCAATGGCTTCTTCCTTGCTGAGCGGCCTTTCAGGTTATGTCGATATAGGACTCGTTTTACTGTGGATATAGATACTTTTGTACCTGTTTCCTCTAGCATCTTCACAGGGTCCTTTGCTGTTGTTCTGGGATTGATTTGCACTTTTCGCACCAAAGTACGTTCATCTATAGGACACAGAACGCATCTCCTTCCTGAGCGGTATGACGGCTGTGTGGTCCCATGGTGTTTATACTTGCGTACTATTGTTTGTACAGATGACCGTGGTACATTCAGGTGTTTGGAAATTGCTCCCAAGGATGAACCAGACTTGTGGAGGTCTACAATTTTTTTCCTGAGGTCTTGGCTGATTTCTTTTGATTTTCCCATGATGTCAAGCAAAGAGGCACTGAGTTTGAAGGTAGGCCTTGAAATACATCCACAGGTACACCTCCAATTGACTCAAATGATGTCAATTAGCCTATCAGAAGCTTCTAAAGCCATGACATCATTTTCTGGAATTTTCCAAGCTATTTAAAGGCACAGTCAACTTAGTGTATGTAAACTTCTGACCCACTGGAATTGTGATACAGTGAATTATAAGTGAAATAATCTGTCTGTAAAAATGACTTGTGTCATGCACAAAGTAGATGTCCTAACCGACTTGCCAAAATTATAGTTTGTTAACAAGAAATGTGTGGAGTGGTTGAAAAACAAGTTTTAATGACTGCTGACAAAGAGATTTGAAAAAGTTACCCTGCCACTCTTCTTCTTCCAAACTCCTGTAGCCCAACTCACGAGCCGGAGCAGGGACTTCAAACAGCAATCATTGGTTATTGGTGATGTAGGTGTGAGGGAGCGAAAATCAACAAAGCTGCTCTTTGCTTTCCTGTGCTACCTCGGGAAACAGGATGAAAACAGTGAGGCTTCACATTGAGGCGAGGTGCAAACCTCCACGGAGCAGAGCGCCGAGAACTCTGACACCAGAATTTTAAAAAAGGAACAGCGGCTCTGGAAAATGCTAAGCTGAGAAAAACGAACAGAGTAAGAGAGGAAAGAAAGAGGAGGCCTGGAGGAGGTCTGGAGAGTGCATGAAGATGCCTCCAGGACACAAGTCCTCTTACTCATCCCCCCGATCAAAAAATAACAAAAAAGTAGTTGGGAAAGACAGAATGGAGGGAGTGGTGGAAGAGAGGGCACCTCACAGGCCGCAGGCCTCCCACTCTAGGCTAGCTGGCAGCGAGGAGGTGGAGCGATACATGTGTGCAGTGGCTCCAGGGGGAGTTCCGAGGCACGCAGTTGGATCGATGAACACCCCGGAATGCGGATCAGAGCTTGACATCTCCCCGAGGCGTTGGCATTTCCCTGTGAACTCCCATTTCCCACCCCCATACGAGTAAATAACATCACAGATCCCCAAACTAGAAACCGAGGGAGTGGAATTGCTGCAAAGGAGGTTCTGATTAGGATCTAAAGAGATGCCTAATTAACAGCTAGTGAAGGGTTTACACAGCTTGGAAATAGACAAGGTAATTCAGTTTGTTTGGGAAATTAGTAATAGTAAATAAAATATGGTCCTTCGAGCTAGACTATAGAGTAGTATGTCAATCAAACCAGTGTAAAAACAGTGAAAAGTCATCTCATTCTGGTTGGTTTTCATTTGATCCCATTTAATACTACCTTGATAGGCTCGGTCCATTCCCTGTTCATGGTGGTCTTGTGCTTCCCTTATTAAAGTGGTATCAATACTACAACACTAAAACACCCTTGGCTTATCTGTTCCATCACATCTCATCAAAACAATGCAAAGTACAAATCACCAATAACAACAACCTGATTGACAGCTAGAGGTTTGATGGAGCATACCAACACAGCCTCATCTTCCCTTTTCAGACGTGAGTGGTTAAATGTATTTTTCAAAAGCATACCAAATATTTCACACCAATAGGACAGGTATGAATCTATGAAATGCATTTTCAAACGGCTCCGCAAAATTCTGAGTAGGCAAAGCACTCTGTGTCTGACAGCTGGCGTCATTCATTTCCAGTGTTTGTCAGTCATTGTGTGCCTGCCCCTGCTTGTTGTAATGAAGGAGGAAGAGGGTGTCACGGAGGGGACAGGACAGGGAGGTACACAATCATCCCTTACCATCCCTCCCAAGACAAGGCCACACCTGTTCTAGGCAATAGAGACAGATATGACTCACCAATTGATGGCCTTGCTCTCGTCGCCACCGCGATGGTGACAAAACAGAAACACCCCTGCCGCCATGCAAACATAACATATTTCCACTGATGTTCTGACATTGAGGTAGCCGCAGGAAAATTAATAAGGATTCTTTTAGTTTTTATGCATCGACCACAGGCAGTGGACTGGGAGAGGCGCGAGAGGCGAATGCCGTAACCGCACATCATTGCCATCCATCAAAAGTGAAGAAATTCATAAACAAAGCGCAGGGAATAGATGTATGGTGACATAAATTTCAGTTCCCTATGGAACAGAGGGTTGAGCACGTCATCTCTCTTTGTGGGCAGGCTACTCATCCTCCACTTTTAGAAATGTATAACTTATGACTATAAATATTTGTATGCTGTGTGGTTACAGAAAACAGAGAATCAATGGCCCATAACTTGCATAATATGACATGTGGCCTACAAGAGTCATATGTCATATGTCTTATATCAGCTCAATATCAAAAAGATTGCAATGGTTGCTTTCGCATGCAAAACAATAACATTGTGAGGAGACAGGAAGACAGGACCAGGCATAAAATAGACATATCACCTACTTTGAGAGACACACATTCAGTAGGTAAATAGACACAATAATTGGACAATAACTCTGTATACAGGTGGAAGGTTGCGGTACCTTGTATACGTAATGAGAGAGGACCAACATGGCATGAAAAACATTCCAGGTGTTATTTGTGGTCCAATTATCCACATGTGTTGGGGAGAGCAACCGTTCAGCACCTGGGGGCTTTCTAGACGACCAGGTAGCCAGATCTAGACAGGCGTTCAGCCATCATAAAATAGTTTATTTGCTTTGTTTATTCTTAGCCTTTTCATTAAGGTTAGAAAACTGGGACTGTCACACTCAATACCGGTCAGCTCACTTAAATGTGTGTCAAAGAGAAGCCACAGACCCAGCCTGAAATAGGGAGATAGAGAGATAGCATATGGCTAAGGGTGCTAGCTAGCTTAATTTCATATTTGTATCTCAGATACAGTTTTAGCATGGCTGTTGTCTACACACTCCCCCTCGGATCCCATCACTGCCACCAAAAACAGCTCAATTTCTCTTAGAAACCATTCCAAATGCAGGGTTTTTATTCTGCCGTTTATTTCGTTATACAGACCTAATTTGGGGTTCAGCAGCAATTTCCTGGGCCCCATCTACCCTCCTTTGAAATATAAACTGTGCTACTTTCCATTAAATCGTATATGATCTCCAGTGACCAGTTAAATATAGGGTTATGAAGCTTGCTGCTAAGATATCCCACACTGAAGTGATATTGCACCAAGCGTTGTTGCTCTCAGTGAGTGTGAGGACAATATAGCAGGGAGATATCCTCACTGAGCTCCTGTATTTCTCACGGAGGATATACCAAGGTGCCATATGAACAGCACATAACAGCACATACTGTAGCTGTGTAACGTGAACAAAACTGACTAGCTGAAGAGGAGATAGAGAAACAGATATGGGGTGAGGTTCCCAAAGGCTTGGTTACTTAAATTAAGTCCATTGTAGGCAATGGAAGAAAGATTATCTTAATGTCATGGAGCTTTCGGGAAACTCACCCCTTTTCCGTAGCAGGAGGACAGGATAACATGAGGCCCTACACTACAGTATGAAACAAGAAGAGATACTAACATCATCAGATCCTAAATGCACTGTTAAAAACAGACTCAAGTACAGTACAAAGGAAGCAACCTCAGGCACTTAAATTCAGTAATATGAGATGCTTTAATAAATACTGTGTTAATTACTGGCCTAATGGCTGGGATTCAGTTGGGATTAAACAGACCATAACAGTGATTAGGCATGTGATTTAGTCAGATACTGTTCCCTTCTGCTTCATTTGTTACACTTTCATTTCCATTGTTTTCAGTTGCTCATAAACTACATTAAGCTCACAGGGAAAACCAGGATTTGTGGGGGATGAATTAGCAAAATGGCTTTGACTCAATGCCAAGAACATTCATGCAAATCACAATGACTGTTAGCGATACTTTACATCGCTAATTGGTGACGTAACTCAAACGCTTGCATAGGAAATGCGGCATTCCTCTTATAGACCCTCTTATAGACCCTTCAAACTGTGGACGTGGTGTTCGTAACTGGGCCACTTTGATAGTAGGACAAAGAGAGGCCAAAGGTCCTTGTGTCTTTGTCAGAAATGTCCCCATGCTCTCCTTGCATCTAGGCTACAGCCAGGACCACACATCTCATAGCGTGCTAGCACACATTATATTTACATTTACGTCATTTAGCAGACGCTCTTATCCAGAGCAACTTACAAATTATTAAGTTTACACACTCTGGTGGTGATGCTAAGAGGCTTCAGGCCCAGGATGGCTGGGGAGAGGCCCTGGCAGGTCAAAGGCTACCTATGCCGCTGCCTCTTCTCTGGGCGCGTGAGCAGGGTTCACAGGGCCGGGAACCAGAGAACCAGAGAAGCCAGGGGAGAGAAGCCACGTTCCCTTAGCCCCCTCAATCCCAGCCCTCATTACAGAGTCAATGGCTAAAGGTTAATGTTCCACTACCTACAGAGGAGAGGGATGGAGGGAGGGAGGTGAAACTGGCGAACGACGCATGCACTTTTTGGGATGCATTCCCAATAGCTAGGGCAGCATTTCCCAAACTAGGGGTCGCGGCTGATTTAAAAATGGGGTTGCGACAGAAACTCAGGGAAATAAATTGTGACTCGTTTCAGGAAACTAGTCGTATATCCCGTATGCCTTAATAACAAACTTGTATGCCATCTGTAAATACGAATAAAATCGTTAAATGACGAGTCTAGTTGGTTTAGCCACAGAAAAAGACAGCAACCTTCCCGCTATCCATGATTGGCTGACACTATGAGTGGGCTGGACATGCTGAGAGATCGAGTTTTGAAATCAGTGATGATAGCTAAGGAGATGGAGAAAAACACCTGTCTCCGGATTACATCTTCAAACTAAGGTCAACCATGGCATCCGTGACAGAGAGGGATAAGCGTCCTTTAATGTATACGGGTAAGATAGTCTAGCTAGCTACATTTTCAGATATTACACGTTTCTAATTTAGTCAGAAAGTTGTTTTCATTTCAAGTTAAAGTGTACTGTTAGCTAGCTAGCTAACGTTAGCTGGCTGGCTCACGTTACATGTATGATCTGTGTAGCAATATTATTTGTATGTCAGAGCCATTTGCTTTGCTATTTATAGCCTAATGTTATCTAGCTAACATTGCACCTGGTTGGTTAGCTACCTGCAGATTCATGCAGGGTAGTAACGTTATTAGATGGGATTATGGTTCATTGTTTAGCTAGCGATGTCAGAATGCACTCACTGTTCCAAAATGTGATTGTTATGCAACAGGACAGTTAACCAGCGCTGCCCTCAAACCAAGGCACGCTGCCTGCTAATTATCTATAGGCTATGTTTCAATTTGTCAATTTCGAATTATATTCTAACAAGTTTTATTTTCTAACAACAGTTTGAATTGAGGTGTGTTCCACCTCCTCATTAATTCACATAGAAGTAGCCCATTTCACTGTTGCGGACAATTTACGTTTGAGGCATTACTGAGCCAGACAAACTTCTCACTTCGATGAGAGCCCAAGCACAAACATTTTCCTCCCTGGCACATTTTCCGGCTGGCGCCCGCATTGCCTTGCCTACTAATACTAACTTTTGTGTGCGTTCCTATCAAAGTAAGTGCCTTTTTACGTTATCATTGTAGTTTCTGTATATTGTGTTGTCATTTATAATGTAACACACCGTATGTATGTATGTATGGAGCATAATGTATTTACTGTTTTATTCATATGTTTTCAAGTACTGGTGACAAATCATGCATTCTGATTATTGCATAGATTGTAATGGACACATATGATGTGTGTAAAACACTTTTTTGAAGGTTGTACTGATTATGATGAGCTAATGCTAAGCTAATTGCCAGCTATGTATGGCACCATGTTTGTTGACATCCTACAATGCATTCTGGTTGTCACGTAAACGTCTGTCAGACCAAAGATGTTATAACAAATCGAGGTGAAGGGATGGTTCACTTGTCTTTCGAGTCAACTTCCGGAAGTGAATGATGGTAGACGACAAACCCCCTTCAACATGCATACTGCAAACAGACCAAACTCATCTTGTAACCTCTTATCTTTGGTTGACTCGAAAAAACATACATGGCGGCGCGCATAATCTACCCATTGCCAGTGTTTTACACAAATATTTTGATCACAGGTGAGGTCACCCATGATGTGATCAATTGTAAATAGTACTTGCTATTAGCTAATTCATATGATGGTTTCTGTCAGCCGAGAGTTAGCTAAATGTGACCGCTTGTGTTATGTCACACTTTCCTCAGCACTATGACCAATGTAGCCTACATTTTACGGTTTGGATGAGAATTGTGTTATGCTGTCGCTACTTCTGTGAATGCCTGAACATTGCATCCAAAAAATTTACTGCACATTGAGGACATAATGTTGTAAAAACTGTGTTTTGTGCTAAATGTTTCTTTGAAAAAACATTGTGGACAGCTCAAACGCTGACTGTTGCGTCAATCATAACTGGACGTTCTAAATAAGTGTTCTAATCACACTGGTTTGAGTGTACGCTGCAGGGACCACTGTAGAAATGTGTCTCTAACTTATTAACGGTTTAAGCAACAAAGTATTATGACCCCATCACTAAAAGATAAGACTCTGTGGAACACATACTGTAGATATCTTTGTTAGAAATAAATATATATTTCCCTAGACAGAGTGATGCTAAATGTAAAAAATTGCTCAACTTACCCCACTCTCCCCTAAAAGCAGGTGAGTTGGTTCTACTCTTTTTGGCCATTTTCTGGTGTTTTGAGGTGGAAAACTGAGTGGGTCGAGCATAACACGTCAACCCTGTTACCCATAGATAGACAGGCTAGGAAGATTTTACGTCTTTTTAAAAAGAAGATTGTGAAGCTTCCATTCAGTTACCCCTCCCGGTGCACACAACAAGCTTCCATTCCCTCTGTCACAAGGGAATTTATGGCTGATTTAAGATGAAGTTGTCAACCCTGTTACTGTGAACCCTGTTACTTTATTTGGCAGTTAATAGGGACTTTAGTAATTGTTTGAGATGGGATAATATGTTTTTTATGAAAGACATGCTCCGGTACTTTGGCGAATAGTAAGTATTTTTTAAATCTCCTGCTTTGGGCTGGATGTTTCAATTTGTAGTTCATACATGCATCATCTATGAGCAGATTTACTGTCTTACCTCAATTAGCCACAAAATCCCTAGTTTGAAAGCAAATATTTTCTGGAAGCTGTACAGTGCCATTTTCCCTACATTTACCCCCACGTTGGCCAGCCCACAGAAATTTGAGTTTCAGCCAATGAGCTTCAGCCCCTCGCCATTTGCGTGACAGCTAGCAAGACACCCACACACACTCACACACACACAGTAGGGCGAAAGAGAAAGCAATGACGTGATGCACATATCTGCACCTTTGTGACGTAGTAAGCAAATTCCGGGGACCACTTTTGGCTCGTGGGCGATATTTTCAGAACTACTGGCAAAAAAAGTAAACAAAAGTACAGGAGAATATCTTTATACATATTAAACATAAGGTGAACAAAAGGAGCCTAATTGGAACGACCCACAAACAAATGAAGAGCGCAATCACTATATTCCCAGATCCAACGCAAAGAGGTGTCGTCTTCCCAAACAGCGATACAGGAATTCATGAGAGCTTGTATAAAGAACATCACTCTCTACAAGAACATCTATACGTTGAAATTAGGATAGCTGAGCTTATCCCAGCCAAATAGAGCCATGGATTTGACTAGAACAATCAGAGCAGGTGTTGGTTTGAAAATATCGAGAGGCATGGCTATTGGGACTCTGACAATGCAGCTACTGCAGCACGTACTCAATCAAAATAACATTACAGGGACAGTTGGCAGCTAGATAAATTGACTCACACAATTATATTTTAATCACCAAGCCCACAACACAGGGTGTTGACTACAGTAGGCTGAAACTGTGGCCATATATCCTGTAATATATGCGGGACCTGCACCTGATTCTATATGCTATAACCTCAATGGGAAATAACTAAATCAAAACATATCTAGTCAAAACGTTTGAGGCTACTTCCTTTTCCCTCTATTATTCCTCTTTGCAATTAATGTTATCAGTGGACACAATTCATAGTTTACAGCAAGGTCATTGATGTAACCCTGTTCGTATCACATCGTTCAACTACACTGAAAAGGCCAACAGGGACTATTAAAAATCCCACCATCTAATGTGTAGAATATATAACATAAAAGATAGTGACAAACCCGACATGTTGCTGTAATTTTGACACTGACCTTTCTCTACACACAGTATATTAATAACCTTACAAAGGGGTTTTGAGTCCAGGTGTTTGCCTAGTGGGATTATCAACTAGATTCAGCCACGGGCCAATTGTTTCTTGAGCGGATGGTCAGAGGGCCGCAACATAATTACAAATAATTTGTAGACTGCAAATTGACTGCAAGAAGCCCAAACAGATATAATGTTTGACTAAAACAATCATTTCAAACCTTGCTTACATTTGTATCCAATCACGTCGTGTCTCTATTATGCGTGAAAAAATTCCACAAAAAATAAGTTGTTTTTGCTCAGAAGACTTGGGGGCCAAATAAAACCATCCGTGGGCCAAATTCGGCACGCAGGCCACAAGTTGGGGAACCCTGGCCTAGTGCCTAGTGTTATAAAAATGACCATTGCCATAAATTGACCTCTCTCTGGATGAGGGTTACTGACTATATATGGCTTGGTTGGTTTATGTGGAGTCAATCTGAAATCTCCCTTCTTGTAAAATGTATGAGACCTGCAGAGTGGAAGCAGTGAACCATAAAGCATGTGTTTCTAACAACCAAGCGCCCTCCCAGCACTTTACAACAGGATGCCATGCTCTCCCATCATGCCTTTCATCTTGTAATCAGTATACACCATGGAGCCAAGTTGGCACCGAGTCAGCTGTTTGGTGATGCAGTCCACATCACATCACTAAGGTAGTCGCTCTGGATGAGAGCGTCTGCTAAATGATGTAAATGTAAATGTAGCATTGCATAGGCAAGTACTCAGAGGGGTTGGTGACAACATAGAAACAGCTCTGTGTCAGAGAAGAGATAGAGAGAGAGCTAGAGAATCAACACTAGCCAGTGTCAAATGGAGAATGGAAAAGATGCATGCGCCCACCATGAGGAAGGCTCGATCCTGAACATCAACATTTGGTGTGTTGATGCTGAATAAACAACAATATTTGCCCGGCGTTCTATTTACTCAATGTTGGTAAACACGGGTGCATATACCGCTCTGTGGGATTTGAACGAGCAGATGTAAAGACATGTAGTGATCCACAACAGACAGTGGTGGACAAATGTTGGAAATTCGTTTCTTTTTTATCAAAATATATGAATACAAATATTTAACAAGCTGTTAGATCAAATATCTAACATCCTGTAAAATCAATATTGATGAAATGATTAAAGTGATGATGTAAAAGAGAGAATAGTGACAGATAGGGTACTAGGATAGATCGGTGTGACAAAGTGGGTAGATAGAGAGATAGAAATCAATATCGTCTAAAACCTTAATTAGACCACATGGGAACTGTTGGCCTCTGTATAGTGCCCTTCAGAGGAGCACAGAATATGCACCTACACACATTCATGCACGCACACACACTAACTCACACAATCCCTACTCCCTCCATACACACACATACACACAAACACACACAAGCGCAAGCATTCACACACACACCACCCCTTCCTAAACACACACACAGACACACATCAACAACCCTATAGAGGACTTCACCTATGACCTAAGCGTCCACATCTAAACACTCAAATTAGGTGGAAGACACCAAAAAGAGACTCCCATGATCATTAAAAAACATACTGAGACAGACAGAGGGAAAGAAGAATCTCATTTTGGAAATAATTGGGCCGTTATGGCAGCGAGCGGCATGTCATTACCTTCCCATCCCACCTCCATGCCATGGAACGCCAGAACGAGCAGGGAGTGGGAATGGGTGCCCATTAGCCTAATGTGGAATTAAGGGGAGCGTGAGGAAGTGTGGCGCGGGGCTCCTTAGCCCTCCTCATGCAAACCTTATTCCCTGTTAGGGATCACGGAAGGCCACGACAGATCAGCTGGGGCATTATCTCCTGCCCCGAGCTGATTGTATGATCATGGGAATCAGGGGAAGTGATCCTGGGTCAGGGTGATGAGAGGGCACAGAAGAAGGGAAGGAGCCTATAGGCCCTGGGTGTAACGGTACCGCCATTATGCAATTATACCACAATACGGTGGCTACTGGCTATAATGTCTTTACACTCACCGGACAGTTTATTAAGTACACCCATCTAATACCGGGTCGGATCCCCATTACTTCCAGAACATCCTGAATTCTTCAGGTCATGGATTCTACAAGTCAGAAACGTTCCACAGGGATGTTAGTCCATGCTGACGCGATGGCATCACGCAGTTGCTGCAGATTGGACGGCGGCACACCATCACCATCAGCCTGTACTCATGCTGCTTACACCAAATCCAGACTCTGCCATCGAACTGGGATTCGATTGTCCAGTGTTGGTGATCGCGTGCCCACTGGAGCCGCTTCTTCTTGTTTTTAGCTGTTGGGAGCGGAACCCGGTGTGGTCATCTGCTGCAATAGCCCATCCGTGACAAGGATCGACGAGTTGTGCATTCCGAGATGGTGTTCTGCAAACCACTGTTCTGTTATACTGCGCCGTTATTTGTTTGTGGCCTGCCTGTGAGCTTGCACGTTTCTTGCCATTCTCCTTCGACCTCGCTCATCAACGAGCTGTTTTCGTCCACAGGTCTGCCGCTGACTGCATGTTTTTTGTTTGTTACACCATTCTCGGGAAACCCTAGATACGGTTGTGCGTGAAAAGCCCAGGAGCACGTACTGATGAGATACTGGATCTGGCGGTGCCTGGCACCGACGCTCATACTGCGCTTAAAGTCGCTTAGCTCACTCGTTTTGCCCATTCTAACGTTCAATCCAACAGTAACTGAACGCCATGATGCCTGTCTGCCTGCTTTATATAGCAAGCCACAGCCACGTGGAGCAATCAATTTTTGTGAACAGGGAGGTGTACTGAATAAACTGGTCGGTGAGTGTAAATAATGTTCTAGTTAACATACCAATGCACTGTAGGCCTACATTGTATTTAATCCAGAGTGACCAACATAGAAAATGAACACATAGAATGAACACACCCTGGCTCAACATATAGAGTCCCAGAGCCAGGGTGTGACAGTACCCCCCCCTAAAGACGCGGACTGCGACCGCGCCTTAACAAAACCCCAAACAGGGGAGGGCTGGGTGGGCATTCCTCCTCGGAGGCGGCTCCGGCTCCGGGCTTGACCACCACCCTTCCATAATTCCCCCGTAGCGCCCCTGGTCCGGTCTGACCCCGCTGGCTGGATCTGGACTGGACATTGACGGAGCGGATTGCTTACGCTCCGTTGTGGAGCAGCTGACCGGTCTTACCAGGCTGACGACTCGCACCCCGGGCTTGGTGCGAGTAGCAGGAACGGGCTGAACCAGGCTGACGACTCGCACCCCTGGCTTGGTGCGAGTGGCAGGAACGGGCTGAACCAGGCTGACGACTCGCACCCCTGGCTTGGTGCGAGTGGCAGGAACGGGCTGGACCAGGCTGACGACGCACACCGTAGGCTTGGTGCGTGGAGCAGGGACAGGCCGGACAGGGCTGGCGACGCACACCGTAGGCTTGGTGCGTGGAGCAGGAACAGGCCGGGCTGGGCTGGCGACGCACACCGCAGGCTTGGTGCGTGGAGCAGGGACAGGCCGGGCTGGGCTGTCGACGCACACCGCAGGCTTGGTGCGTGGAGCAGGGACAGGCCGGACAGGGCTGGCGACGCACACCGTAGGCTTGGTGCGTGGAGCAGGAACAGGCCGGGCTGGGCTGTCGACGCACACCGTAGGCTTGGTGCGTGGAGCAGGGACAGGCCGGGCTGGGCTGGCGACGCACACCGTAGGTTTGGTGCGAGTGGCAGGAACAGGCCGGGCTGGGCTGTCGACGCACACCGTAGGCTTGGTGCGTGGAGCAGGAACAGGCCGGGCTGGGCTGTCGACGCACACCGTAGGTTTGGTGCGAGTGGCAGGAACAGGCCGGGCTGGGCTGGCGACGCACACTGTAGGCTTGGTGCGTGGAGCAGGGACAGGCCGGACAGGGCTGACGACGCACACCGTAGGCTTGGTGCGTGTAGCAGGAACAGGCCGGACCGTACTGGGAACACACACCACTGGCTTTAAACGGGGATCAGGAACGGGCCGGACCGGACTGGCAATACACCTCAGTACCTCTCGCCGTGCCTCTACAACTTCCTTCCCTCCTCTCGCCAATGGCTCCCGTAACCCGGTGGCCTTCTCTCCTCGTCTCCTATTTCACCCTGTGGCAGCCTCCTGCTGCCCAGTCGCCCATGCCGTGTGCCCCCCCCTAAAAAATTATTGGGGGTGCCTCTCGTCCGTCCGACGATGGCACTGCTGACGCCGCTGCTCCTCTCTCGCCAGGGCCTTGATCCTACCCCAAGGTCCCTTGCCCCCGAGCATGTCCTCCCAGGACCACACTTTGCCCACCTGGGCCATCGCCAGCCTCTCCATCTCCTTTCCTGGCGCTTCCTCCCATGTCCAGTCTGCCTGCTCCTGGACACGCTGCTTGGTCCTTTTACGGTGGGTTTTTCTGTCACGATCGTCGTAAGAGTGAGTAGACCAAGGCGCAGCGTGTGAAACAAACATGACTTTATTTAATTAAAGTACTAACAAAACACGACTCGTGAAGTCCACGGTTAACAATACCGACACGGAACAAAAACCCACAACACCCAAGGGAAAACATACAGTTTAAATATGGCTCCCAATCAGAGACAACCCACAACAGCTGACACTCGTTGCCTCTGATTGGGAGCCACTCTGGCCAACATAGACATAGAACAACTTAGAATACCCAACATAGAAAATGAACACATAGAATGAACACACCCTGGCTCAACATATAGAGTCCCAGAGCCAGGGTGTGACACTCCCGCTTTCTCCTGTTGTGCTATTTACAAACAACCAGTGACTGGCTCAACTGTGCTGGGGAACTAAGTAAGCTTCATGATGTAAAATAATGTATGTGACAGGTGAAATAAGAACGCTATCTGCTTTATCTCCTAACGCATTGCACAAGTTGACTGCAGGTATTTACTTAAAGAATAGCTACAAATATTAAAATGTATAGAAAAACCATCCCGTGGCAAATACCACGGTATACACGGTATACCACCCAAGCCTACACTGTATAGTATCATACAGTATATTCTAGTACACTGATTGTCTTGCTATGGAAGTGCCAAGGCTTTTGAACATACTCTTCAAACCAGTGAATTGCAGGGCAACAGTTGAGATGAGTGGATGATCAACTCTCCACCACCTTGCCGGAGAGTAAGAGGACCATTTGACCTTTCCCCTCCATGGACAAAGGGGAGCATTGGGGGGCACGGCGGGGAAAAATGCTAAAGCCGGGAGCGGTGTAACAGTGTAAGCATTCCCCATGAGGCGAGTCATTGTGGCAGTGTTTTACCTGTGACTGTCTGGCATTTTTTAACAGAGCGCTATTGGGTTATTAAACACTTTGGAGAAACGGCGGGTCTGCAAGGAAAGGGCCAAATGTCAACAACCGGTTGGCGTGATAATGTGAGGACTATAATAAACACGGTGATAACCTGACAAGGAGGACATAAAACATGCACAGGGAGATAAGGAGAAACGCACACACACTCACATGCTCATCAAGTAGCCTGTAGTATCAGTGAGGGAGCCAATTCCCTCTGCTCTTCGAAAGGTCAATTGCTTGTGGTGCTGTTCTACACTGATGGACTACAGTATGCAGAGTGAAGCTGGGCTGGCTAGCTTGGGCTAGCTGGGATACCTCATCCTATCTGCATGCTGTTACATTCCCACACGACAAACTCAAAATGTTGCTTACAACAAAGGCAACTAACAAGAAAAATCACAGACAACCAAAACAAAACAGAAAGGGTTTCTGAAAGGCATCCATGTTGGTGCCCACTGAAAGTTGGCAAAGCCACTAGTAAGGGGTTCTAAAAGACACCCACCATGGATGCCCACTAGATTTGCCTCCGAAAAGACAAACTAAATGAAAAACCCACAACAACTTAGGATTGGGAGTAAAAAGAAAGCGGATCAAAACTAAAGACGGGAAACACCAGAAATCAGTCTTCTTTCAAACTTAAATAGGTTGCGCTCGAAATCGCACTTCAGCTGACATGAAGTGTAGCTCTCCCAATATCTCTCAAGCTCAACTGGAGCACTGGGCCAGCCACTCTTAACCCTTTGATGCATACGATCACATATTTGTGATCATTGTTGACTGGTCCCTGCAGCGTACCATCACAATTATGTGATTGGAACAGTAGCAACAGAACGTATGATGCAACAAACGCGTCTAAACAGCATTGTTGTCTGAAAAGCATCTAAACAATGTTTTGTACTGATGGGAAATAAAGGTCTTCACAAATGTATTCCTCAATTTCACCTTTTATTATAAAAGATAAATGCGAACTTCATCATCCAAACATCACACAGAACACATCCACAGCCAAACTCATTCCATAAACCAGTCTAAATAACAGGTTGCGCTGACAAAAACCTAAACCTAAGTTTGCAACTTAACAGCAGACTTGTTTACAATGTACCACATCTCACACTGCACACTGCCCTATCCCAGGAGTACCTATGTAAGAATGCTGTTCATTGGCTATAGCTCAGCATTCAACACTGTGGTACCCTCCAAGCTCATCAATAAGCTCGAGGCCCTTGGTCTGAACCCCGCCCTGTGCCACTGGGTTCTAGACTTCCTGACGGGCCGCCCCCAGGTGGTGAAGGTAGGAAACAACATCTCCACTTCGCTGATCCTCAACACTGGGGCCCCACAAGGGTGCATGCTCAGCCCCCTCCTGTACTCCCTGTTCACCCATTACTGCGTGGCCAAGCACGCCTCCAACTCAATCATCAAGTTTGCAGACGACACAACAGTAGTAGGCTTGATTACCAACAATGATGAGACAGCCTACAGGGAGGAGGTGAGGGCTCTGGGAGTGTGGTGCCAGAAAAATAACCTCTCACTCAACGTCAACAAAACAAAGGAGATGATCATGGACTTCAGGAAACAGCAGAGGGTGCACCCCCCTATCCACATCGACGGGACCGCAGTGGAGAAGGTGGAAAGCTTCAAGTTCCTTGGCGTACACATCACTGACAAACTGAAATGGTCCACCCACGCAGACAGTGTGGTGAAGAAGGCGCAATAAAGCCTTTTCAACCTCAGGAGGCTGAAGAAATTTGTCTTGGCACCTAAAACCCTCTCAAACTTTTACAGATGCACAATTGAGAGCATCCTGTCGGGCTGTATCACCGCCTGGTACGGCAACTGCACCGCCCACAACCGCAGGGCTCTCCAGAGGGTGGTGCGGTCTGCCGAATGCATTACCGGGGGCAAACTTCCTGCCCTCTAGGACACCTACAGCAACCGATGTCACAGGAAGGTCAAAAAAATCATCAAGGACATCAACCACCCAAGCCACTGCCAGTTCACCCGTTATCATCCAGAAGGCGAGGTCAGTACAGGTGCATCAAAGCTGGGACCGAGAGAATGAAAAACTGCTTCTATCTCAAGGCCATCAGACTGTTAAATAGCAATCACTAGCACATTAGAGACTGCTGCTGCCTATTGAAATCATTGGCCACTTGATTAAAGTGACTAGTGTTCCATTTCTTAATGTTTACATATCTTGCATTACTCATCTCATATGTATATACTGTATTTTATAATATTCTACTGTATCTTAGTCCATGCCGCTCTGTCATTGCTCGTCAATATATGTACATATTCTTATTCCATTCCTTACTTAGATTTGTGTGTATTGGGTATATGTTGTGAAATTGTTAGATATTAATTGTTAGATATTACTGCACTATCGGAGCTAAAAGCACAAGCATTTTGCTACACCCGCAATAACATCCGCTAAACACGTGTATGTGACAAATAAAATTTGATTTGGTGAGAACAAAGGAGAAATGTAATACTGTTTAGAAAAGAGATGCCTGTCAGCTAAGCTAACAGCAGCTACATTCTTTATGATGGCAGCCATGTTTGTTTATGTTTGACAAGCAAAAACTCCCTAATCCCAGAATGTCATTCACTATAAGACGCAAATAAACAAAGTAAAAGTCAAAGATGGCTGCACACATTGCCTCAAAAATATGAACTTAGTTTGGCCATGTTTCAGCATATTACAAATCTTTGATGTACGTGTTACAGTGTATACAAGAACCAGAGCACATGACTTGACAAGTCGTTTACCGTTTTTGACAAATCACAAAGCAAATGAAATGTTATAACCTCCCAGATCATCACCCCAAATTCAAGCCTACTGACTAGCCTAACCGTAGCGCGGAAGCTAAACAGGGATTCAACTATTTTAGGGGGGGTTGTGGGAGGGGGGGGTCATTTCATTTGTCTGGGGTTTTCAAGTCCATGGGGGGTAGAAATGGGGGAAGGTATCGTGGGGGGATATGATGCAGGAAATATTGCTATGATGGGGGATTTATCAATAAATGGGGGGGCAAACACAGGAGAAATGTATACGCTAAATAAAATATAAAACCCTGGAAAGGGGAGTCTGAGCTGGCAACCCTGAGGTACCATAGTTACAATCTGATGCCGTGTTCAAAACAACTGGGACCTGGGAAATCTCCGGCTTCCGACTTCAGTGTGTTCAAGACAACTGGGAACTCTGAAAAAAACAAGCTCAGACTGGGAAAAATTGTTTTGAACGGTCATCCAACTCGGAATCTCAGGCCTCTTTCTAGAGCTCCGACCTTCCGACCTGAAGTTCACTGACTTTATGATTTGACCTTATATTTTTCAGAGTTCCCAGTTGTCTTGAAAGCACCATAAGTCAGTTGAGTGAACTATCCCTTGTTATAACATCTTTAGTCTGACAGATGCTTACGTGATAACCAGAATGCATTGTATGATGTCAACAAACATGGCGCCACACATAGCTGGCAAATAGCTTAGCATTAGCTCATCATAATCAGTACAACCTTCAAAAAAGTATTTACACACATCATATGTGTCCATTACAATCTATGTAAGAATCGGAATGCATGATTTGTCACCAGTACTTGAAAACGTGAATAAAATAGTAAATACATTATGATCCATACATACATACGGTATGCTACAGTAGAAACGACAACACGATATACAGAAAATATGTATGTATGAAAAGTATGAAAAAAAATTATGAAAAATGTATGCACTCACTAACTGTAAGTCGCTCTGGATAAGAGCGTCTGCTAAATGACTAAAATGTAAATGTAAAATAAGGCACTTCCTTGACAGGAACGCACACATGTCCAAAGTCCAATTTGTAAGGAAAACAACAATGAAGGCAATGCGGGCGCCAACCATAAAATGTGCCGGGGGGAAAGTTTGTGCAATGTCTGTTCTGACCAAGTTTTCCTTAACACGGAAATGTCTGATTTCAAGGGAAAACTTCTGCAATATGAGACTCCAGCGAAGGAATCAGCGGTTCGTGGAGCTCGTCATTTGTAGGAAAACGAGAGGATTATGATCCTCTCGTGTAGAGACCGATACATAAACCTCGAAGTGCTGAAGAGCCAGTACCAAAGCGAGCATCTCCTTCTGTATTGGGCTTTCCTCATGCTCTTGAGGAAGACTCTAGTCAACGGCCACAGGCAGAACATCACTACCGGTTTCCACCGACTTCTCCGCCCAATCATAGAGGGTGAAGTATGGTTTCACCATGTTGACAAGACACAGCCAGGGTTTTTTCCTGCACTAGTGTGGCGATGATGTAATCCAGATTACACTTATTTTTTCACTATGGGGTAAGGGCCTGAGAAGCAAGCTAGCAACATTGACCCCAGAATGGGCAACAAAACCAGGAATTGGTCACCCACATCGAAAGTGCGGTTTCTGGCCTTTTGATCATACCAAGCTTTAATTTTCGTTTGCACCTTCTCCAGATTCTTACTGGCAAACTCACAGGCGCGGTGCAATCTGTATCGAAAAGTGCTAACGTGCTCCAACAGATTTGTTTTTGTGTTTAAGGTGTCGCCCTGCAACAACCTCTCTCTCAGCAAGCTCAAAGGACCTCTGAAATGCTCATTCAGACTAATATCGAGAGATTCCTGAAAAACCTCCCACGCTGCAAACAGCACAAGAGAGACCCCTTCATCCCAGTCTTTCTCAAATTCAAAGCAGTAAACTCTTAACAGACTTCAAAGTCTGATGAAATCTCTCAAGAGCACCTTGAGACTCTGGGTGGTAGGCACTAGAGGGGCAATGGGTTACACTCAACTGTTGTAGAACTTGCTGGAAGACCTTTGACATGAAATTCGAACCTTGGTCTGATTGCACTAGACCGTGGGAGTCGAAAGGTTGAAATTAATTTCACCAGGGCCTTAACAATACTGGGAGCTGTGATTTTCCTCAGTGGAATGGCCTCAGGGAATACAATTATTACTACTCTTTGCTTTGGGCAAAAGACCAACATAGTCCACCAGAACCCTGCTGAAATGTTCGTCAAAAGCAGGAATAGGCTGCAAAGGTGCAACCGGTACAAATTGGCTGGCAAATGCGACAGGATTTACAGTAAGCCACAACATCCTGTTTCAAACCAGGCCAGAAGAAGTTACGCAAGATACGGTCATACATCTTGTTGACCCCAAGATGGCCTGCCATACTACCATCTTGAGCCAACCTCAGTATCTCTTGTCGAAGCGTAACTGTAACAACAATTTCAGATACACTGGGCCAATCGTCTTGCCCAGAAGTGGTGCGAGAACGCCATTTCCTCATTAGAACACCATGTCTGTCAAAGTAACCCACACAAACTTAATCAAACTCCTACTCTAGACATATCTCATCACAAAGAGGGGAGAGGGAAACATCTTTACTCTGTTCAGCAATCAGCTGCTTCCTAGACATCGAAGTGTCAACTGTAGGAACCCTCTCTTCCTTCAGTGGTCCTACAAACTCGCTCACCTTTGGGGTTTTCAAAGGCGAGGTAAAATCAGGAGGTTTACCGAAATCAGGATCACCCATAAACGTCTCAGACAGATCAACCATGGTGGGATCGCTGACATCCTCCTCAACACTAGACTTGCTCCCAGTGACTTTCTTTGACATAGCACATGTAACATCACATGCTGGCAACACTAGGGTACTTTTCTGATAACCCATCAAAGTACTCTACTCTGGGTTCCTTACAAACGACAGGACTTGCCACGACCTTCCCTCCAGCCAAATATTTTCCCAAAATGAATGAGGCCCCCTTCACCGGTAGGCTAGGCCTCACTCCAACGACAACGGAACCAGAAATAAGATCCATCTCGAGTTCCACATTATACAAAGGAACTTCCATGCAACCTATCTCCACGCCTTGTACTAACACACTGTAGCCAGTTGCTGAAGTGCCAGACAAAGGCAAAACACCCTCCAAAATGAAGGACTGGGCTGCTCCAGTGTCTCGCAGTATCTTCACCGGCTGCTTAACAGCATCGCCACTCTGCAGAGACACAAACCCGTTTGAAACAAAGGCTTCATACACATCTGATCCAAAGTCTTGTTTAGGAGATACACCAGTCCCAACCAAAGACTTAATGGGCTGGAGTGCTCCCACAAGAAGAAACTGCTTTTTCTCTCTCTCATTTTTCTGTTTCAACTTAGGACACTGAGAGACAATGTGTCCTTTCTCAAGGCAGTAATGAAAAACTGGCGGATAAGAAAAAACTGTTTTCTGCCGATCTTTATCTTTGGGCACTGTAGAAAAGGACTGAAACCTCGCAGTAGGAGGTGACGTCTCTGGATTGCTTTTTGTATAGGGATAACTACTGGGTGCTTTGTTGGTGAAGGTAGTTTTATGTGTCAACACAAACTCATCTGCCAGAACTGCAGCTTTCTCAAGTGTGAGATCATTGTGCTCATGAATGTAGGTAGCAACCCTTTCGTGAAGGCAATTCTTGAACTGCTCGAGAAGTATGAGTGTCTTTAAATCCTCAAGGTCCTTGACCTCTTGAAAATCACACCACCGATCAAAAGGACATGCTTGTTCCCTTGTGAACTCTACATGGCTTTGTGATTCTGTCTTTAATAATTTACGGAACTGTTGTCTGTATGCTTCTGGGACCAACACGTAAGCCCGAAGGATAACAGCTTTAACAGTGTTGTAATCTGAACTCTGGTCAAGAGATAAAGCGGCGTACACTTTGAGCTTTTCCCACAATAAAACTTTGGAGGATCAGCGACCAAATGTCTCGCGGCCATTTTAGGGATGTGGCAATCTGCTCTAACAGAGTAAAATATACATCCACCTCTTTTTCGTTTAAAATGCGGTACAAGCTGGCTGTTCCGACCAAGATCAAACTCTGTTGAGGGTGCAGAATGGCTTGACTGGATTCGGAGTACTTCCAGATCGATTTCCCTTTTTCTCTTTCAATCGAATGGCATGCGCACCTTCTTCTTTTTCTAGTCTGGCCGCAAGATGACGTAGTAGTGCAGTCCTGTTTTTGTCGTGTGTCTGTAAATAGCCTGTAAATAACCTGTTTTTTTGTATTTTTCATACATATTTCCCTATCAGACTTTCATCCTTCTACAAAATATACTTTCCTGCAACCCGCCTCACTCAATGTGGAACGGATTCTATTATTGAATTACCTTTTATCTAGAATCTCCAGTTGAAACTAGCTAGCCAGCTAACTAGCTACTTGCTATTAGCCACAGTTAGCGGTATTTCACCCAGAACATTGGATTTTTCTGCCGGAATAATTTAATCACTGGACATTAATCACCGGATCACAACTAGCTAGCCGCAACCGAAGGGATGTTGCTGTTTGGCTAATCACCACTGCCCCCGATGCAAGCACCAGTTAGTCTCGAGCTAGCCTAGAGCCAGGCTCATATCCCGGCTATCTACCTCTAGGTCTACCGGACGGGAGTAGCCATCTAACTAGCTACTTGCTATCAGCTACCGTTAGCGGTTTTTCACCATTGTCCGTGGCCTGCACCACCTACCAGCCAGCTCTAGTCTGGACTATTATTCGGCCAGTCTGCACTGTCTGCACAGCGCGTTATCAACCCAGAACATATCAGTTTTTCTGCCGGAATCACTGAATCACTGGACCTTTAACTCCGGATTCATCGCTACCAGCTAGCTGCAACAAAATTGACATTGTGGTCTGGCTAATCATCCTGAGCTAGGCCCATCTTCCATCTCCCGGCTAGTGTTGACACGGAGCCCCGCCGATCCTACACGACTGGTCTGCCGACGAAATCGTCTGATGTGGTTACAACAGGCTTCCCGTTACGACATCGACCACGAAGATTCCATATGCTAGCCCCGGCCCGCTAGCACACGCTAGCCGTGGCCTCTTGCTCGCTAGTGCTTTAGCAGCCCCCAAACTACCTCCGAACTATCCTATTGCTGTTCACCTCACCTTATGATAACTCAGCTATACAGCTGCTGTCTGCTGGACTGTTCCTTTTTACGGTACTGCATCCTGTTTATGTTTAGCCTCAGCCCAAACTGTGTCGTCATTACCAGCTGTTGTCTTAGCTCTCTCAAATTACACCTGTGATTGCTTTATGCCTCTCTCCCTTGTCAATATGGTTAGCTTATTGTTGTTTCGGTTATTTCTAATTGTACTATTTCACTGTAGATCCCCCAGTCCAGCTAAGCCTGCCTTAGATAGCTCCTTTGTCCCACCCCCCATACACGCGGAGACCGACTCAATTGGTGCCTCCAGTGATGCTATCTCTTTCATTGTTACCCAACGCTTAGGTTTACCTCCACTTTACTCATATCCTTCCATATCCTTGTCTGTACATAATGCCCTGAATCTTTTCTAAAACGCCTGGAAATCTGCCCCCTTTATTCTATGTACCCAACGCACTAGAAGACCAGTTCTTAAAGCCTTTAGCCGTATCCTTATTCTAGACCTCCTCTGTTCCTCCGGTGATGTAGAGGCTAACCCAGGCCCTGCAGCCCTCAGTATCACTCCTACTCTCCAGGCGCTATCATTTGCTGACTTCTGTAATCCCAAAAGCCTTGGTTTCTTGCATGTAAATATCAGAAGTCTACTTCCTAAGTTTGAGTTATTCACTGCGTTAGCACACTCCGCCAACCCTGATGTTCTAGCAGTGTCTGAATCCTGGCTTAGGAAGGCCACCAAAAATTCTGAAATTTCCATCCCCAACTATAAAATTTTCCGTCTAGATAGAACTGCCAAAGGGGTGGAGTTGCAATCTACTGTAGAGATAGCCTGCAGAGCTCTATCATACTATCCAGGTCTGTGCCCAAACAGTTTGAGCTTCTACTTCTAAAAATCCACCTTTCCAGAAATAAGTCTCTCACTGTTGCCGCTTGCTACAGACCCCCCTCAGCCCCCAGCTGTGCCCTGGACACCATATGTGAATTGATTGCCCCCCATTTATCCTCAGAGTTCGTACTGCTTGGTGACCTAAATTGGGATATGCTTAACACCCCGGCCATCCTACAATCCAAGCTAGATGCCCTCAATCTCACACAAATTATCAACGAACCTACCAGGTACAACCCTAAATCCGTAAACATGGGTACCCTCATAGATATCATCCTGACTAACTTACCCTCTAAATACACCTCCGCTGTCTTCAACCAGGATCTCAGCGATCACTGCCTTATTGCCTGCGTCCGTAACGGGTCCGCAGTCAAACGACCACCCCTCATCACTGTCAAACGCTCCCTAAAACACTTTAGGCGAGCAGACCTTCCTAATTGACCTGGCCCAGGTATCCTGGATGGATATAGATCTCATTCCGTCAGTAGAGGATGCCTGGTTGTTCTTTAAAAGTAATTTCCTCTCAATCTTAAATAAACATGCCTAATTCAAAAAATACAGAACTAAGAACAGATATAGCCCCTGGTTCTCCTCAGACTTGACTGCCCTTGACCAGCACAAAAACATCCTGTGGCGTACTGCATTAGCATCAAATAGCCACCGCGATATGCAACTTTTCAGGGAAGTTAGGAACCAAGCAGTCAGGAAAGCAAAGGCTAACTTTTTCAAACAGAAATTTGCATCCTGTAGCACTAACTCCAAAAAGTTTTGGGACACTGTAAAGTCCATGGAGAATAAGAGCAGTTTCCGAGCTGGTCATGGGTGCACCTCAGCCACGTTCAAGGTCCTAAACTATATTATAACCGCGATCGATAATAGACTGTACTGTGCAGCCGTCTTCATCGACCTGGCCAAGGCTTTCGACTCTGTCAACCACCGCATTCTTATTGGCAGACTAAATAGCCTTGGTTTCTCAAATGACTGCCTCGCCTGGTTCACCAACTACTTCTCAGATAGAGTTCAATGTGTCAAATTGGAGGGCCTGTTGTCTGGACCTATGGCAGTCTCTATGGGGGTGCCACAGGGTTCAATTCTTGGGCAGACTCTTTTCTCCGTGTATATCAATGATGTCGCTCTTGCTGCTGGTGACTCTCAGATCCACCTCTACGCAGACGACACCATTTTGTATACATCTGGCCCTTCATTGGACACTGTGTTAACAAACCTCCAAACAAGCTTCAATGCCATACAACACTCCTTCAGTAGCCTCCAACTGCTCTTAAACACTAGTAAAACTAAATGCATGCTCTTCAATCGAACGCTACTGGCACCCTCCCACCCGACTAGAATCACCACTCTCGACGGGTCTGACCTAGAGTATGTGGACAACTACAAATACCTAGGTGTCTGGTTAGACTGTAAACTCTCCTTCCAGACTCACATTAAGAATCTCCAATCCAAAGTTAAATCTAGAATCGGCTTCCTATTTCGCAACAAAGCCTCCTTCACTCATGCTGCCAAACATGCCCTCGTAAAACTGACTATCCTACCGATCCTTGACTTCGGCGATGTCATTTACAAAATAGCCTCCAACACTCTACTCAGCAAATTGGATGTAGTCTATCACAGTGCCATCCGTTTTGTCTCCAAAGCCCCATACACTACCCACCACTATGACCTGTACGCTGGCTGGTCCTCACTACATGTTCGTCGTCAAACCCATTGGCTCCAGGCCATCTATAAATCACTGCTGGGCAAATCCCCGCCTTATCTTAGCTCATTGGTCACCATAGCAGCACCCACCCGTAGTCTGCGCTCCAGCAGGTATATCTCACTGGTCATTCCCAAAGCCAACACCTCCTTTGGCCACCATTCCTTCCAGTTCTCTGCTGCCAATGACTGGAACGAATTGCAAAAATCTCTGAAGCTGGAGACTCTTATCTCCCTCACTACCTTTAAGCATCAGTTGTCAGAGCACCTTACCAATCACTGCACCTGTACACAGCCCATCTGAAATTAGCCCACCCAACTACTTCATCCCTATATTGTTATTTATTTTGCTCTTTTGCACCCCAGTATCTCTATTTGCACATAATCTCTTGCACATCTAGCATTCCAGTGTTAATACTAATTGTAATTATTTTGCACTATAGCCTATTTATTGCCTTACCTCCATAACTTGCTACATTTGCACACACTGTATATATATTTTCTGTTGTATTTTTTTTTTGACTTTATGTTTTTTTACCCCATATGTAACTCTGTGTTGTTGTTTTTATCGCACTGCTTT